>NW_006431916.1:3074725-3089949 GCF_000325575.1 Pteropus alecto | reverse complement strand
GAGGGTGGGAAAGGGAGGGGAGGCTTGGGGCAGGGATTTCTCTTCTGAGAGAGCTCTATTATGTGTACTCTGGGTCAAAAGAGCCTCCCTGTGCAAAGGGGCTCCCCCACCTGCTGGGGCTCTCTAGAACACATTCTTTTTCTTCTGTCCGGGTTGGGCAAACTTCCTGTTTCCTCTGTCCCAGGGCAATGAGCCCCTTCTGCAATGGTCAGTGAGGATGATGGGGCTTGGCAGCCGTGGTGGCAGCTCTCTGGGCACTGGCATGAAGTTACTTAGTAAATACTGCACGCAGTTTTGATAATTTCTTGCTTCACTAGTCTTTTGGGATTCTTTCCATCTGCATTAAGAAATAGAAGCTGCATTTCCCTCGGCCCCAAAACTCAGATGCTTTCATTTTGTGGAGGACTTATGGAAATGAATGCTTATTTCTAATACCAACCCGTTGAGTAATATATTTTAAACAAGTGGCAAACAAAAGTTCTAAAAAAAGAAATCCCCTCTCCCTACCCAAACCTCCTCTAAAGTTTTGTTAGTATAGGCATTTTAAAAGCAAAACTTTGTTCGGGTTGACTGGAAACACTTCATGTTGGAATGTCTTTTACCCAAAACGGTTTATACGCATAAAAAATCTCAAAGCATAAAAATCCTACAATCATTTCCCTTCCAAATAAAATTCTTTTGTGTTAATAAATGTTGCTTCATTATATCCAGTTTGGGGCACGCTCACAAAGAGATCCTCTGAGGTCATATCCCCTGTTTCTGGGATTCCATGAAATCATCTCATATAAGGAAAGGAATTCTCATTAGATATGTGTGTTAAAGAACTGCAAACCTCAGACCTCAGAAATTACTTCTCTCTACCCCACCTGCTGTCAAAGTCCCTCTAAGGCCATCTTAAATGAACTGTGTGCCAGGCTAGTGGTGCATGCTAAGAATTTGAATAACAATCTCATTTAATTATCACAACAGCCATATGAGAGATGACTGATCTCCATTTTCAGATGATGAAACCAAGTTAAGAGAGGTCAAGATGTTTGTCCAAGGTCACAGAATTAGTTAATAGGAGAACAGAGCAGAGAGACTCCTGAGTTCTTCTCCTTCAGATGGTTATCCAGCCATTGCTTCAACTCCCACTGGTCAGAAACTCATTTTCTTAGACAATCCATTCCAGTTTGAGGCTGTTTCTGTTGGTTTAGGGAGTTCTTCCTTGTACTGAGTTGAAGTTTGCCTCCTCGTGACATTCAACCATAAGTGTGATTCCATACCTCCAGCAGGAACCAGACCTATCATTGAGGTTGTTGCCCAGAGGGCATTCTAGGAGGTGTAAACTGGTGACCCACTTACTAGGAAGTATTGTTTATAAGCTTTGGATCAGAAGAAGTTGAAGATGGCATACAAGGAAATATCATCCTAGGGCGGTATCACACCAAGCCCACAGGTTCAGCAATGCCAAGAGTATGGAACTCTGGGTTTCAAGAAGTATTGGGGACAGTTAATACAGGAGGGGGAAACGGATAGTGGAACATAGTCCCCATACCACAGGCTTGTTATAGGAAGATAGTCAACTCAGGAGGGAAACACATGCTCTGATTAGATATAAGCTCAAGATCCCACCCTGCATTTGTCTGCAAGCCATTTCCTGATTCTTGAATGGCAGTGACCTGGAAATATAAGACACAGAGGTCACAATTCTAGAAAGTCTGTGCGGAGGCCTCAGCAAGTTCCCTAGCCACTTATGCACTCTGCCTTCACATATACTCTTTATCACATTCTATCATCGTGAGCTGTTCTATCAGCTATTTTTGCAAATACAGTCTTTTTGGAACACAGTCATGTCCATTCATTTTTATATTGTCCATGGCTGCTTTTTCTATGATTGCAGAGTTGAACAGTTGTAACAGTGACTGTATGGACCACAAAGCCGAAAATATGCACTGTCTTTTTACAGAAAAGTTTGCCAACTCCTGTTCTAGAAAGCAAGGACAAAGTCTTGTTCATCTCTGTAACCCCAAATTTATAGCCATAATTTCTTTATGTGTAAAATAGCAATGATACCTTTGTCACAGAGATACAGTGAAATATAAAAGAGATATTATATTTGAAGGCAGCACATGTAAAATACCTAGCACAGTGCCTGCCGTGGGACAGATGTTCAGTATGCATCAAGTGAATAAGTGAATGCAGTAGAAGAGTCAATCCATTCAGAATGAAATGATGAATGCGAAAGCACTACACAAACCATAAAATGCTCTCTAAGAGCATGGCAGGTTCTCATCATTGTTGTCAAATACAAATATGTTCCGGAACAAAGCCTGCCTGCCCTCTGGCTTTCTGGATCCCGATTTTATGAGTAAAAACTCACAGACAGCCTTAATTTAGGCTGATTCATACTCCAATTTTTACCTGATCCCTCTCCATCTTTCTACTCAACATCTCCCAGTAAGGTACTGATCCTTAGGTTTGAGCTTGAGCTCCTTAAATTAAGGCCACTAAACATTGATTGCTGTGGTGGTTTTGTACTGAACCAGTCTAGCTAAGCACAAACCACATTCCTCAGATTTCCCTTTCTTGTATGGCCTTCCTTCTAGTTGGCCACAAGAGAAATTAGCATGAGATTTGAAAGGCAGAGTGAGAGAACAATCATTCTATTTGAAGATTGGTGCAGGAACCCAGGTCCACCACAGCTCATGCACACGCATTATCATTGATCTGCTTGCTCATCTCCTTGGTGTGGAGCAGGAGCCTATTCTGCAGCCTCTCCAGCTCCTGCCAAGTCTGGGTCAGTCATGAGTGCAGCTCCATGGCCGAGGACATGCACTTCTTCTATAAGCCACTGACATTGTGAGGGTTAGAAGTGGTGAGAGATAGGCATGGGTTCCATGTTGCCTTCATTCTCTCCTGCTTCAGATCCAATTTGTCTTACTGACTGCTTGCCCTACAATAACTTCAAAACTACCAGGAGACACAGAGGCACGTCTCCCCCAGAATCCTTCACCATTTGCCTTTTGTAGTCCCTGGCTAGTAATATTTCTCTTCCAGACCTTCATTTTCATAACTTATCGCACAATTGTGGGAAGTCTAATCCCTATTCAAAAAATCCTTTGTTTCATATCATTGAGAGTGGTTCTGCTTTCCTGATCAAACTATTAGGAAGAGAATATAAAGGAGGAATTCTCTGAATTGGTTCTGGAATTGTTTTCTGGAATGGGTTCTTTGGTCTGATTACATTTAAAGGCATAATAATTCTGATGCCAGTGACAAAGGGGACCCTGGTAGTCCATGATATACAGTGGCAAAACAGCTACTTAAACTATCACCTGCAACATCTGTCATTAAGTGCCCATGGAAAGCAATGCTTTGGATGACCAAGTCGTTGCTGCCATAGAACAAACCAGTGAAAATAAGGAGGAGAAAGAGATTGATAGGTAGCTTCTAAGAGGGCTAGAGAAAGAAAATTATGACATTAGAGCTTTAAGGTACCAAATCAAGGTCTGACTAAAGAAAATCCATGGCTCCTATGACTACAGGGCCAAGATTTCTCCAAATCAAACCCAAGTCTAATCTTGGGCTGAATAATGCAAATTAAAATTGCAAGCTCACAGGGTCTCTTATGTTAAAGTTAGGACATTGACTAGGATGAAGTGGGACCTTGAAGATTGGGATAGAGACATATGGGCCACTTCAGATGAGGCTGGGGAGCTTGAACCCTGAATTTTGTTCAGAGTTCACGCTCTGAATCGGTGGTAGCAGCACTTCCTCCCTAACCAAAGAGCTGTCTCACCTTTTCTGAAGAAACTTTCATTGGACCTGGACCAGGACCAAGGAGCTAAGGTACTTTGCAGGAAACTACTGCTTCTTCTCAAGATTTGTTCCCTAACCAAAGAGCTGTCTCACCTTTTCTGAAGAAACTTTCATTGGACCTGGACCAAGACCAAGGAGCTAAGGTACTTTGCAGGAAACTACTGCTTCTTCTCAAGATCTGTTCCCAGTCGCTCGCATTGCTTCTAGACTCTAGTTTCAGCAGGCCTCATGGGTTATGGATTAAAGTTTGACTCAAGTGAAAATGTCATATACAATAAAAGCACTGCAAACTTTTACCAATTTCTATTCACAGAAAACTGAGAAACATGTTTAGAAATATATCATATTGATATTGTACTGGGTGGAAGAAATACAAATCTGGATTAGACCGAATATGTCGATACAGGCACACTGAGCCGAGACTATGAATTCAATGTGTTACTCTGGGTAGCTTATAGTGGTTCTAACAGTTTGCTTGATTCACCGAACTAAAATCTAGACCCAGTGGTGACTTACACCTAGTACAATGGAAATATTAAACATTTTTTGATGTAATGTAGAGGAGGGTAGCCAAAGGGTAAGGAAATCAGAACTCCGGAGTAAATTTATTATGTGACACCTGTTTACCCACCTTCTAATTATATCTCCAGGAGGGTCCCAAGGACACTCCCTTCACCAAGGCCTTGTAATATGGTACACATACCACGAGGGGGACTCCAGTGTAGTTGAAGAACCTATGGTAGCTAATAACTGTAGACCAGGAATAACATTGGTATTACTGCCATCGAAGTGAGTTTCTTGAATTCATGAAAGTGATAGGATGCCCAGGTGGCAAAAGCCAAATATAAGACACTTAATCATCAGAGGGGTGGTGGTTACCATAATGGACAGCAGAGCCGAAGCATTAATCAGAATGATTTGACCTGCACAGAGCTCTTTGGCATTGGCTAATTGATCACAACATCCTTAAAACTAAAATTGATGAGTGGCCTACTCAAGTCTTATTTGATTTAGATAAATTGAAAAGCTCTAGGTCTGCTGAATAAGGGTACTTGGTCACAGTACAAAATCATGTAACCACAATCAACTCCCAGACTTGAGTAGCTAGCTACTCAGCCCCAAATTTATATAGCAAAAATCTTTTTTCTAGCTTTTTTCAAAGGCACTTGAGGGTATTTGTCACTGTGACTTTGCATTGGGGAAAGGAAAATGGCCACGCCTATCAAGAATTACTGGGCACTATCTCTGAACTAATTTCAAGAGACTGAAAATGCCATTATGGTCCACAGTTAGAATAGGAGCTTATGGAGGACAAGTGATCATGGAGTTTAGGCTTGGATCCATCTCAAATGGGCTCAGCGTGTCCCTGAATACCCTGTAGTTACTTCCCCAGTTCTGGAATAGATCATTTTAGGAAGAGACATATTCAGCCACTAATAAACTATCTACAGTGTTTTCTTTATCCATGGAATAAAGGCTATTATAGTATAAAAAGTCAAGTGGAAACCAATAAAATCAATCACTTCTACCTACAAAAGATTAAAATAAAGAAATATTTATCTGGAGGTATGGCAGAAATTAGTGCCACCATCAAGGACTTGTAAGACGCAGAGATGATGAATCCCACCATACCTACATTCGACTTGTTTATTTGGCCTGATAAATGAATCTTGGAGAAGAACAGTGTATTATCATAAACTTAATTGGTGGTAACACCAATTGCAGCTTTTGGTTTTGTTACTGAAGAAAATCAGTACAACTTCTGGTGACTATTAATCTGGCAAATGCTTTTCTTCTCTATATGTGTTATTAAAGACTTCAAGAGCAGTTTGCTTTCAGTCAGCAGGGCTAGCAACCCTCCTTCACTGTCCTGCCTCAGGGCTGTATTAACTTCCACAATCTATTCTCATAATCTTATCCCAGGGCCCTTGATAGCCTCTCCATTCCACAGACTATCACATACACTTACCATATTGATGATATCATGCTAATTGGTCCTGGTGAACGAGAAATAGCAGCTACTTTAAATACCTTGGTAAGAAAAATGCAGGCAGATGGAGGAAAATGAATCTCACAAAAACATCAGGGGCCAGCTATTTTGGTGAAATTTCTAAGATTCCAGGGCATGCTGAGATATTTTTTCTCAAGTGAAGGAGAAGTTGCAGCTTCTGGCCTCTCTTACCACTGAGGAAATGGCAGGTTGCCCAGTGAACCTCTGAATGTTAGAGGTAACCGTGTACCATTCGATCATGGTACTTCAACTCACTTATTGAGTAATCTAAAAGGCTGCCTCTTTTGAGTGCCTTCCAGAAAATGAGAAGAATTTGCAGCAGATCCAGCCTGCCATGCGTGCTGCTCTGCCATCTGAATCGAACATATGATTCAGCAGATCTATTTGTGCTAGAAGTGTCTGTGGCAGATAAAAAAAAAAAAAAAAAAAAAGCTGTACGAAACCTTTGGCAGTTCCCTATAGGCAAGGCATAGTACAGGCTTTAGAATTTGAGTGCAAAACTATGCCATACTCTACAGAAAATTATCTGCCTTAAAGAAAGCTTCTACCTCACTATTGGGCCTAAGAGAGACTGAATGCCTTCCGTGGGCCACCAAGTTACCATTAGACCTGAGGTGACCATTGTGAACTGAGTTTTGTCCTTGCGAGTTCTCATCTGTCATTGTTCTCTTCTGCTTCATGTCCAGCGTTTCTCGCCAACTGCCTTTTTTTGTCGTTGGCTGGTAAGTTCAGGTTGCCATCAAATGTAGAACCTCACACAGACTTCTTTACCAGTATCATTTTGTGGTCCTTCACGAGTGATTTTTCTCGAACCCTCTAATTGTCTCTTTCCAGAGCTTCACATCTCCAGCTTCCACCACAATTCTGAGGGGCAAATTCCTGTAACAGATCCTTTACTCTCTATCACTCATAGTGGTTCTGCTTTCCTCATCGAACCCAAACCGGTATAACTGCCTATTATATCTGTGATTGCATTTACTTTCATAACAGCTCAGCCTGATGTTTTCCCAAGAAAAAGGCTGAGAACTGAACAGTATGCCAGGGTCTCATTCTGTGAGCACTGGAATCTGATCCCACCCCTGTCTGTCTAATTCGAGAAATGCGCCACGCGGACACCTTTGAGGCTTCAGAGGAGCATGAGGTCTTTGCTAAGCTGCATCCAGGTCCACCCTTTGGGTGTCTGATGTATGTTGTTTCCACAGGCTCCTCAGTCAATCCAGCCAGTTAAGACTTTAGGATCTACCCATTCAAGTATTCTCTCTCTGTGCCTTGTCTAAGTTGAGATTAAATATTAAAACATGTTTAAATTATGAAATGTTTCAAGTATATGAAAGTGTCCAGAAAATAACAAAGCAGGCTTTCTTGTTCGCAATATCCCAAATTGTTATATTTGCTTCATCTTATTTTATTTCATATCTTAAAAAATACAAAAACCAAAAATATGTTTCTTTCAGCATTGTTTACAAATCATCAGTATAGGAATGAATAAATAAGTATGATGTTCAATTGCAAATTAATACCATAAGTAATTAGATTTGATACACTAGATCAATATTTTGAAGGGAAAAGGAAAAATGTAAGTGAAAAAGAATAATATAATAGTATTTATGCACATTTTTAAAACCAACAGACCTATACCAATACATCATTCCAAAATCTTGAACTCTTCCAAAACTGGTCCCTCAGGGCTTCTACCCTGCCTCAATGAACTCTGAATTCTCTCTATTCCACCTCCATTTTCATCTCAGAGACTTTTCTGAAATATCTTTTTATCTCCTTACAATTGCAGCTCTTGCACCAGCAGCCCATCTACCATCAATGTGCTTCTGTAACTCCATTCAGAGATTTGCAATGATCTCTTGCACGTTAAAGCATCATTATGGGCTTTCCCCTGAAAAAGTAAGTCATTGTGCTTACTTACAAATATTTTAGCTCTTTAGACCTGTAATTGATCTGGTAGCACACCAGGTTCTGGTTATTTTTCTGGGATGCTCTTCAAACCTCTTTAGACATAAAACATATTAAAAGGATTGATGGTTCCATGTTTTAATGAATATGAAGAGGACTGGAAATTCTTGAGTCCTGCTGGTGGAAGTGTAGACTGGTGGAACCACTCTGGAAGACTGTTTAGCAGTATTTACTGAAGATGAAACTACACCTACTTTTTAAGACCCAGCAGGTCCATGCTTGGGAAAACCCCAACAGAAACATGTGCACATGGATAAGAATATTCCCAGCAGCGCCATTCAGAATAACCCCCCAAATTGAACAACCCAAATGTCCACCAGAAGTCAAATGGATAAGTAAATTGTGGTATATTTTTCTGGTATGGTGGTGAAAATATGCAAACTGCAGGCTCACGTCAGCGGAGGTGGTGGTGTTTCTAATGTTGAGAAAAGGAAACAGACGCAAAAGAGCCTGTGCATGTGATTCCACAGCATGGAGAATCCAAACGAAAAGCCTGTGCGTGCGATTCCACAGCAAAGCCAATCCAAACGAAACCCTGGTGCCCGGGGACCAAGGACGTCCACTTCGGTGGTGGGAGGAGAGAAAATCAGGGGGGCGTTTCTCACGAAAGTCAAGACAAAAGTTATTTTAGGTGGGAAGAGGTGAGACAGGAAGGGGCACTGGTGCCGACGACGTTCTGTGACTTGACCTGAGTGGTGGCTATGCAAATAGCCACTGCTTGTTTTATAATGGTTTGTTTTGCTGGTATGTTCCATAGACTTTTTCTGTATGTATGTTGTTTAATGGTTTTTAAATCCTCACATATATCATCGCTCTTATAATTTTTTCCAGTGAGAATGCAAAGGATGATTTGCAGGATTCTTTTGAGAAACCTCAAATTCTCAAATGCCATTCTGGCAGTGATTTTCCCTATAAAACTTTCATTTTCTGCCCAAGAAACAACACTTTCTAAGACCTCTTCATTTTCAAAAGAGGATTTTTTTTTCTCCTTTTTTTGCAAAGGAGATTTTATCACTTAACAGAATAGTTGTATGTGTTACCAGATGGAGAATAAAAATGGGCAGCGTGAGCAAAGCGATGTACCAGGCACACACCCTCTTCACAGTGCACCTCGTTTAAATTCCAAGTCACAGACCCTCGGGGACCCTGAGAAATAACTGAAACCAAAAAGTGCTAGGCCTGTTAATACAATGATAGCCAACAGATTTACTGTGCAATTTGTTCATTCCCCTTTATAAAGGAGGAAACTGAGGCATGAAGAAGTTAGTTAATTTCCTACCTAGGAAATTAAAAACACAGGTGTTGGACAGAAGCTCTGACTCTACAGCCTGTAGGAGTAACCACCAACCACCTTACCATCCCTCAATCATTGCCTAAATTGTGGATCAGCACATGCTTGGGAACCTTTAAATTCTCCCTCTTCTCCATAGTCAAACAATCTACTTTTTTTTCCCCCCGAAAATATCTTTTGATTTCATCCTTGACTTTTCATTTTCTCAGCCCAACATTGGCCAAACTAATTTCTCACCTGATTTATTGCAAGAAACTTTGACCTGTTCTCTTTACATCCAACTCCTCTCTCGCTGGCTCTAAGCCCTCTGATGGTTGTTCGTTGCTGCCTCGTCAAGTCCAGATCCTCATCATGACTTGAAGAGTCCTTCATGGCTTAGTCCTTGCCTCTTGTTCAAGCTTCATCTTTTATTGCTCTCTTTGCGTATCTACCCATGAGTGACCCCAGACTATTTACTGTACCTCTGTGTACCAGGGATGTTCTCACCACAGTATATTTCTCTGACAGCCCTTCCCCTTCCCCATCTACCATATCTCTAGTCTCATTCATCCTTCAAGACCCAGTGCAGCTACCAGCTCCTCTGGGAAGCATTCCCTGATTCCTTCCAACCAGAACCTATCTCCCTCATTTCTCTGCACCTCTCTTTTCATCTTTATCAGAGTCTGTCCTGGCTGATGTTTGCATAACGGTCACCCCCACTAGACTGTAAATTCTTGAGAACAGGAAGGTATCATATTTACCTTTTGATTCCCAACATCTGGCAGAGAGCCTGACATATATGAGCTATTCAGTTAGTATAAATGGATCTGTATCACCCACTTAAGTTTGTAGCCAGTGGTGAGGACTTACACGGCCCTGACATTCTCTTGTCCTGACATTCTGGCCCAGTTCCTCCTAGAACAAAATGGTTAAATCAGAAATCAGGTGGATGGAGTCTTTTCCTAGCCAAAAGGAGACAACTGATACTGGAACAGCACAGAGGACTATTCATTTGGGGTGCAAGTCTGGCTGGATGCCCGCCTGAAACAGACTTTCCCTGCCCCAGTCTGGGACTCCAAAGACTCTGCCAAGGTGAATCAGGACAAAAAGAAGTGGAAAATTCCTTATTCACATTTCACTGAGAAACTTGAACCAGAAATCAATGTTTCAGGCCCAGCCTGTCTCGTTTTCCCAGACAGGACTCCCTGACTCTCCAGTCGGCCCTGAAAGAAGCCATAGCAGAAACAGTGCAAAGCTGCTATAAAGACTTTCATGTGGCTTTCACTGCTAGAAAAACACCATCCCTCTCTGGATGCCTTCAAAACACAGATTCATTGAGAAATCTGGCTTTTCTTCCAGGCAGGGCATGGGGACTCTTTTGCAAGGGAAAGCACATGTATAATTGCTAGAGAAATATACATGTTTAATTTCCTTTAAGCCCTTGAAGTTTTCTTCCTTAAATAAATCATCCTGCATGGTCCTGTGACCTGAGACCTGGAAGTGGTTTTGTCCTGGCCCCAAGCCATGGCCTCTAGAGAGAGGGACTCTGTCCCATTTGGACGCCCACGTGAACACACACGATGCTGTCTTGTTTTTACCCAAACGGGCAGACCAGATGGAGTTGCTAGAGTCTATTATTTGTAAGACCTATTCAAGAGTTGAGCAGGTAGCTGACAACATACCTGCCTTGTAAATTAAAAAGCATAGGAAACAACTCTGTTGAGAGAAAAAATGAGGCCTGCAAGCTTGGGCAGAGAAACGATGCGGAAGCGTTTGTGAAGCCCAGTGTCGGAGTTGACAGAGACAGTAGAGATCTTTGACACACCTCTCAATTTACGGAGCAGGTCATGGACATCCACAGAGAAAAATCCTGTCACCACTGTTTCCTAAGGACTACCTGTAAAAGATCACCTGGGGAACTGGTCACAAACGCCATTTCTGGCCCCATCCTAGATTCAGTACCCAAGGATTTAACCAGCTTCCCGTGTGATTCCGATGTGCCCTGAAGTTTGGCAACCTGTGTTACGTGCTCTGGCCTTTCTGCTTAGACACAGGCTGGGTCCAAACTTCCCACAGGCCTCTTCCATCTGGCTCTGCTTGCCTGTCCCTCCGTTTACCACTAGTTCATCCTAGGCTTTCTTGCCTCCAAACCGTCTTTCGTCCCTGACAATGCTCTCCCCTGCCCTCACCCTGCCCTCCCATCTGAGACTCCTGGCATCTCAAACTGCCAACTTTCGGAGAGAGAGACAACACATTGTCTCCAGAGGGGTTCCAGCTTGACAGAATCCCAGAGAGAATCTCATGTTGCCTCCTCCTCTGTTCCCTAAACATGCTTGTTTCTTCCTCCGTTTCCCCTTGTGCAATAAGTGATGACATTACTGATGGAGGCAATAGTATCTGCTATTTCCGGGAGCCAGAAGCACCATGTGCTTCCAAGAGGAGTTTGTAAGATGATAAGGGCTTTTGAGCTGGGGACTTGCTCGGGCTTATTATAAATTGAGTCCTGGGATTATTTAACAAGAAAAAACCATTTTGCCAAATGTTTCTGTAGACTTCTGGTCTATAAGGTTTAGAGCTTTGCTAAATTCATGCAATGAAGCTTTTGCTGTTATAATCTGCTCCCTCTACCCACCCACTACCAGCCATCAGCCATTAATTTAATTGAAGGTCATTTTGAAATTTCTTTGTAAGTGAGTGATATTTACTTGAAGGCAGGCTTGTCTAGCCTTACAGGAAGCAGAGAAGAGAATGGAAGCACATAGCTGTGGTAAAACTGGGCCACATCCCTGCCTTACCTCTTACATCTGTCAGGCCTGGAGAACTTCCCTAGTCCTGGTAGAACCTCGATTTTCTCACCTGAAAAAAGATTGGCATATCTGCCTCACAGATGAGGTGTTATGAAGTCTAAAAGCACTGTGCCCGATGCTACACACAGTGACCGTTCCTCTCCTGTTCCTTAACTTCACAAATTACTATTTTGGATGACATCCTGGTAGAACCTCGATTTTCTCACCTGAAAAAAGGATTGGCATATCTGCCTCACAGATGAGATGTTATGAAGTCTAAAAGCACTGTGCCTGGTGCTACACACAGTGACCATTCCTCTCCTGTTCCTTAACTTCACAAACAACTATTTTGGATGATGTGCTGCAAAATTTCTAGACCTAGTTCCCTGTGCTCTACGACTCTTTTTGATAGTGGGAGGGCACTGCTGGAAAGAACTGAAAGTTGTTGGAGGGAGAAAAGTAGTTTCTGAGTCATTGCCATTGAAATGACAATATCAAATATAAGCACTTGGGATGTACTCAGTCATGGTGGCCTCCTTAAGAGGGTTAGGAACTAAACTGCCTGAGTTAGAAAAGATAACATCGAGGTTTTTTTCCTGTTCTTACGATTCTATGGTAACAGATTTGACTTGGCATTCAAGGCCCCTTATAATCACAATCAAACCTGTCTTATAAACTCATCTTCATATTCCCCCTAACCAATTCTCTCAAGCCATGCAGTTTATCACGTCCCATGAATTGCATGCCCATTTATGCCACCAGACTTCTGATTCTTGTACTTTCCATATTTCTTTTCTCTGCAGTATTACATTCCACCCATCCTTGAAGGCTGTCTGTCTTCCATCCAATTTCTCCTGCTTCCCCAGCTGTAGTCCATTCCTCCAGCCTTCCATCTGCACTTCTTGTAGGGTACTAATATTAAACTACCTTGTGTTCTAGGTATGTGGGAACACACTTTACCAAACTGGAGACTCTTTGGGGACAGATAGTGGGTCTCAATTTTTCTCAGAATGCCTGCAGCACCTGGCACATGGAAGCTGTTCATGGAATGTTTACTGAATTGGACCAAGGAATTTCAACGATTAGTTCATATATACTACATCTTTGGTTTTAGCACTTTTTTTACTTAGGGCATGTCGGCAAACAGGATCAGGTGCTCTTTCAAACAGTTTCAAATGAAAAGAGGGATTGCTGAAAGGATACGGAGAACTGTCATTGACATCCAAGGACAGGAAATGAGTAATGCTGGGTCACAAGGGAACAGAAACGTCTCCTCTCTGTGTCTTCAGTGGCTACAGAACTTCTTGTCTCTAACTCTTTCTGGATGTCTCTAACTCCATTCTTTTCTTGGCAGACTGGACCTCTCTGCAAGACTCTTATTTTTCTCTCTTCCATAATTTAGGCTTGCCCATGGCTCCAGCTTTGTTATACACAATACTAGCTCCTGTCCTGATATCTCAGGACTTTTCAATCCAAGCATACTCATAACTTGAGTCTCTATGTTTCTTGGCACAAATTTTATCAAGAAAAAAGCTGATTGGCTCGACCAGACTGAAGCCCAGTGACATGTGTCCATTTCTGGGCCAATGAGCTGATAACAGTATGACTTCCCAAGTTCCTTTCAGCAAGAAAGGGGTTTGAAGAAGGATTGCATTGCTTCCCAGTAATTGGCCATTGGTTGGATCATCATCCCTAAAGAATCTAATACAACAGGGTCTACAGTGAAAGATACAGAGACGACGATATGTATCTACTATGCGGATTTAAAAGTCAAAGTCTTAGCTGTTTTCCAGTGGTTTCATGGGAGGCACTTGGATGCTACTGAGTGTGGGTCTCTGAGGTCTGTGAGAGCCAAGAATTACTTGCTGGTTAGCTCAATCTCCCTTATAACTTTCTACTTGTATTTGTGTTTCCTTTCCAAGAGATACGTGGATGGAGCAGCAGCCCCAGCTAGATGAATATTTCTCATCTGCTTTCCCAGACGAGATGTTGGTGTTGACAAGATGTGGAACTGGGGAAAAAGGAAAAGACTGGAGATGGAGAGTGTGGACCCCAGGAGCCAGGTGCATTATCCACTAAGTCATGGAGAGGACATTGCAAGAGGGAACTGAATGTCAGTTAGAGCAGGTTCAAGCTGATGTCTCAGGTCGATGCTTGGACACTGTTTTTGCCTTCCTTCTGGATCATTGCCTTCATCCTAAGACATGCTGTAGTATCTCCCATTTTAAAATAATCCTCCATTGACTTTCACTCCTTTACAACTACTGCACCAGTTTCCTTTTAACTGATGATTCCCAAATTCACACTCCCTCTGGGAGAGTTGCCTACAGAACATGAAGATCATTTCATTGCCGCCGTGGTTTGGTGAGGCCCAGAGGATGGTGCTTTACAGGAACTTCTAGGACCTTCACATTTGCAAATGACAGCATCTGCTCTTATTGTCCTTATTGATTTAAACATTGAAAGACGAATGCCTAGTAGCCAAAGAGAGGGAGCATGTGGTGGCACACTTCCTGGCCACAGCCCCCTCTCTCTGTGTCCTCCTCACTGTCTTCTCTCCATCTCGAGGAGATTCTTACCCACCCTTCAAGATCCCACATAAAAGTCTCCTCTTCTACGAAGACTTCTCTGACTTTACAGCCAGAACAAACCTATCCCTACTCTGGACTCCAGTATCCCCTGTTCCTGTCATAAGGTTAGCACTTGTCCTGCTCTTCTTCAGTCTCCCTGACAACCCTGAGTGCTCCCTGGAGGGAAGAACCACATATCCTTCATCTTTAGAATGCTTGACACCCACCAGCTCCTGAGGATTGGTTGAAAGAAGACCTGAGTTATTTCTTCTCACTTACTTTTAAAGCAAGACTCAATTTCTCCTTAAGCTTAGTCTGCTCATCTCGAAAACAGGGGTAGAAATGATCTCCACCCTGCCTACTCAAATCCAGTGATCGTGAAAGCTTTGTAAATCCTAAAGAACTTTAGAAGTGTGTGCGGATTATTCTCGATGCCTACTACATTGTTCTCAGGGACAGACTGCTGACCTGGCCCATCATTACGTCCATTCATGTTTATGTTTCAGTGGTCTGATTACAAATTGTGAGTTGGCTTTGACACTGAATACTGATGCCAGATGTACCCTCCCTTGTTTGTGTGGGTCCCTCCTCAGTCCAGGGCAATAACCTCACAATAGCACCTGTAGTTTCACATGAGATGCCTAAAAATTATAGAAGGAAGGACAGAATTAGAATCATTTTCTTAGCCTTCCTGCAGGGTTTGTCTTAGTACCCACCCACAAGGCACTGATGTGTAAAGCAATTTCCTTTCCCAAGCCTGTCATTCATCTATTCATTCATTCACTCACTGACTACTTTAGTGTCCTCCTTCATGTAAA
>NW_006431916.1:3069659-3074713 GCF_000325575.1 Pteropus alecto | reverse complement strand
AGCAGGAATCACAGAACAGGGAATAGTAAGGGTTCTCACAGGACTTTGCAAAGGTTCTCAGAGGCGAGCAGAGGAAAAGCACTTACGCCAGACTCCAGGGAGAAGCTTCCTGAGCTGACTCTTGAAGGAAAGGACTACCCAGGTGCCTTTGAAGAGGATGGGGAGAGTTTTCCTTGCAGCAGGAACAGGTTGTGCAAAACCTGGAGGTGAGCTAGAGCATGGCATGCTCAGGAGAAAACAAGTCGTTCACAGTGGCTGGAAGCATAAAGCGTAAGGGGTAGGTGGGCAGAGAGAAAGCCAAAGCAGAAGGCAGGAGGCAGACCAGGAAGGGTCTTAGGAACCATGGCTTAGGACCTGCTCCCACAGATGTCAGAAATTCCACTGTTAAAACTTGCTGGAGGTCATGCAGTCAACCTACAGAAGAACCCACCTCCGGGCTCCTGGACCAGTAATCATTTACTCTTTCACTGTTTACTAAGTGCACCTGGCCCTGCTGTCTCTGACCACAAACCAGCCTAGTCCCTGCCAGGGCACTGAGTGTTTGGAGCCCCAGGCCTGGGAACATACCTCAAGCTCAGATGGGTTCTGTAGCAGCTGACAGGTAATCTGAGCAGGGACCGTAGATTCCCCAGGAGGCCAGCAGCCCACATTGCTTCCTTAGCCATCCAGGCCCTTCCCCTCCATGGTTAATTTTCACTTTTCATAAAGATGTGTTCATTTAAGGGACCGGGAGCAGAGGAATGCCTGATGGGGACCACATGCCTCTCCCACGGCGGGGGCTTTGATTCTTGTCCAGGCGAGGCTGCAAACATCTTGCAGTCCCCGCACCAGCCGCCGTCTTTGTGGGGGCTCTAGGCTTCAGTTTGCATCGTGCACTGGGAGCCCCACTGCCACATAAAAGGCACGCCGGTCCCAGAGCCATCCCCTTCCCGGAGAGGTGACGCTGGAGAGGGGCCGCCGGCACCCCCGCCCCCAGCCCAGCAGCCACACTCTGGCTTCCAGCAAGGAGTCTGCGAGCCACACAAAGGAAATGGCAAGATAGTGAGTCACCCAGAGGCTCGCCTGCTGCCTGGGCTGCTGGCCCACAACAGGACCTTTGTGCTGCGCTCCAGGAGGACGAGGAGGACTGGCGCGGGGGGCGGGGGGGGGCAGCGAACATTTCAGGGCGCTGAGTAATGCTTGGAGAGGGGGTGCATGTCCACCGGAAGCAGGGCCGACTTCTGGGAGCCCACCACTCTGCAAAGTCACAGGTGCCGGGACTCAGGCAAGGCTTGAAGTGTCCTCCTGATACTATCTGGCTATACTACTTGTTCCCTGAGAAGGTGCATTATATTTTGCCAAGGACTCTCCCTTGACCATGGTGTGAGAGGCTTGAGTCCTGTGGCACATCCATTCAACTCTCTCTTTCAACCATATTCCCGAACACAGCACCGAGAAAGTACTGAGAGTCAGTGCAATGAATGGACGGAAGGAGTAATTCATTCATACAAATACCACAACACGTGAGGAGTTAGCCCAGTGTCCTCATTTCACAAAAGGGGAAAAGGAGGCCCTGAGATGGGAATGGCTGGAGCTAGGTTTCACAGTGAGTTGGTGGCAGCTCTAGAATTTGAGCACCATGGCACCGGGCCTGGGGTGCTCCACTGTGTAGCTGCTGTTGTGTAGCTCAGGGAACACCAGGAGGGCACGACTGATGTGTAGTCAGAGATCGGGCTGGTGAGAACCCACAGCATGGATAAGATAACCACTGAGGGCAAGGTCAGGTTCTAGGGACTTTTTGGGGAGTGAGGGAGAGAAACCAGAACAATAGGAGGTAGGGTCCCAGGCATTAAGGTGATCACAATCTCCTGGCCTAGGCAGACCATAAAGTTTACATAAAATGGGAAAAGAACCAGCATTGTTGAGCACCTAGGGTAGGCCAGGCACAGATGTATAATCCTTTACCCAATCATTACAGATAAAGGTATCATTACGGATAAAGAAAGTGACCGAGAAACCAGCGGTGTCTGGGACAGTCAGTTGCCAGCTCTGTCAGGGTCTCAGAGTGTTGGTAATTTGGTGGGGCCCCTGTCTGACGAGGTTGAGTTCTCAGTCTGGCAGGCCCAGAAACTCAATGTTGTTGGTGCTCGCAGAAGGGGTCAGTGTCTCAGAACTAACTCACATTAACTCACACTCAGAGTCTGAGATGTTACCAAGAGACTGAGGTGCCCGTGATCTGAGCTTTTCTCCCTGTGAGGTGAGCACTGCGGGGCAGACAGGCTGCCTGGAAGCGTGGAAGCAGAACCAGAGGTTTGGCACCCAAGCCAGGGTGCTCGTTTCCACAGCAGGTGGCCGGCCACAGGCTGCACATCTAACTCTTGAAGCTGAGCATGCCCAGGGCAGTGTGCATAGGTGTGTAAGCGTTTCTCTGTGGTCTTTTCTTTCCTGACTCCCAAGCTGACTGTGCTTAATATGCTCCTTACTTACAGGAGTCTTCATTTGGCCTAAAGCAAAACAGCAGACTAGTCAAAAGCTTCAGATCAGCTGATACAACCACACTCTGAAGACCACACCCCGGATGCCCTGATGAGATTCGGACAGTCCAGAAGTTAAGGCAGATGCTGTGCATTTGCAGTGAGAATCATTTCCTGCCTCTGGCATTTCTCAATTCTTTAACAGAAGTTGACTTTAACTTAAGTATGAGAGCACTGGATTCCCCACTCCTAAATTATCCAGTTTTAAAGATGAGGAGTTTAGAAGAAGCTCAGTAACTTCCCAAAGTCACATGGCTAAAAAGCAATGGCACCAAGATTCAAACCCAATCAATCATGTACACCTCCCCTTAAGAAAATTAACAACGATGATAAGAAAGTCTACCGATTGCCGAGGACTTGCTACGTGCCCAGCATATGTGATTGGCACTTTACCTATGTTTTTTCACCTAATCCTTCCAGCAACACCAGGAGACGGTTCTCATCTTCATTTTACAGGTGAGAGTTGAAGTGCAAAGTGGTGAAGTAACTTGCCCAAGCCAGGGTCACACAGCTACTTAGCGCAGGACTTGGATTTCAAACCAGTCTGTCTGCCTCTCTACCCAAGCTCTTAGCCACCCCACTCCATGGCAGAGCAAAGCACGATTTCTGCAACCACTCACCCCCACAGTACGCCTAGGTCCTGCCCTGGGGAGAAACAGCCCTATCTGGGGTTACCAAAGTCCACAGCCTCACCCTTGGCCTTGTCAGTTCAGGGATTAGGTTAGTATCAGCTTCCCAGGGACGAACAGGTTCAGGCAGCCTGATTTATGACTCACCCACAAGGGTCTGAGCCAAGGGTCTGAGCCAAACCTAAGTAACTGATTCACCTGTGAGGTACAGCAGCCAGAAGGAGGTTGAGGTCAAGAGCATTGCCTGAGCAGTCATATGCAAGCTGGGTCTAAAACTCCGTCCACCACTTCCTAGCCGGGAGACTTTGGACATGTTACTCACCCTTTTTGAATCCCAGTTTCGGCCGCAGAATATGGGGGAGTAATGCCAACTTTGAGCAGTGACTGTGGCTTACACAGATATTGTGGAGGAAATACCTAGCGTGGTGACTGATGCTTAATAGAAGCTCAATAAATGGTAATGCTTCTCATCTTCATTATTATTGGTTGAAAACTGGGCTTGGCCATCAGGTAAGGTTTCCCCACGCCCAGTGGGCAGGTCACATGGGAAAAAACAAATTCCAGCTCAGAAGGCTGGTAAGAGAACCCAGTTAAAAGGCGGGGCCTGAGCCCTCAGTCTCTGATACTGGGATGAGGTGCCTATCACCTTTCGCTCCCACTCCTAGGTATTTCTGTTTGTACTTCCAGTTTGGACTTGGAGCCTGTCTTCTCCTGGACAGAGCTGCTCATCACAGCAAAGTCTCCTTTCTCAGCACTTCCTTCCCACTGAAAAGCAGGCCTGATGCCACCTCATCTTCAAAGCCCCTGGTGGGTAAACTCCTGTTCCCCTTCCAAGGCCCTGGTCAAATGCACCTTTATGTGGGAGGCCTTCCTAGCTCCCCAAGACAGAGGTAGATCAACTACATTCTGGGTGCTGGGACACAACAGTGGAGAACACATAGGTGATAGGTGGCTCTTCTCTTTCTGAAGCTTGAAGTCCAATGGAACAATAAACAAAACAAACAAACCAAATCATTGCGGTTTCTGATAATTGCAAAGAAGGAAATAGCCCGTATGACGTGATAGACAAGAACTCTGGGGGTGATGGGGTGTCAGGAAAGGCCTTTCTGGGGAGGTGGCATTTACCCTGAGGCCAGAAGGACGAGATGGAGCCAGTTTTGCCAAGAGCTGGGAACAGAGGGTTCTCGGCATAAGGAACAGCTTTTCCCTTCCACAGAGAGAAAGAATTGGGTGTTTCTCATTGTTCGGAAAATCCGGCCGGAGCAGATGGAGGGGGTGGGAGGAGGCACGGCAATCAGACACAGGCAGAGAGGCCTTGCTCCTCTGTGCACACAGCCGGATGTATGACAGTGAGGATAAGACTGGTAACCATTTCTTGAGCATCTACTACATGCCAGGCACTGTGCAGGCACTTTCCATAAATTCTCTCATTTAATCCTCATTCTCCCTGCCACCCCGACCCACTACGCAATATCCATATTCGTGTCCTAGTCTTACTGTGTTGTCAGCACTTCTCTGCAGGTTTGTTTCCCTGCCCACTCCCCCTGCCGCCTTTGTAAGCACTTCTGAGAGGCATCCTGGGACCCCAGCACAGGCACTGGAACAGGGTGCTGCCATGTCTGTGTAGTTTTCAGCAGCACTACTCTTCACCTAGTCTTAAGCTGTTATAATTGAGGGGATCAGTAGCAGACATTGATACATTTCAGATAAAGTTGGTAGAAAACACATTCAGGCCTCTTGCTGTGATGATTTGAGAAAAAATATAATTGCATCAGTAGCCCGCTCAGAAGTATTATTTAGGTTAGCCAGTTACGGGATACTATGCACGGGGGCTAATCTCACTCCTGTGTGTGTTAGTGTCTACCGCAGATGAAGGCGGTCCCAGACCTGCCCCCGATGGAGTGATGTGGCC
>NW_006431916.1:3001228-3069617 GCF_000325575.1 Pteropus alecto | reverse complement strand
TCCATTCAACACTGTCACTGAGCACGTACTATGTCTAGACCCTGTGGCAGATATCCCGTTGGACGTAAAAATGAATTCAATGTCCTGTGCTCCTTGGACACCATATTGCAGGGCTGACTGTGCAATGCTATAATGGAAGTATCGGCAACACAGGGACGGAGAGATGATTGACACAGCAGGAGCCAGATCAAAGAAAGCCTTGAATTGCCAGACGAAAGCCTTTGGATTTTAGCACAGAAGGAATGGAAAAGGAGGGAAACTAAAATGTGTTTTTCATTTTTAATTCTTCTTTGGAAAGTGGGAAGTTGTAAATAGCTCTGTTTCGAAAAGGCCGTTCTAGAAGAAAGTAAAGAAAACAACTGAGAAAGGCCTTGGAATAATAAGCAAGAAGCATGTCCAGAGGAAGGCATCTGTGATGATAGGGGCTTGGAGCAGCTCATGACACTCAGTGTGCACAAGCCCTGGGGCTGGGAGAGAGGGAGGGATCAGAGGGAGGTGTTGAGGAATGGGGGTGGGCAGGGGTGGGACTGATGCTGTGGAGATAGCAATCTAAATTTATCCAGGAGTCCAGAAATCAGAGACAACTGATAAGTCATGATGAATGGAAAACTACTGGCCTTGAGTTGGAATCAAATTCCAATCCAGTCTCTGTCATAGATTAGCTGTGTGACTTGAAACAAATCACTTCATTCTCTGAACCTATTTTCTCAGCTGAACAGCGGGGATCACAACCTTCGAATCTCAGATCGTAATATATAAAAAGATACATGAATGCACCTTTTATTGAATCTGAGAATCCAAGGCCTTGCTCCACGTGGTGAGTTGGAATGAATCTCTTCCCCTTCCTTGCATGTTCCCATCTTATGCCATCATATGACCTTGGACTAAACATGGGCTTTCAACTCTATGATTCCTAAAGGTCTCTCTAACTCTAAACTTCCAGGTTTCTATGACAAATTTGGATTTTGTCAGATTAAGTTGACTCAGAGCACCCAAATGAAGCTATTCTCCTAAAGAAAATTATAGTCAGGCCTATAAATAATACAGCCATGTTGCATGTTTACACATACTTTATTGAATCTTGGCAGACTGTGCAATCTATTCTGGTTTGATTTTGAAGTGAAAATGTTATTTACTGCTTAAAGGCAGGCAGCAATGAAAAGGCAATTATGTTATTACAGCCATTAAAGACAGGCTATATATAGTGTCCCTCCGGTAGGTCTTCTCACCATTTCCAACTGGAAATTTCCCTCGCTGAAATTTACCACAACCAGAGGAGATGATTTGTTTTGAAAATGTAACATGGAGAAAGGAGAGAGCGCCCCCCAGGAAAAGGGCAGGTTGAGGGAATGGGAGACCACCAGATAACTTTTGTAGGCCTGATGGAAAGGCTTCAGCAGCCCTTTGCAGGAACTCAAACCAGGGGGGTGATGAAACAATGGTGACCTTGAGCCAGGGGTTGCCGGGTTAGTCCAGCACCTTCTATGAAAGGATCCTTGGGCTCAAAATGAGCAAACCATATGTGCTCTCCACCTTTCAGTGAATCAGGGGCTAATCAGAGTTAGAAGTTCTCTGGTTTCTCAAATCACCAAAGCAGAATTCAGGGACCTAAAATGGAAGCAAGATGATCTCGATGTGAAGGGTATAGTTAATTTACAGAACAGACGCTTCTACATGGGAAATCTGTGCTTTTCTGTCTGACTCGGGGGCAATTTTGAAAAAGAATAGCTAGGTTCACAAATGCCATCCTCACAATAACGATGGGGGTAGGATAGAGGGAGGAGAAACAGACATAAGGACCTAGAAGATAAAGAGAGAAGCTCCCCAGGGACAATCATTTTATCTTGAACCTCGGGTGTCCAAGGATGCCAGAGCTCACGGTGATTATGGAGAATGATGGCCTCGTCTGGGTTCCCACAACGAGCAGTTCCACAACACAAAGGTGGTAGTTTATTTTGGGAAGTGAAGAAACAGGAGTGAGAGGCTGGGGAGAGTAAACCAAGAAGAAGGAGATCCAACCCAAGGGTCAATGATTGCTGTGCTCCGTCCAGTTGGGTAACCGGTACTTGAAGCCGAGGACCCCTGATGAGCTGTAAGGGGAGAGTTTATCCACCACTGGCTCTTACAAGGCTCCGCATGGTTGTTGGTCCCCTCTTACTTCCAGGTTTCCACAAGTGTCAGGATGGCAAAATAGGTTTCCTCCAACACTCCACATGAAGAGGAGCCTGGGGCAGGAAGGGAGAGAAATGAAGGGCTGGGAGCCATAGTAGCTGGAGGCCCAGAGCTGGCTGGAATAAAAAGGTAGGCGGAGAGGATGAAAGGAGGGCCAAGAGGTGCCCCACTCATTAAGTTAGAGAAGTCGGCACTTAGCAGCAAGCAGTGACGGGCTCGCCCGGGCAAACCTAGGCGGCAGTCAAGGATGGGGAACTCGTCTAATTTTATGTTTAATATTTTTAGAAATTTCTGGAAAGATAATTTTCTTGGGAGGGTGAAGAGGACCAAAAAGAAGAAGAAAAGAAAGAAGGAAGGAAAATTGGTAGAATCAAAGGCAGATACAAATTCACTAGCTTCTTCCTTTTCTAAAACACAAAACAGAGTTTTCTTTTTTTGTAATAATTGCGAAGCTAATCCATGACTATAATAAAATATTCAAACACTTAGAATATATACGAATAAGTTTCTCTTATCCCAGATCTCAGTCTCTCTCTCCAGAGGTAATTACTGTTGAGTGTCTTGTGCATTTTTTCCAAGAATATTTTATGTATATGAATACATGTATATTTTCTTTTAACATTACAACTTAAAATACACACATCGTGGACCTTTTTTCTTTTTCTTTTCTGCTTTAAGCATTGCTTTATGTGAACATATGTAAATCTTCCTGATTTTAAAAAAATTTCTTCATAATTTTTAATGAGAAGGACTTTCATAATTCATTGAACTAGTCTCCTTTTGATAGACAGGTAGTGTTTTTTTTCTGTTTTTTTTCTCATTGGCTACAATGACCTGTTGAATATTCTTGTATGCCCTTCTCTATGCACATGTGTAAGAATATTTGAAGAAAACATTTCTAGGCGTGAAGTAGCCAAAAAATATGTGCAGTTAAACTTTTAGAAGAGATCGCCAACTTGCTTTTGAAGAATTCTTGCAGATTTACATTCTTACTCCTGGCTGGTGACTCCACAGTCTCATGACTTTACCATTTTTATTAATATAGCAGATAAAAAATATTAATCTTACTGTTACTTTAATTTCATGCATTTAATTACCAGTGATAGTGGACTTTTTATCATGTATTTATAAGCCATTTGTTTTCTCATTCTAAGAATGCCCATTTAAGAGCCAAAATAACAGACATACACATGCTCTCTGCGTAGACTGTGCCTGAATGAGTCAGGATTAATCTAAAAATCACAACTGAAATCTTTGACAGGCATTGTGCCAGGTATGGGGTGACAAAAAAGAGCTTCGATGATATAGCCCCTGCCTGCAGCACTTAACAGACGCAAAGGGAGAATCCAAATAACCTGGACATTGTCACAATGGGAACTAGAAAGTGCCACACAGTAGGGTTGGGGAGTCCTCTGACCTGCCACCTCTTTCCACTAACCTGGAGCGGGTTTTAAAAGTTAAAAAGGCAAGGAGAATAGAGCAGAGCCTTCTCAGTAGGAGGCAGTGGACTGCAAGTGTGAAGGCCAGGAGGTGGCAGACAGCATTAAGTGACAGATATTCAGAAAGCGTGAAAATGGAGGGGGCGTGAAGAGGGTGGGATGGGTGGAGGAGGAGAGAAGAGTGATGAACCGGCCCTGTTTGCCAGGCACTAAGGAGAACCACGCCCTTCAGTGCCACTACTAAGAAAGTCCCTGGCTAATCTAGAAGAGCTGGTCACCCTAGCGGGCTGAGGCTCTGTCAATAGGGCCGCTTATAAACGTAGTAAAGATTTTGGCCTTTATCTTAGGGGCAACAGTGAACAATTAGTTTTCAATAGGGAAGTGACAGTTTGGAGTTACATTTCTCAAAGTTTGGTGTTGTAGAGTCTGTATAATTTGAAAGCGGGTAGAGGGGACAGCGTGGCAAGGTGAAGCCTGCAAGAACAGCTGGGAGGCAGTTTGCAGAGTACTACAGGTCAAAGAGGATGGAGCCTTCCACCGGAATATTGGCAGCGGAGACAGGAGCCAGTGCAGACTTGAGAACTACTTAGGAAGTAAAATCAGCAGGATTTAGCAGGACTAATTGTTGTGTCAGTGAGAGAAAGGGGGGTTGTTGGATGGTGCCGCTCTTCTCTGACGTGGGGGGCGGGGGTGGGGTGCTGTAAGAGGAGCAGCCTGAGGTGGTGTCTGGAGGAGGGAGCTGATGGGTTCAGAATTCAATCTGTCTTAAAGGGCCTGAGAGACATCCAAGTGGTCATGTGCAGGAGACGGTTTGATATCTGGATCTGCAGTTCTGGAGAGATCTTAGTGGAGGTAAAATTATAGGCAATATCACCTTAAAAATAACTAAAGTCATTGGAATAGAAGAGAAAACCAAAAGATGTAGTGAAAAATCTGACTCAGGGCTGTAAAGATAATGACCTTCATTAAAAACAAAATTTTAAAAAGCTAGTACAAAATTTCAAAATAATTTGGTTTAAAATAACTATATTTAGTAAAATTATCTTTTATGAATTTGGGTTTAACTACCCCCATAACTCTGCTGGAGTATGTGTATGTATGGGGAGGGAGTCAGGGTTTGATAAGACATCTTCAATATCCTTCAAATCACACCTGTTTATCAGTAAGTTCGTCCTCTCTTCTCGCATGAGGCCTCCAGTGTCAGGAGGGATATTCTGAGGATTCAGACCTTAGAACACAGCCAGGGTGCTGTCTTCAGCTGCCCAGGACCTAGACGTCATTTGCCTGCAGTCACGTGACAGGTCCAGGTTCACACTCCGCGGCCTCACTCAGACATGTGCCCCTGGTAGAAGCCTGTCTGTTAGAACTGGAAGGGATCCTGGTGCTCCCTGAATGAGCCCAAGGGCCTCGGTTTACTGTGAGAGCATCGTGTTTGCTGTGGGAAGGGAGGGTGATGCTTATTCCCATGGATCTACAGTGACTATCAAGGCCAAATAAGCTGATTGGGGCTTGGGGACAGAGGCCTCAGAGGTCTGCTCACCATAGCCACAAGCTTGCTCCCTCCCCAGATGTGCCATGTACACTGAGGTCTGGTCCTGGCTGGCTCTGGAAAGCTCACTCATGCTCTCCTCACTTTACAGAGGCGGCACCAGAGGCCTGACCAGCCTTCCCAGGTGCCTGCTAAGGGAAGCATGGGAAGTATGAGGAGGGCCCCCCCATCAGAGTGTTATGGTCCCCTTTGTGTTAGGTATAACAGATCAAATCCTTCTACTGAAAAGCACTCAAGCTTTTCACAGTGTTTCCATACACAGTGTCCCCTTGTCAGAGATGAAGGTACATTGGTACATAGATAATAAATGGTAAAGATGGGACTTGAACTCAGGTCTTTTTCATTTATTTCATTATTCACTTAACAATTACTCTTACTTGAGCACCTACTAATCACCTTACACTCTACTAGGCCCAGGATACAAAGAAGAGTGAGACTCCCAGCCACCCCCGAGGGCACTATGCAAAACCCTTCCTCTTCCTGTTTTTTTGAGGCCGGATGCCCATGCCAGACCACCCTCTGTGAGGACACCAGCATTCTGTCCTGGACAGCCCTCCTACATGGACGCCATCCTCACCCAACTTGGGCACCAACACCAACTGCTAGGGTGCTCCTTACACAGATACCTTCCTTACTCATTTGGGTTCTGACACCCTCCTATGCAGACCCCCTCCTCATTCCACTTAGAGTCTGAGTCCCCATGCCAGAATACCCCCCAAAGGGTCTCTTTTCTCACCTTTAAGATACCTTCCTCACTGCACTTGGGATCCCCCTCTACAGGGCCACCCTTTCATGTGGACACCCCGCCCCCCCCACCACTCCACATGGATCCCAACCTTGCAGAGAGCTGTCACCCCCTGCATGAAACTTCTCCTCACCCAGGTTGACTCCACCCTCCTGTTCTAGGCCACTATGCCCACTCCCCACTTCAGAGCGGAGGCCTATCTTGCTCTATCTCACTTAGTGGCTTCTGAACAGAATTTTCTGGAAGAAAAGAAGAAGAGAGCTAATTCTCTTGGCCCGTTACTATATTTCATCCTTCTCCTTTGTTCACAATCCTCTGCTCTGTAGGAACCAAATATCCCCTGGGATTGTTGGGTTCTTTAGTTTAGTGAGGTCTTCACTGCGTCCCACCGGGGGTCCCCTGCCTTTCACCCATTTCTGTGCTATCTTCGGTGCCTGGAACTCATTAAAGTGCCAAAGCTCTGTGGGTTCGTTAGAAAGCGAAAAAATAACCTCTACTGTTCACTCTGCTTTGTCACACTCTGCTAGAGAAGTCCTCAAGCAGTGCTGCTTGGGCTCAGTGTTTTACAGTTTGGTTGTCAAATAGCTTTTCCGGGATGTACCTAGAGCAGTCCCACTGTGTTGTCCTTCCCACTCTGAGTTAGAGACGAATCTGGGTGACAAATACCATGGTGCATATGGGCTTCCCTCCCCTCTCTCAGCTCAGACTTTGTGCCTAGCAGATTGAGCCCACAGTGCCCTGATTCTAATCCTCTTAAACTAAGTATCTCCCAGGAGGCTCCTCTGTCCTCATGTAAGTAGACTTCTGGTTGCCCATCACCACATACTCTAGACATTTCTAAACCCCACGCTGGACAGACTTCAGTGATCTGGCTGAGCATTCTGTTCTCAGGCTCTTTCTCTCTCCTTTCAATGTGCTCAGCGCACAACAGGGTCCTTGTGTTGTTACCCAGCCATTGATCGAGACTCTGTCATACTGAGGGCTGAGGAGCTGCAATGGTTCATGGCAGTGACAGACAAGGGCCCTTCTGCTAAAGTTCAAGTCCCATGTGCAACCTGAAAGACAGCCTGGAATGCGTTTTCCTCCCACCAACCTTATCCTTTAGCCAGTATGCAGGAAATTAGAATCTGTTTTCTCATTTTATGATGAGTTAAAGGAGAATTAGATAAGGAACATTTAAGGCTACTTATGGTCAGGAAACTCAGCTATAAAGACAGATTCATCAGGCCATGACTATGTCTCTAGGGAACGCTGGAAACCCCATTACTAAAATATAGAGAAGGGACTAGGCTAAGTTTGGGAGATGCTATCATTGGCCTGGATAACCCAACTCTGCTTTTCCATTTGCCATCCTTTGACATCCCTGAATTCCAACCCAGCGTAGGCTGTTTTTGAAAGAGGAGTGATGACAAGAGAAGGAGCTCACCAGATTATGAGAAAGTGGAGGGAAAGTTCCTGCTGCAGAAGGAGCCAGGCAAGGCGCTTGCTGAAACCGATGGCACTGGAAAGAGTTTTTAGCCCGAGCATGTTGGGTACCTCCGCCCCGTATAAAGGGCCCTTGGGCTCTGCTAGGAGTCCCAGGGAGTGACTTTGCCCCTACTTAGGGACAATCCTACTCTTAGTCCCACCAGTGCTCCCCAGCATGTCATGACCACGCTAGGCACTACAATCCCAAGAGTGCAGAAAATTAGGGAGGTGGAGGGGAGCGTCCGTTCTTAAGCACTGGCTGTGGGGTACTGCAAAGGTTTTGCAGATTCTTGGTGGTGGGAGGTAGGACGAGGGGCACAAACACATTACACTGCCCTGCCCCAAGCGCCACCTCACTCACCCTACATCATTATCTGAGTCCCTACAGTAGTGCTAGCCAAGAGGACTTTCTGCAATGACAGACATGTTTTATATCTGTGCTATTCAGTAAGGTGGCCATTTATCCATCTGCAACTACTGAGCACTCGAAATGTGGCTACTATGGCTGATGAACTGAATTTTAACTTTTCTTTAATTCGAGTTAATTTACATTTACAGTTACATCGCCACATGTGGCTAATGGCTACCATGTTGGGCAGCACAGCCCTGGGTGTTGCCCAGTCTGCTGGGAACTATTATTATCTCACTCAGGTGTTGCCTGTGATGGCTGGAATTTCTTGGGGTGCCAAGAGGGTGGTTCGTGGGGAGTGGAGAAAAACACCTTTCTCCCTGTATAACACTCTGTTATCGGGCTCCCAAAAAGTGCTCTTTCCGCCTTTTCTTCCTTCCTTCCCTCCCTCTCTTCTTTCCTTCTTTCTCTCTTTCTCTCCTTCCTTTCTCTAGCTCTTTTGGTTTAATCGCAGCTCCTGACTTTCCACCAGCCTGTGAGTCCACACATTCTGCGGTTTGGGATGGAGTTTTCAGAGACCTGTGACAAAGCCGTGTTACACATAGACTCTTCAGGAACTCTTCAGACTTCTCTCTGCTCAGCAGGCATTCTCTCCCGGGAGTCCCACAGCTCCCTGCTACTATCTTTCGGCCAGGCCTGCAAACAGCTCCTTCCTTAAAGCTCACAGACTCCTGAGAAGACGCAGAAATCATCTGCTTGGTGGAAATCTAAATAAAACAACTGAACAGACCAGGGCAGCACAGAGGAGAGAGCAATTTGCTCTGGAGCTGTGGTCCTCAGTGTAGTCATGGAACCAACAGCATCAGTGTCAGCTGGGAACTTGTTGGAAATATAAATTCTGGGGCTCAGCCCAGAGTCTTGAATCAGAAATTCCAGAAGTGGAGCCCGGCAATCTGTATTTTAACAAGCCCTCCTCACTCTGAAGCCCTCTAAAGTGTGAGAACTGCAGGGTGATGGGTGGGGGAGGAGGGAGTAGGGCCAACTTCTTGCCCTGGGGCCTCCAGAGTTGTTTGCAGGCAGGAGGTAGAGAGGATGTGCGTGGTTGCAGGACCCAACCTGCATCCCACAGCTATGTCCAGTCTTAGCATACCTTCCGAAACGTATTTAATAATTCTAGAATCATCATTTTATTGATTTTATATCATTTGGAGTAAATGGCAAATTATTCTTTAGAATCAAATAAAACTTTGTGTTTTCAAAAAAAGAGTCTTGCTTGGACTTGATTTTTTTTGTTGTTCTAAATTTAACTATTATCTTTATACCAAATTTTGAAACTACACAAAATTTACCTGACATACTCATCCAAACTTTTTCCTTTGACTCCTTTAAAAAGGCATATAGATTTTAACATAAAACTTTTACTCGGATATGGATAGATAGCTAAGATGCTGCTTATTTAATAATTCTCTTAGATATCTATTTTTCTTTCAATTTTATTCCCTGTAATCCACTTACCCACACTCTTCCCCGTAACCACTTACATGCTTCCTGGCTTTGAACAAGGAAATCAGGTAACCAGGCTTGTTAAAACTGTACAGTTAAGGATGAAGCTCTAAACAAGAGACTCTCTCTCTCTCTTAAGTGTGCTTTCATGCATGGATGCTACTCTGAAATTTCATGGTTTAGTGAATACAAGCACAAGTTTAAGTTCAGGTAAATTAAGGATCGGTCCCAGCTCTTTATTCCTTATTAGCTAGTCATTAAACTCTAAATCTGTGTTTCCTCTCTTCCTTGGCTATACCGTGGGGCTAAGGATGTGTTGTGGGGATTAAATGAAATAATGACGTGTAAAGTAGCTGGCATTTAATAAACACTTGCTGCTTGTTTCTACCTTCCTTTCCTTCTTCTAGGATAACGGTGAAATGTGAAGAGCTCAGGCTCTGAAACAGACTAAGCTGAACCAAGAGCAGCCATTTACTGGTCATATGACCTTGGGTAAATAATTAAACTCCTCTTCTCTGCTTCTTCATCCTTAGAATGGGGATGGTAAAACTAGGATCTATCTCATACAGCTGGTATGAGGATTAAAAATCTCGATACAATCAAAGTTCATAGAAGAGTGCCTGGAACATGGAAAGCACTCAACATAGTTTAGCGAGTGTTATTGATGTTTTTATTTTGCTCAGTTCTCAACTCTTGTGAACAAGTGAGATTGCCAAGTGACCTGCAGGTAAGTATCATACTCCCACGCACTGAGACTTTCAGAGCCCTGATCACATCTTAGCACCACATAACTATTTCCGTGAAATGAAGAGTCATGTTCCCTTCAGAACATCTTTATCATTCCTCGAATTTTTTAAATTTTGTTTTGATGGGTTTTGATGGCTCATATCGCGGACAGCCATTTTGCTACCAATTCCCTGAAATGATGTGAAGAAAATATTTTTTAGGGAAAGGGAACCAGAATGACCAATGTATTAATTAATTCTCCCACTTTGTTTCATAAAAGATTTAGGATGACAAAGCAGAAGAGTCTAATTTTATACTAGTCCAGTGTTTTCTTTTTAGATTTTTATCCGTAATCTCTCAAAAAACTGACTCAGTCAAGTCACTGAATTAAATCAAGAGGTTTTTGTAGGTATCAATACAGTTCTGAATGAAATCCTATCCTTACATTGGGTCACAGGCTATTTTGACAGATAATTTCAGGGGTTAGATAGAGACCTGCTTAGAGAATCTTGTATTAGTTTTCTTACCACTGAATTACCTGAGATTGAAATCCAAGAAGTTCTCTGTAGAATGAAATATTCTCCATGTATAAGATTTTGCTCCCAGGAATAGGAAGAATCCCATTCTTTACATCGAAATTCTAGGCCCTCTTGTCTCATGTTTTATTACTTAAGCTCAACCTAGTTTTTTTCTCTTTACATCAAATCAAGTCTTATAATTTCTCTTGCTCATTCCTTGCCTCTTTATGGGGTGCAGAGAGTTACATTTTCCAATCCATCCACTCCTGCAGGACTTTTCCCAGGACAAACCCACCTGCCCAAAGCTGGCCTTTCCTAGGCATCTGCTCAGCACAGCCTGACACAATCAATCAGTGACTCATCTGTAATACCCATAAAATACTTACTGATTTTTTCAAAACAGAATTCTCTATCAGTGGTTCTCAACTCTGCCTACACATTAGAATAACCTGAGAGGCTACCTGGGGAGCTCTTAATAAATGCAGACACCAGACTCCACCACCACACCAACTGAACCAGATCATCCAAGGATACGGCTTAAACATCTATATTTTTCAAAGCTCCCAAAGTGCAGCCAGGGCTGAGTCTCACTTCTCCAAATGGGTGAAGCCTAAATGAGCCTTAGTAGCTCAGCACTGGAAATAAGGCCTGTGTCACATGACTCCTTACCTTGAGTTTTTTGTTTTCAGCTTCACTGAGGTATAATTGACATACGATAAATTGACATACATATTTAAAGTATGCAATTTGATGAATTGTGACATATGTATACACATGTGAAACCTTCAACAAAATAAAGATTATGAGCATATCCATTACTCCCACAAGTTTCCTTGGGCCCTGCCTCCCTCTCCTCCCTGCCCATACCCCTTCACCTTGCCCCAGCATCTCTGGGCAGTCACTGATCTGCTTTCTGTCACCATAGATTAGCTTGCATGTTCTAGAATTTCATATAAATGGAATCATGTAGTATGTACTCTTTTCTGTCTGGCTTCTTTACTCAGCATAAGTATCTTGAGTTTCATCCACATTGTTATGTTATCGATAGTTTATGCTTTTTTATTTCTATATAGTATTCCATTGCATCGCTACACCACAATTTTTTATCCTGTCATCCTGTTGGTGGACATTTGAGTTGTTTTCGGTTCTTGGCTGCTACAAATAAAGCTGCTATGAACATTCTTGCACAAGTGTTTGTCTGAACATGTGCTTTCATTTCTCTTAGTATATACATAGGATGGGACTAACTATATCACATAAGAGGTATGTGTTTAATTTTAAAAAATAAGCTGTCAAACTATTTTCCAAAGTAGCTTTACCATTTTGCCTCCAGCAGTATTTAAAAGTTCTAATTAATTGCTCCACATCCTTACCACCACTTGGTTTGGCCAATCTTTTTAATTTTAGCCATTCTAGTGGGAGACTAAAGGTATTTCACTATGGTTTTATTTTGCATTTCCCTAAATAACTAGTGATATTGAACAATTTTTCCATGTGCTTGCTTGCCATCCATATATCTTCCTTGGTAAAATAGTTTCAAATCTTTTGCCTACTTTCAAATTGGATTTTTTTTGTCTTCTTATCGTTGAATTTTAAGAGTTTTTTATGTATTCTAGATGTAAATTCTTTATCAGATATATTTTTTTGGAAAAATATTCTCCCAGTCTGCAGCTTGCATTTTCAATTTTCTAATAGTGTTTTTCTTTTTTATGTAGCAAAATTTTTTTTGATGAGGTCCAATTTATTGTTTGTTTAATTTTTACAGTTCATGCTTTTTGTATCAGATTGAAGAAATCTTTGCCAAATCCAAGATCTCTAAGATTTTCTTCTGTGTTTTACTCTTAAAATTTTAAAGCTTTATCTTTTACATTTAGGTCTATGATTTAGCATAGATCTGAAAACTCTGAAACTCAGACTTTTTGTGATTAAGTGAGTTGGCTAAGGTGACATGGTGAGTCAGACCCCAAAATGGCCTCATGTCACATGACTCCTTGTCCTGAGCACTTTACTCTCTATTTATTTATTTATTTATCTATCTATCTATTTATTTATTTATTTATTTTTTGGACCTAGTTAGTTATGGAATTGAGTTTATCGTATTTCTTATTTCATAGTGCACCATCACCAGTAGTCCAAGACAAGGTTCCTGTTTTTAATTATGTTTCATTATTTTTATAGCATCGGTTATTTCTAATTATCTCTGAGCCCAAACACATAATTTTATAATTTGCTCTGTAATACTGGGGCTTAACCTCTAAATTCATTTCTCAGACTTCTTTGCCAATTGGCTCCTTGGCAGTTTTGGTCATGGGACATACTGGTTGGAGATAGGAAGGCAAAATAAATGGTAGAGCTTTCTTTCAGTTTTTCGCCTCCTGTCAGCATCTCCCCAGCAGCAGAGGAGAACCACAGCTCCAGTATCCTGCTTCCTTCAGCACTCCCAGTACCAGACATCAGCGCCAGTTGTGTCCCTAGTTGTGTCCCCGCCTCAGAGCTCTGAGCACCACGCCTGCATAGCAGCCACGGGTTCCTTCCTTTGAACTCGTTGGTTTTATGACACCATCTTTTCCTTTTTGTTCACCAGCCTCAGTGTGATAAATTTTCTCTGCAGCCATAATATTTCAGTATTCTCAGCGTCCCCTTTCTCATCTCTCAGGCTTCCAGTGCCCTTGTAATCAATTCCCTGTTCTAAACCTACTCCGTTTAAAACAGCTGGAGTGGTTTGTTTCCTTGATTGGACGCTGATTGATACATTATCCCCATTTCTTGTTGCTACATAGGTACCTCATCCAGTGTGTTTGATATATATATTTGGATATAAATACATCCATGTAAAAAAAAAATATATATATATATATATTACATGGATTTATGAATTTACATGGATTTATGTAAATATATATATACACATATATATACACATATATATATTTTACATGAAATGATCCATATATATATATATATCATTCTGTTTTCTTTCACTCAGAACTATTTGCTTAGATCTATTCACGTCAGTGTTTTAGTTCCAGTCCACTGTTTCTGATTATTGCATAACATTCCGCGGTATGCATCCACGTCATTTCATTTATCTATTCCCCTAGAGATGGTGTCTGAGATCATGAACAACCCTCTGCTGCTGCAAACAACAGCAGTCTGAATTCTATGAGCATTTCTATGGCATTTACCCCAGGGGTGAGAGCTGCTCAGACATCACATGCTTTCTTCAGTTAAGTACATTCTGTACATCAAGGTTGCTCTCTGGAATGGCTATGCTTGCTATGCTTGCAGGTGCCTATTTTCTCATGTCTTCACCAGTATTTATGATCTGATATTCTAGTTTTTGCAAATTTAGTGAATATAAATATAATTTTGTAATTTTACTTTGCATTTCTTTGCTAGTGAGATTGAGCATCACTTTGCGTATGTCTTAGAATTTCCCCTGTGTAACTTGCTTAGCCTTTGACCATTTTCCCATTTTATTTCCTACCTTTCTCTTCAGGAGTTCCTTGTCTATTCTACTTACTCCCATTAGCTTAAGGCATTGCAAACCCCTTCTCTTCATCTGATGCCCTCTTTTATCTTTATCTAATGTATAATTTTTGAACACAAAAATTTAATACTGTTGTAGCCAAGTCCATCAGTATTTTGTTTTAAGGTTCATGCTTTTGGATTCTTCTTTAAGAGTTCTTCTCTAGCCCGAGGTTATAAATATATTCTCTTATCCTTTCTTCTATATTTTCTTTGATAGCTTTATAATTTTTCTTTCTCATGTAGGTCTTTTATCTATCTAAAATTCACCTTTTACATAATATACAATAGGAACTCTAACTTGATTTTTTTCTTCAAAGAGTGGTCCCTATTCCCAACCTTATCTCCTTTCTGTCCATTTTATATGTAGAAAAGTCAGGCCTTCCTCTTTGTGACAGAATCAAACCTCTATGATAAACGACCTAAAGTCATAAATCATCTGAATGTTTTAGTGAGGTTTGACTAACCCGAAACCATAAAAAATAAGATAAGGAGATGGTTATGTGCTTCAAGATTCCTCACCAGATAGTTCTTTCCATCCCATATGACTCCCTTCATCTTTTATGACCCCATACTGAGGCTCTTGACTCTTGCCAAACATGCCTTTAGCCATCCCCTCAAGGTCCCTCCCTCCTGATGACCTGCCTTCAACACATGCCGCCCCTATGGAATGTCCATGCCAGGCCACTTCCTTCTTCCTTGTGCCATAGTCATCTCTTTGAAGACTGCCCATGGGAATCTCTCTAGACCCAACCCTTTCAATGTTCATTAGCTCTAAAGTCTGTACTTGGCCCTAAACATTAAGTTTAGGGTGTGTGCGTGTGCGTGTGCATGTACGTGTGCGTGTGTGCGTGTGTGTGTGCGTGTGCATTCATGAAGATGTCCTGCTTTTCGTAGTTTCACATTCTCACTCATGACTCCTATAAGTCAGGCAGAGCAGTAAATGTTTCTCCCATTTACAAATGAGTAATCTGAGGCTCGAATGCTTTAAATGTCTTAACATTTAGTCTATTTGCTCAAGCCATGCTACAGGAACAAGGAATAGTAGGGACTAAACACCAGCTCTCCTGGTTCTAAATTTAGTCTCACTTCACATACCACACTTTTTCTTAGCATGGGCACAGGGCCTGTCTCTACAATTAGATAGATTGTTCCTCAAGAGCAAGGCAAGGTTTGAACCTCCAAAAAGCACTTGCTCCACCTGATCCAAATGAACTGCAGGCAAAGAGGCCATTGCACTTGGAGACTGGTCTTGAATTCCTGCCCTTTTGCTTAGGGCATTTACACCCTGCCTAGCTAGAGAACAAGAGCCCTCTTGTAATATTGTGTTCATCCTTGTCATAGCTTTGATCACAACTATAATCAAATCACCCTTTTGCCATTCATATTTAACACCTGCCTCCCTTACAAGTTTCATAAAGGGAAGGGCCCTGTCTTGTTCATAACCGTATTCTCAGTGCCAGGTTCTGTACTCAATAAATATTCCATGAATAAATGCATGAATGAATGTTTCCTGTGCCTTCTCAGCCACTGCCTGGGCTCCTATGCTGAATGAACCAAGCACCTCTGTTAGCAATGCTAATACTCATCTGACTTTAAGCCCCTTATCATAGTGCACCCCGCAGGTGGGCACCTGCGTTTGCCACATACCTTTGGGTTCAGTATGAAGTCCACTCTGGGACCAGTACCACAACCAGAACATTTCCTTGAGCCCAGGTTCTACCTGATCCCTACCTGCTCTCTCTTGCTGGCCAGGCCTCCCCAAACTCTGCATCCCAGCATACTCTGTGTCTAAGACTTCCCAAATCAGGGTCCTCTGTGTCTCCTCCTAGAACCCAGCCTCATGGTCTGCACAAAACAGACTCTCAATAGATGAAGACAAATAATGAGCTCTTTATTCCTTTTGAAAGTCAGATTTTCATCTATCTCATAGATATGAATGGAAAACATAGCTGATTGGTAAGTAGGAAAAAATGCTTCCCACTTCCAGTAATGTGCCTACCCCTGCTGATATTCAGAAATGTCAGCCATCAGAGAACACATCAGTGGTAAACAACATCTCTTGAATGATTATTCTGGAAAGAAACATGGCTCTAAGCACTCCATCAGATGCAAGTCAGGTCAAGAGAACCATCAGAATATTCTCCCAGAGCACACATGTCCTACCTAGGTGAGCTTTCCACTAGACAGGGAAATCAAGTACTAAGACATGCACAGGAAGACATACACACACACTCATGTGTGCACAACATGCAGAATACAGAATTGATTTGGAATGGCAGGGTGGTTTGGGCCATAGGTTTTGGAGTCACACAGAACAGGGTTTACATTCTGCCTCTAACTTTTCCTAAGTAGTTTATCTAAGGCAAATTACTTCTCTGACTTTGTTTCCTCATCTATAAACTGGGGTAATAATACTTACCTCATGAGGTTGTTCTCAGGATAAAATGAGTTAGATAAACAAAGCTTCAGGAATACAGTTAGGGGCAGAGAAGTAGTGGCTGTTATTAGTGTCAAAACTGGGTTTTTAACTTTTCAAAGCTGAGTATGTAGATGTTGGGATGTTACAAAATAAAGGTGGCAGGGAAGGGATCTGGGGAGAAGTAAGCTCAGAGCTAGATTTCGGAGAAGAGGAGGAAAATGGTTTGGAAACAAGGAGCGAGGAGGGTGTTTGAAGTGGGAATGAGGTCCTGTGAGGACACAGTGAGGAGCAGGCTCAGCTCCAGGTCCCAGCTCTAGCTGTGGTCACTGCTGAATAGTCCCAGGGGGCAGTCGTGCATTTTCCTCCGGATCTTATGCAATTACTCGCTTTTTTTTTTTTTTTAACTTTCCACTGAAGTAGCCTTGGATGTTCTGCCCAACAGTCTGTGAGGCTCTAGGGGTGCCAGGCTAATTTGTGAAGATACCCTGCCCTTGAACACACCCTTCAATTCAGCCATTGTCTCATCCTGCTCAGGGCTCAATGGGACACAGCTTGTTAGTGAGGTCGGTGAGTGGCAGACATCTCTAAAGTTCACATGGAAAGGCAATTCTCTTCTTGTTTCTTGTCTTTTAATTTTAACAAGCCAGAGGAAATCTTTCTGTGTCCCAAAGTCTCTCTTGCTTGGGGAAAAGATAATATTTAAGGGCTCGCTATTCTAAATATAGTCCTTAGAACAGCAGCATCAACATTATCCTGAAAGCTTGTCCGAAATTCTGATTCCAAAGTCCCACTCCAGACCCACCGAATCAGAATTTCTGGGGGTAGTTTTCAAGAATTGGTGTCCTTAACAAGCTCTCCAGGTGATTCTTATGCACACTAAGTTTGAGAAGCGTTGATTTAAGGTCAAGTTTAGATACATCAGCCTTTCTTAAGCATACTTGTATTACCTGTAGCTACCTTTAACCATGTGATTAAGACAAAGTCTATTTCTATTCCAGGGAACAGGAAGTTCACTCTAAAATACGGTTGCCAAAGCCCTTGTTTCAAAATAGAAGATTTTTAGAGAATTCCACTATGGATCAACTAATAATCATAACATAAATTGAGCTTTACATATTTGGACTGATCTACTATAACAGTTAGAATCCTTTGATTGAAAGCAAGATACATGGAATCATATTACCTTAAATACATAAAGAATTTAGTAGAAAATGCAGGACCACTTACAGAATCAGAATCAGAAGGATGATTGTCAGAATGGCCAGGAACTGAGGCAGGCCCTAGGTAGCAGGAACTAAAGGACAGTCTGGATAGGGAGCTGCTGCAGTGACTTCCGTGGCAAATCTGTCCATTCACAGTACGAATTCCCAAGAGAGAATCTGATTGGTCAAGGCAAGACCACATGCCAAGCCTTGGCCAATGAAAGGCAGGTCTCCTTGACTAATGGTCCCAGAGCCCCTCTAAGACTCCATGCAATGGAGTCTGGATGGCTCCTCAAAGCAAAATCAGGTGTGGCTCCCAGACATGAATGGATGGAGCCGACAAGCAAGACAGCAAATGTACCTTGCCTCCCCAGGCTGGCTGGGTTTAACTGGACAACAGCAGGGGCAATCCAGATGTGTAAATCTTAAGAGAGATAAAAGGAAATGTGAAAGTTTTCTTAGAGAGGCTGGACGAGTTCAAAAGCTAGAAAAAACAGAGTAGAGACAACAGTATGATTACATATAGTTGTGAAGGACAAACAGAATGACCTTAGGTAATGACTTCAAGAAGCCCAGTTCCTAGAAGCTGGCAGAGGCAGATGCACTGTGTGCTCCTGAGAGACAGGGAGGAAGGCAGAGGTTCCGAGAGATGTTCATGAGAGTCTGCCACAGAGAATGTTTCCTGATGCAGGCTCTGCTGGGAGTGCAGGCCTCTCCAACACACACCTGGAACACGAGCTCCCCAGAAAAATGGACACCATTCCCTCAGGACCATGGTGCAGTGGTGCTGGGGTGGGGTTTCCAGGGGGCATGGAAGGAGGCCTGTCAGCTACATTTGGGTTACGGGTGTACACAGTGTGACATCGAGGACCAGAAAGAGGCAAACTTACCAGCATGTTCTAGAGACCATCCCCCACACTGCCAGGCCAGTGTGTAAGGGCTTGATGTTTTTAAAGAGAAATGTTGAAAATATAAACTTCTATCATAAGATAAAAGCTGATCACAGCTATTGAAGCCCAATTAAAGGCACTAGAAAAATATATAAGTAGAAAGAGCACTAACATTTAATGAACATCTACTATGTGACAGGCATATGCTAAACATTTAACGTTTTCTCATTGAATTCACAAAACAACTCTGAGAACTCTGTTATACAAGTAAGAGTTTTAGGTGACTTTCTCATTGTCACATAGATAAAATGTAGCAAAGCCAGGATTTGAGCCTGTAATGTTTAACTGCTAAGCCTATACTAAATATTATGTTAGCAAAGTCTTTACTACTATTCAATTTACTAGCAAATTGAATTGTAAAAGTTTATATAAGATGACATCAGAAATAAAACTTTTATAGCATTGAATGCATATATATTATTATACAAATAAATATAGGAGAAAAACGTGAATTTCTCTACAATATTTACTTTTTACATACTAGATACTTAGTGTACATAGTAGGCCTTTTATAAATAGTTGTTTAACGCCTAAGCATTCTTAGAGATATGTAGGGTTAGCGACATAAAACCTATACAGTTATTTTATGTTCTAATTTATTTTCACTTGGCTAAGTCTTAAGAGAGTCCATCAAAAGGAATGTACCTAAAACACACTTGGCCAACAGTGACATAAAACACCACAAAAATCTAAAATTTCTCTAAAAAAAATTGTGAACTGTTTCAATACCAAATAATGCAAGGCCAGTGGCTTAGTGATTATTACACACCGACCCCAGTGGAACGAAGTGAGGATGGGGTCTATGAGAGCCAACCGACTCTATAACAGCACCGGGCCGATGTAAATAATGACACCTGGCTCCATAGTTTACCTACTGATTTTATTCCCTGAGACCATCATACCCAGTCACGAAGTTGATGGGAACCAACGCTTGAGGTTTGGAAGTCATCCATGGAATGGGGAGAGAGAGTGGGATGCCACAGGGAGCAACAACAGATGTTAAGCTTTAGAAAGTCCTTTTGGGGTGGGGATGGGGGATATTAATAATATTTTTTCCTCTAGCAGGGCCTTTATTTGGCAGAGGATTGAGGCAGTCTCCCTGGAATGTTCTAGAACGTTGCGACCCACAAACCAAAGGCCTGCAGCTTCTAAGTTCTATGCAAAGGTACTCTGTGGAGTGTGGTCTCCCGTCCTGGCCTGGCCAGGAAGGATTCCCAAGCAACAGTCACAGCCCTTGAACAGCATTTTTAACATCTCCTTCTATGCCCTAGCACTGACATTCCAGTCTGATATTTAAAAGCTGACAAGTTCCAGCCTTGGTCCATGCTCAAGGGATCCCCTTTCCCTGACTGTCCTCCCACTCCATCCGCCCACACATATTTACTCCCTAGTGGTACTTCAGCCTGCCCCTCTCAACACCCAAGCCATTTAGAAAGCAATCTGTGTGTGACCCATCTCCTTGCTCATGCCAGTGCTTAGCACTGGGCTTTATATTTGGCTGGTGCTAAATAAATACCTAAGAAAATGCTAAATAAAACAAATTCTGAGAATAGCTGTATAAGAGAATCCTGTGCACTTAATTAAGGAACTCTCACGGTCTTATGCTTTGAGGTACAGATAAACATCTGCTTTCTAATGCCCACCACAGATTAGAATTATATAAGAGAAGTGTCTGGCACTTAGTAGGTTCAATAAATATTGATTGGATGAATACGTTAACTGAAGAATGCATACCAGGAAAGGAGGATTATAATAAGCATTTCAGCAGTCCTCAAATCAAGAGGAAAAGTCAATAGTGGGAGTGTGAATGGACTCCATTTCACAGTGAAATCCATTAAAAATCTACAATTCCACAAGTTGCACGAACAACTAAAAACTTTTGATGCATCACCCCAATATCATTCTACTATATTATCAGTATATCAGAGCAAGGCGTCTTTTAAAATTACTCGAGTTATCTTAACTTTTAAAATGACTGATTTTTTTTTTTTTTAAGAAGAGGCCCCATTCATGGGAAACTTCGAAATCAGATTTAACTATAAACAAATGTACTTTAACTCCCTTCTTCTAGATTGCAAAGGTCAGACTGCTTTCTAAGGTCTGGGTTTTCTTTAGTGAGGAAGATGTGCAAATGAGGAATTAAACGATAAAGTCAGACCTCCTCGTCTGGAAGCACGGCCTCTCTGCTTTTTAATAGGCCTCTTTTCCATTTGGTTTGAGATAAAGTGGCCCCAATTATTTTAGAATCCCTTAAAGGAAAAGATATCCATAAATTAAGCTACAGTCCTCTCCTTATTTCCCAGAGAAATTAAATTCTTACCTTAAATGACTTAAATCACATTGCATAGAACCAGACAAAACTCCCTTCTGTGATGTACAAAAGACCGACACAGCAGCACAGAATTTTGGAGCTAAAAAGATAAATAGAAATAGATATAAACACACACCCCACTAGCAAAATTCAATAGTAAGATCAAAGCTAAACTTTCTCCTTCACAGAGCTCCTGTTAAGATTTTTTTCCCCTCTTCTATACCATAATCTGAGTCTCGGATACTTTCGTTCCTATTCAGTCTCAAGATCAAACAGCTCACACACATCTGCTGGGGTAGGTTTTTTTTTTTTTTTTTTAAGGCATTCAATAATTGATGGGGGTGAAGGGAGAAGAGGAGTTTGAACATCAACATAAAGGCAACAGCAAAATACACCATCACATTCCTTCTGCCCATGGAAATGAGGGGCCAGGTGGGAGATGTGTGCATGTGAGGATATAAATATTTGTAAGAGGTAATGTTAACATGTTACAAAGAGAACGCCACAGAATACTTGCCCAGCCATTTAAAATTATCTTTTTAAAAAAAGAGAAAAGAGCGTTTTATTTCATGTTTCTCAAATCCTGCCCCTGGCCTGTTTTGAGAACAGTGAGATCAGAGGCTTGGCCTTGAGAAGTATGCCTTCTCATCCAGGAACTAGATATGTGCATAGGTACAAGTAGAGCAGAAAGCTAAATGTGACCACTAGTCAACAGAAATATTTCGTGGAAGTGCAGGGCAAGAAATGAGAGATTATGATTAGGGAATGCGGAAGGCTTCCTGGAAGAGGTGGCATTCAAACAGGGTTTTGAAGAGTACATATGGTTTTATTAGAGAAGCAGGAGAAATATGTCCCAAGCAGAACAACTGGTAGGAGCAAAGTGGTACTTGAAAAATACAGGCATGTTCAGGGTCCAGTGTAATTGGGGTACAGGGGTTGGGACTGAGAATAGACCATGAAGATCAGTGAAAATTCTGGTGGTGGGATGGAGAATCAAGGACACCATATATGGTGATGCTGTATTTCTTCCTAACTTCATCTTTCCTCTAGTCCCAGTTCCTCCCCATCTCTACCCAGTCCCAAATATAATCCTTCTGTTTTCCAAACAATAAGATTTAACAGCATGCTAAAGTCCTCTGTTATAAATGATGCAACTTATGAAGAACAATGTCCAACAATGAAATATCAAAATAATGTAACATTATTATTTTGATATTTGTGAGGCATGAAGCCTAAATGAGCCCAAGGGGTAAGGCTTCATAGTATCTTCTTCTACTACCTTCTCAGTGGGTAATATAGTTTCTCTTCCAAAAGCCTTGAGGTCTGCTATGAAGGGCACAGTCCTGGTCTCTCTGCCTCTTTCATAGCCCGTCATATTAGTCCGGTTAAGTAATGTCTTCTGCTGTAAAAAAAAAAAAAAAAAATTACCCCCCAAATCCCAGTGGCTTAATACAATAAAACTTTGTTTCCTGTTCAAGGAAAGTCTTATGCCGACTAGCAGCTCTCCTGGGTGACTCTGCATCAGCCTTAGGGACTCACTCTGCTTCCATCTGCCACTAACCTTGTGTGACCTTGGGCAAATCACTTCCTTTCTATGGACTTCAGATATTTCATTTACAAGATAGTCCTTGCCCACCGACCTTATAAAATGATTGTGACTGTCAAATGTTTAGTAAACAATAACGATAATTATAAAAGCAGTTAACATTAAATTCTTACTATGCAAAGATACTGTGGTTTGTATTATAAGCATTATTTCATTTAATTCTCATAACAACACTGTCACAGAAGTCCTACCATTCTTGTTATAATCATGAATATTTTTAGCATTCATAAGTGAAACATAATTGTAAAAGAATGTTCCTTAAACATATCGAGCATACTCCCACCTTAGGGCCTTGCACTTGCTAATCCCTCTTTCAGGAAAGCTCTGGCCCAGGTATCAACATGGTTTATGCTCTCTCTTTATTCAAGGGTCCAGCCTATGTCTCTAGAGGATGTTCCTATCCACTCTATCCATTCAAATTATCACCCCAAGCCCATTATCCTTCTTTATCCTCTGACCTTGTTTGAGCGTTCTTTATAGCATTTTAACCCCCTGACATATGGGGAATTTATGTAAGCATTTACTGTAAGCTTTCTCCAACTGAACGTAAGCTCCATAAAAGCAGGGACTGCATTGTTCATAACAGGGCTTAGCACATAGTAGGTGTTCAATAAATGCCTGTTGAGTCAACATAATCCAATTCTTATTTTATGCTGCGAATTAATGTAGGAAAATGATACTTTGTTAGTTGACTTCTCTTTCTCTGAAAAGGAGCTGTATACAAACACAACTGCAATATTTAGAGGCCTCTGTGTCGAAAACATGGACCCCCTTCAAGCTTAGGGTGAAGAACTCTACCAGTTGCAAGCTGTCAATTCTCTCCTGAAGAAAGGTTAGAGGGGGAGCGCGCTCTCTCCCAGCCGGTTCTCAGGCATCTGGGTTGCCTGTGCAAGCCTTAATCAAGTTATCATATCTTGCTAGTGTCTCCTGGATCCCGTCACTTCTGAATGAGAAAAAATTTGCAGACAAATTTCTAGCAGCAGGAAATTGGTGCTCTCCTGCAAGGCTGCCTGAAAAGCACCTGCAACAGCGGCAGCCTTCCTCCCACTCCTGCTGGGAGGCGACTTCGAGCCTCTGGCTTTGGAACTGGGGGTTCTCTGCTCATTCACTTCCAACCTTCTGGCTGCTCCAGTACCAGTACTGCCCTGGGCCGAGTCCAGATGAGACATAAGCCCACATCCAGGCTGGTGACGTCTCCCTAATGGGCTTTCCCGAGTTCTAGTCAAAGGAGAGGGCTCTGCCCAAAAATCAAGAAGCCCATCACCACCAGCAAAACTTGCCCTCTTCATTGTCCCCATGCTAAGAGGCATTTGATTAAGCACCAGGAAAGTTCACTTCAACTTTAAGCTCACTTTAACTGGCCTCTGGGCCCTATCTATATGTGTCCAATCATTTTCACTTTTTAGTGAAAGTTGTGAGAGAGAGACCAAAAGCACTTTACCTCTTCATCAGAAAGGAGATTTTTTTTTTCCTCTAGGAAGGAGAGTTATGCTGGAGAAAGAGAGCTGAGAGGATAAAGATATTGGCAGAACTTAATGCCATAAATCTGATTAATTTACCTTGTGACACTCTCAACAAAAAAGTTAAGGGTCAGAGTCTTGCCTGTGAAGTGACCTTTCACCTGCAGCCAAGGCGGTCACAATGGGGGCCTGAGCCGCCTTTCACAGCTACCTGCTGCTTCTCACAATGAGATTGGACACAGTTTTCAACATGATGGAGAATATCTCCAGAGCAAGGGGCCTTTGTTCTTTCTGCCTGTGGAGTGGAAAGCGTCCAGGCGAACATCTTCACCTTCCCCTGTTCAGATGGGACCAGACAAGAACTTGTATCTCTGGAACAGAGGAGAAGGAAACTACCGTAGAGAACTCCATGACTCATTCCATGAACATATATTTAATAAGTTACAGAATACATGAAGAGGAATAAGCATGGTCCTTGCCCTAAAGCAACACAGGGGACCATGTCACTAACTAAAATAGGTTACAGTCAAAGCCTAACACGTGGAAAGTTCTCGATGCAGTCCACAGGATGAATGATTGAGTGAACTATGAGAGCACTTTGTACAAAGGAAGACATTACGAGAGACAGAGTCTGGAATTCACAAATTGTGGGAACTCAGAGAATGACCTTCACATCCATCCCTTAAATTACGCCAATACACATAAAGGATGGAAAGTCAGGTGACCTTCTCTCTTCTCATATTTATGTTGAAAAACATCTCAGACTGGACAAGATCTCACGAGGCACAAACAGCTTACACTGAGGCCCCTGTCATGGTGGAGAACGTGCAGCCCCAGATAGGACACTTTCAGAGGTTTTTCTGTTTCTATATGTTGCCAGTTCATGTTGCCAGTAATCCCTGCAGCTTTCTAGTTTTGCATTTCATCTCAACTTAGCAGACTGTATTAAAAGAGGGGAACATCTGGCAAAATGGCATAACAAAATGGGAACCAGACGCTTAGTCGAGAGCCACCAAGAGCTGTTTATCCGTGGAATTAACCTTGTGTTCAACATTTGTTTCGTGATAAGGTTGTGCTGTGTTTTTAAATTCACGTTTCTCCCAGTCTCTTCTAAAGGCCTCCAATTTTTGCTGATTCGGAACTTTACGTGCTTGGCAGGAGGCAGTTTTGAACAGCTGGCAGCCACGGAGGCTTGAAAACCCTACAGTGGGCAGCTGAATCTTGCTCCCCATAGATTTATGAAGCCATAGATGGGCCCAGGTGGGCTCATGTGAGAATTCCAGGCAGGCCCAATTCCTTCTGCACACTGGAGTTGTGTCTAGACAGGAGACCAGGCACACTCACCTTCCAAATTTGCTTTGAAACAGCTCAAAGTGTGAAAGGAATTTATTGCTGCTGAAAGGTATATGCATACATGCAAAACACCTGGAAATATTCAGAAAGAAAGAATAAAAGGGAAGAGGGGACGAAGGAAGGAAGGAAGGAAGGAAGGAAGGAAGGAAGGAAGGAAGGGAGGAAGGAAGGAAGGACGGAAGGAAAGAAGAGGAAGGAAGGAAGGAAGGAAGGAAAGGAGAGAAGGAAAGAAGGAAAGGAGGGGAAGGAGGAAGGAGCACTTATCAGAGATAATACACATCAAGTTAGCACAGAGCACAGGATTCCTCCGTGACAGTCTGGTGTCCTGAGTGTTGGTGATGGAGCTCCTTCTGAGAGACACTGACTGTCAGGCAGGTTTTCCCCTATTGCTCAGCTCCAAGAAGAAACAATGAATATCTGCATGTCAGTCTAGAGGGTGCCCCTTAGGCATCATCTAACACTAGGCTTGGCCCCAAAAGGGGTTGCTGTTGTTACTGTTGTTTTGCCAGGGTTTACGTGGAAGCCCAAAATATAAAACAAACCCAAGAGAACTAGTTCTGGTTGAAGTAGAAGTAAGAGGTGGCCAGGAACCCACTCACTGAGACAGTTTTTTCATCTCCCCCCACCAATACCCCATTTCCCCCGAGCTGGCCCTCAAAAGACATTGAGGTTGAAACCAACTGATTCCTTCCTTCTAAGGCCCAAGTTGGTGGAAGGCCTGAGAGGAAGGAATCGACCTATCTATGAGTTAGTGATAACACCGGGACCAGAAGCAGGTCTTCTGTCTCAGCCAGATACTTTCCCTTATACCCCAAGCGAGGCATAAACTTGGGCATCTCCATTTCCCGATTCTACAGAAGAGAAGTGGAGGTTTCTACAATTATAGGAGAAGCAAAAGGAAACAAGCTTGGGTCTGTGGGTCCTCCACATTCCAGACACATATTCCCAGCTGGGGGACATGCACTGCATAGGGGTGAAATATCCTAAAACCACTTCTAGTCCCAAATTCAGACAACCAGACTTTGTCTGCATACCATATGTATGGTCTTAGAGATTTCATTTTACACTGAAACATCATAATAAGGGAAAAGTTGAGTTCGTGTATCCATTCTTTGCCTCTTTATGAAAATTTTACTTGTAATTTAATTATTAAAAAAAAAAAAAGAAAGAAAGTAACAGGGAGCAACGAAACAAAACAACAGATCACATATTCACCGAGCAACTTATGGCCTCATGCCAGTGATAGGCCTGTCTTAAATAGAATAGCTTGACATGTTGAAAGATATATTTCAGTAGAGAAATCAATGAGAAAACAATTTGAACAGGTGAATAATGTGAGCAAAAGAAGTTCCCTAGCTCTAAGAAAATGTTGTTTTGGAAGAGTATCCAGACTCTCAATACCAGATATTGGCATCTGGAGAGACCCTTATTTGACAATTTGGCAGGATGTATGAAGAAAATACAAGTGGTAGTTTTTTAAAACGTTAAAGAAAGGATTGCTGCAATATCCTAGTGAAGCAGTTCTGAAATGTCAGAAAGCCAGAGTTTATCTCCCAATGAAGGCTGAGTGATGTCAAGTGCAGCCTGAGTCCAGGAGGGCTCTGGAAGGGTATCTGAGGATGAGGAAAGGCAAAGTTCTTTGGCGAGTTCCATGAGGCAGTCAGTGGTAGGGGGAAGCAGGCCAGAGGGTATGGCTGGTCCCTGTGATGTGGCTGCAGGGCCAAGAGGCCCAACCAGCTATTACGGCAGCTGTGGTTGGGACCAGCCTGGCAGCTGGGCACTGGCAGAGAACACAGGAAGCTGGCTGACCCCAGGCATTAGCGCAAGCGGGGACAGCAGTTCTCCCAAACTCTGAATTCCAGGACACATCACAGCAAACTCATTCTAGCAGCCTAGCAGTTGGTTCACACATTGTACTTTTCTGTCTGTAGCTAGAAATTTATTTAAAAATTTTTTGAGGTATAACTTACATGCACTGAAATACGTGGATCTTAAGCGCTTGGTCAGGTTTGACAAATGAATACACCCAAGTGTCCTATACCCCGATCATAACACAGAACATTTCTCCTACCCCAGAAATTCCCCTCACGCCTCTTCCTAGTCAATGCCCCTCCTTATACACACAGCGAAGCAACAATTGATCTGACTTCTGTCACCGTAGATTACATTTGCTGTTCTAGAAATTGATATAAATAGAATCATACCGTGTGTCTTCTTTTGTGTCTTGCTTCCTCCACTCAGTATGTTTTTGAGGTTCTCCATTTTTTTCTTTCTAAGTAGTATTCCACTGTATGGATACACCACAAATACCATAATTTGTTGTTTTTCCATTCACCTGTTATTGGATATCTGAGATGTATCCAGTTATTAGCTATTATGAATAAAAACTGCTAAAACTCATCGTGTGAACATCACTCTAGAGTAAATACAGAGCAGTGAGCACACTGGCCTGCAGTTGGAACATCTGAGTTTTGTTTCTGCTGAAGCATCTGGGTCCCAGTTTCCTTATCTGCTGAGGGAGGCGGTTGAACAGGTGATGTCCAAAGGTATTTCTAATTCCATTCTGACATAATTACTCTTCTAGTTTGTCACTTTCTAGGAAAGCAAAATAAAGATACATTAGCTATTATTCTCTCTACATGCTATTAACTGTTTTGTAACCTACCAATAGAGTGACTAGATTTGTCATCTAACGATTTCAGGCCCTGGCTCAGTTATGATACTTCCAACTGCAAGAAACATAAAATCCCATTTGAGCTGGTTTACCCAGTAAAAAGGAGTTATTGGCTCATGGACCTGAAGCAAGCCTGGAGGAAGAGGCCAGGGAACAGGCATGGGTTCCTGCTCCCCTTCTCGGCAGTTTTCTTGGCTTTGCCTCCTTTATATAATGGCTTCATCCTTAGTTTGGTGACAAGGTGGCGGCAGTGCCAGGCCCCACTTTTACACATAATGGAAAAAGAGAAACTATCATTTCCGGTAGTTCTTTCTTAAGAATGAAGAAATTTCTTTCCCAGAAGCTCCTAAAAAATTTTCCCTCATGTTTCATTGGCCTGCATTAGATATATGCCTTTCCTGACCAATCTAAGTGGGCAGGATAATGCCGTGAGATTACTAGTGTAGATCTGGATTCCCGGGCCAGTACGTGATCCATTCATTAGACTTATCAACCCTGCTAACAAAACTGGTGTGAGGCCAGTTTCCCCTAAAGCATGAGACTGTGTGGAGCTGGAACAGGTACCTGAAAAAAAGGGAGTGGTAGTGGATATTGGTAGGCAAGCTGTGTCTACAAAGAGCCCTTCTTTACAGGTAGAGAAATGTCCCACATGGTCCTTACCAAAGGATAGGGGAATCTTAAAGGATCACCCAGAAGACCCAGAATCAAAGACAGTTTAGGAAGTGTGCTAGATTAAATATGATTACAAATACATTGCAGCTCCTCCCATCAAATGTCTATTTTGATGTTCATTTCCTCATTCCTTGAACCTGGACTGGCCTTGTTTTGACCAATAGAACGTGACCAATAGAAGCAACATTGCACGCACTCTATTTCCCAGGCTTGCAGCTTCTTTTTCTAGTCTCTTGCAACACTCCCAACACCGTATAAGAAAACCTGGGCTAGATGATTGAATAAGAGATCACATAGAGAGGCGGTCCCACTGATAGCCGCACCAGGACTCTGAATTTGTGAGCGAGCCATCTTAGACCCTCCGGTTCCAGTCAAGCTGTCAAATGACTGTGGTCACACGAGTGACTCAAGGCAAGATCAACAGAAGAGCTCAGCCAACCAATAGAATTATGAGAAATAATAAGTTGCTGTTTTAAGTCACTAAGTTTGCGGTGGTTTACTATATAGCAGTAAGTAACTGAGTCGAGAAGGGTCTTTTAAACAATTCTAGTCTCTCCAGTACTTGACTGTCCGCTAAGCCTGTTAGGCACACTCACCACTTGTTGAGGTATGAGGTGGCCCCTCCCTTTTTTTAGAGATCTCTACTAGGATGTTTTCCTACTATGGTGGCAGACTCAGCTTCCTGATGTTTCCATCCCTCAGCCCTAGTTCCCTGATGCTCACTGGGGACCTAGAGAACAAGTTCAACCCCTCAACTACATAAAAGCACTTCAGCTCTCTGGTCACTCTCTGCTATTTGCAAAAAATCATCCTTCTCTAGGCCAAGCAATTCTAGTTATCAACCATTTTTGATTGATGATAGAATGAAGAACGGTGAACCTACGGGCCTAACCAGTTAGGAAAATGTTGGAATGACCAAATGATGCCATGAGGGCACCCTGAAACCCTGGGGTCATAGGAAGAACATCCTCCAGGTAGGGGCTGCTCAGATCTGGGGAAGCACCAGCCAATGTGTAAAGGTGGGCTTCTGGAGATGACAGTTTTCTGGGCTTCTGGAAGCTGAAGGGGTCCTGAAGACATCCACAGAATTTCTGTCAGGGAGGGTAGGGATCTAGGGGATAGTTCTGTTGAGGGGGTAGGGGTCGGTGGGAAGAGAATAAGAGAAATTGGGCCAAACATCAGATGAGCAGGAGGGGTGCAAAGCAGAAGAAATAGGCAGGAAAGCGGACCCAGACTTTGGTCTCGGTGTAAGAGAAATGATGCCAGCAAGAAGGGCAGAGTTGGTGCTCACTGGTCATTGCAAGAAGGTCCATGGCGGGTTAGCTAGAAGTAACGGCCGGAGCTCAGAATACATAATCCACTGAGAATTCTGTGCCCTGGGAGAGCTGGTCCCTGGACAGCACCAGAGAGTCCACTTGCTTTAGAATATCCTCAGACTGGCCTCTGCCACCCCTTCCCCTTATGCACTGCCTTTTCATGGGAGTCCTGGGCTACTGGCAAGCAGGCCTCCATTCTCCCACAGAGGAGGAACCCATGGCTGTCGGGCCTAAACACTCAGAATGCTGTGAGTATGTGTGTCTACCCCAGTAGCGCTTGACTGCCCTAGGACAGAACCACATTTCTTTCTTCTTTTTACGTTGTGGAGCATACTTGAAGAGGCCTTGATAAATATTTGTCACAAGAACTTTGCTGCAGTCAAACAGAAACTGCACGTTGACACTCTTGGATGAGACTACTTCAAGCTGCTCCTCAGCCACCCCAGATTCTCAGTGACTTCTGGCAGTCAGCCTCCCTCCCCCACCTCTGTGGGCCTCAGCAGCTGAAGGAGCATTTCAAGGAGCGCCTCCTTGGACTGGCATGTGAAGGGTGACTCTGTCAAGGACACAGTGCATCATAGGTAGAAGAAACGGAAGTGTGTTCAGGACTTGATTTCTATAGCAGGCTCCCCCGCCCTCTGAGGCCGTGCTGCATTAGTGGGGGCTGGGGAAGTAGGGTGTTCTGTGGGGAGACCAATTTTTTTTTTTTAGTGCATGGGGTGCTCCACAAAGAGGCCTCTAGAGGAAACATAACAGTATTAAGGGATAATGGTGCCTGAGCTGACTCTGCGGATTGCAGGAGAAAACCAAACAGGAGAGATCTGAGTTCTAGACCGAACTCCCATTTACTCTACCTCCTCCAATCTTTTCTATGAAAATGTTCTGCCTTAACTTTTCTTGGTTAGTCATATCACATATCACTCATCATATCACAAGCTACTGTCCCCATACTCCTCCACCCCTCCCACACTCTCCATGGTGTATGTTTTCCTGAGATTTTACATTTTTTTCCCATCACAAATGATTATCTCCACACCCTTGGATCTGGAAATGAGAAAATAAATTAGCAAATGATTACAGACTTATCATTTTCCCCCTTCTTGAGAAAACATAACAATAGATCATTGTGAACCATTATATGGAAATTACAACATTTAAAACCAAATGAGGTGATGAGGGTTAGGTCTATCTGACAAGTCCAGGAGCTCTCAAATTATTGTGTGGAGGTGTTTGTGAATGACTGGAGAGAGAGGCCCTCAATGGGGCACTGTTACCACTATTGGCCTCATAGAGATAAGGTGAATAGAAAGGCAACTTTTCACTTAGGATGAAAAACTATTACTTTTTAAGCTAATCCTAAAATGTCAGGCCATTGCACAATATGGTGGAGAAAAAAAAAGGGGTTCAGTAAAAGTTATGCCATCAGAATGCTGAATTATCAAGACAGCTTTTGACAGCAATTAAGAAAAAAATATATATATATTGAAGATATATATTTATATATCTTATATATGTATATAAGATATATTTACATATCTTATATATATTTATATATATTTATAAATCACGTGTGTGTGTGTGTGTGTGTGTGTATCTCCATTCCCCAGGGAAACAAAAATCTGTGAGATAAAAAAACTGAGGCCTGAAGTGGAAAAGTGATTTACCCAAAATCAAAGGCATTTAATTTCTTTGTTTTTCACACTACAGAATCACCAGGCTTCCCAATGGGAGGGCACTAACACCCAGTTCGTTTGTTTCAAGCAAATAAAGGGCTGAGTGTGATACCAGTGCCAGGAAGTAAGATGTGTGTGGCTGGCAGCCTCTAACTGCTTCCATGTCTGGCCCACCAAATGTTGCAGGAAGATAAGGGTTAAATCAGACAAGCCCCAGAGCGCTCAGATCTGTGCCTGCAGAGCTGCACGTGAACCGCCAGGGAGAAAGGCTCTTCGGACACGTTCCTTCTCTTATCTTGATGGCAGGGGTATTCAGTGCCCTTCGTGTAACCCCAAAAGCCTGATTCTGACAGCAAAGTTTGCAAAGACTGTCTCCAGGCTGTAGCCGTTGAAAGTGCTTTTGCAAAGATTAGACTGTTTGATAAACAGATAAACTTGGAGCTGGAAGGAACTTTAGGGTTTGCCCAACTCAGCTCTCTAATTTTTTTTTTTTAATAGAGGAGGAAGTTGCAGCTCAGAGAGGAGGCAAGAATCACCCAAGGACCCACAGTGACTTATGGGGATAGGAATCAGGATGAAAATTTAAGCTTGGCCACTGCCTTATACAGCCTGCCTGGGGAAGGCTGGCTTTTCAAAAGGTCCCCAGAGCATCCCTTCAATCCCAGGCCACATGCTTTCTCCCACCACTGCTCTCATCCTCACCTCCTTCTTTGCCATTGCTCACTTTGCATAAAGGTTGACTGAGAGCATGAATATTGTTACATTTGCAGATGAGTCAATCAAGTCCTCAACAGTTGAAAACATTCCCATTCCACCGCTAAAGTTAAAAATAAAAACTTTCTTAAGCAGCGCCAGTTAAGAATCACCTGGAACTCTTGTTAAACTTCATTTCCTGGACCCCATCCTCGGGTAGGGGTTTGGGGAACCTTATTTTCAATAAGCACTTCTGGGTAATTGTGCTCTCCACTCTGTCTCCTTAGCATGGCATTCAAAACTCTTCACTGTCAGGCTTTAATCAAGCTTTTCAGCCTGATTTCCTGAGTTTCTGCCCATTGCATTCCTATACATCTGCCACATTGAACTTTTGGGGGTTCAACAGAATTTTATTCATGGTAGTGAGAGCTGCCACTTACTGTGTGCCTCTAAGGCACCACACGAGCACCATCTCGTTGCAATGCCTTTCTGAGGTAGGTGACGGTACCATTCTGATTTTACAATGAAGACTCTGAGGGATGAGAAAGTAAATTACTCATCTAAGGGCACAGAGTCCGACCACTTCCAATCATTTCACAGCACTGTCTCCATGAACAGAGTCTTTGTTTTCCTGCCCTGTATCTTTGCTGACACCATTTTCTCTATAAAACTGACATTCCTCTGCTGGCCATCTCTGCTTGATAATACCCAGCTCATTCTTCCCAGCCAGCACCACCTTCCTATGCTTCTGTCTAGGTCCCTCTGACTTTGGGTCACATCGTGGAGGTGCTCATGGACACCATCCCCACTGGCTCCTTGCCAAGACCACACCTGGATGACCACAGGAGCGTCCTATCTGGTCTCCACCCTCATTCCACGCAGCGACGGGAGCGATAGTTTTTAAACATCTGTCAGGTCATGTCACACCAATGCTCATAAACTCCAGTTGTTCCCCATCTCCCTGTGAGTCACCTCCCTCCCCACGACCTATACTCGGTCTCTGACCTCATCCTTGCTTCTCCCCTCCTTGCTCACTCCGCCCAAGCGCACCGCCCTTCTGCAGTTCTTCCAAGATGCCATGCACACTCCTGCCTCAGGAGTCGCCATTTTGTCTTCCTAGAAAGCCCCAGAAATCCACATGACTCTTAATCCCTTTAGATCTCTGGTCAGATGTCACTTCGCTATGGGGGAATTTCCTAACTATTCACTATAGGAAGATACTTTCTTGGGCCAGCACAAATGGGGTGCCAAAGCCCAAAGAGGGAAGTCCATTATCTCAGAGCCCATGTGAGCCAATGATTATCAAGACTGGACCCTGGATTTCTAAGCTTCTCGTCAGTCCCTTTGCTGCTGAGTCTATGACCAGGCATTCATTTTTCTTAATGCATGAATTTGTCCAATTTCTGCCATGTATGAGATGTGTGATCACAGGCAGAGAACATCACATGAAAGCTTTAATTTCCTGAAATGTAATGGAGTGGGGGAGGAGGGAAACAAGGAGCATGGATGTAGTTGGCCTCTAAGGTCCCTCTGAACTAAATAATCTTTAATGGAGAATTAAGCTTTGCTTTCTGACGCCCATCCCCAGCCAGATTCAAGTTATGTAGGGACTAAAACTAATAGAATTTTCAGGATCTTTTATGAGAAAGAGAATACAAAAGATTCCAATTTAAAAAATAGGTACGAACATAGATATTTATTTAGAAAGCTGATAAATACCGTAAACATTCAAAATCCTAAAGACAATCTCATATTTTTAGTAATTAACTGCTTATAATACATGTATATAATTTATATGTATAATATTTTTAAACTGCATTTTTACTAACTACTTTTTGATTGCCTCTTAATATGGCAATGATTTTGTTATATTATATTCAATGGAGATAATAAAAAGATAATTAACTCTTTCCTCTAGCATAGTTGGCTGGAGTTTGTTTCTTTAGTTTTGAAAGTGGCAATGCATAAAACTCACATTTTCTCAATAGATATACTTGCTTTTTGTAGCACCCCTACAGGTGTGTGTCTATAGACACAAAATTGTGATGAATTCTATTTCGCACAAGTCTCATTTTAAAGGGAAAAACATATGATGTATTTATAATTATGAATAATGCCTCGTTAAGTACAGTCCTCACTTTGCTTTTACCGGGCATCGTTGAAACGTAATCTTCCATTTAGAACGGTATGCACCAGGTGTTTAGATGCAGTTTCTACAGGCTGGCCTTTAGCTCCATCCCTGGCCAACCTTGCTTCTCCTCTATTCCCCACAGACCTCCAGTGTTTGGTTTAACTCGATGACACCATCAGTCTGCAGCTCTGTGTCAGGACAGTAGGAGAGTTGGCACACTGGAGGTACATTCCCAGAAGTCACCCTTACATCAGAAAGGCTAGAAATAACTTCACAGTACACAAGAGAGACAGCGAATCACATAAATATATCTCACAAAGCCCAAACTAAGATAACCCCAACTCCAGGTTCTCTTAGCTAGAGTGAACATTTGCTCTGGGACCAAATTTAATGTCACTTGACAGCCCTGAGGAATATGATAGAAGGGAAGTCAGAGTGGAAATAACATTTTTAACCAATTATGGTTAAGATATCTGAGTTTTGCAAATTTTACAGTGACGAATGGTAATGAGAACACCTTGAAAGGGCCTGTGCTGATGAGAAGCTTAAACTCCATTAATCTTTCTGTGAATTCACCTTGCCCTAGACGAAAACAACTGCCTAGCTATATGAGAGGAATCTAGCTAGTTTAGCCAGTGAGTTAAATCCAGGGAGAAGAAGCCTCCTTGGTCCCAAAATAGTATAATGTCCTCTCTATGGAATAACCTCAATAAACCCCAAGCAAGAAGCCGGTTATAGAACAAAGCCTTGATGAATTCAAATACAAAGGATTACACAGAGTCCTGCTTGAAACATTTTGGCCTTGTATTTCATTCTTAGTGTTGAAAGTACTCCACAGTCATTTATAACCCTCATGACATTCTTGTAAGGCAGGTGGGTGGCAAAGATCATTCTTTATGGTGTTGAAGCCATGGTTCAAACAGGGCCAAAGTCTGGCAAATGAAATATAATCGGCAAGTTACAGGGGGAAAAAGAAATCAAACGTTAAAATCTACACTTTGGGTATGTTTTCTCCTTACCTTAAATACCAACTAATGCTTTGTATAATTGGGGTATGCAACTTAATAGCAATGTTTTCACTGGATTAATGACAACTACTTTTAGAAATGGCAAATTTTTAAAGCGATTAAATATTGCTGGCTACCTTCTTAATATATTTCTTTTTATCTTTTCAAAGGAATTACAGAGTAAAATATCTTGAAGATGAGAGAGTGTGATTTTCCATGTAAGGAGCACTGTTTCTGTTGGCCAAGAGATGCTTGATACACATCTGAAGATAAATAGTTAATAAAGGTGTTTGGATTGCAACATCTGTTGCCATTCTTGGAAGCTGGGACTTAATTGCAGACTGGAGCATCAAATCTTCAGAGGGTTTGTAAGACAGAGATTGATTGGGGTCACCAGGTTATCCAGAAGTAAAATCCCAATCCTTATCTTTAAAATGCAGTGTCCAATTGATTCTCTCTGGATCATTACACACAGCACATGGAGGTAAAGCCAGGAGAGGAGTGGTCAAACATTTTCCTTTTCAAGATACTTACAAAATAAACCATAGTGGTACTTTGATTTTGGTGAAGAGTCTCAAAACGAAATGCTAGCTAAGGCTTAGAAATGGAAGCAGCAACGTTATGTTAATGAATACATACACCTCCTGCTTTTACATCCAGTGGAGAGGAGCTGCTCTGTCTGCTTTCCGCGTGGGACACCAGACCATAGATGCCAAATATGTCCAGCCAGGGACAGCAGGGTAAAACCACAACCTGTAAATCACAGGGTCGCTCTGTCATTAGCAATCTATAAAGTCAGAAGAATAAGAGAGATGCTTCTATGATTAAGATGTGATCAGCATTGGTAGCCAGGGGCCACTCTTCAACTGAATCAGGAGAATTGAGTTCTGGTCAGGCTGTACCACTAAGTCACCATGTGACTTTGAACAGGTCATCTCCTTTCCTGGGTTGCAATGACTCCATCTTTAGAATGAAGAAGTGGACTAAACAATTTCCAAAATTCTTCTCAGAATTTGAACTTGAAATTTTCATTACTCTGGGTCTTACCTGAAATCCTTTCCTGGGGTCATGTCTCCTCAATTTGAGAACTCATCTCTCCAAAGACAGAGGCCATCGACAGAAGAGGCTAAACCCTGTTCAGAAGTACTATGGACTGAAGGGCCAAGGGGTATGATCCTTCAGCTCCTAGTTTTACACTGATGGCCAATAACTTCTAAAAAAAAAACAGTAAACATATCTCTAGAGTCTCTTTCATGGGCCCCAGGAAATCTTAAAGAGATGGTAGCATCAACTGAAGACTAAATGCTACTTCATCCATGAGAGCTTCAGGAAATGGACATGTGGCTTCCTGGAGAACTTTAATTTTGCCAGATTGTCTTTTTTGACAGACATGTGAACAAAAAATCAAAGGTGGACGATAAATCCTAGGACCCAAAATACCATGGAAGCCTGTTACATGAAACTGTTTGATTCTAGTAGTTAAAGGAGCCATCAGTATCCATGGCTGGGTCCTCTCAGAAAGGAAGTTGTGAGAGGACCCAGGATAAGTTCAGTGCCATATTTTATACACTTAGAAAAGAAGAGACTGTTGGCTTTTCTTTTGGGCACATAAAAATTCAGTGCTTACAAGCTGGGATTCCAAAGAGCTTCTTTGAAGAATCCTGACAACCTTGAGATAATATTAATTACCCTTTCTTATTAAAACTAAATGACTTTAAATTCATTTATATTTTACAATAGTCAAATCATAAATTTAGCATCTTGTTTTAAGGATGATAAATTTTCAACATCCAAAATGCAGTATTTTATATAAAATAGAAAAATATATTTAAACAGTTCTGTAACAAAGTTTACTGAACATATTTGTGATATAGTTGTAGAGTATTATTTCACTTTTTAAAATTATTCATTTTTCTTAATATGGAAAACATGCATTTGGAATTGTTACATAATTTTATCATTTGTCCAAAGCTTATCTCAGCCTTAACCACTTGGAAAGAGAAGAAACATGAAATCTATTCATAGTACATCTATATGCTGCTTTAAAAACAAACACCCCTCCCCCACCCACATACACATATTCCTATACTGATTCTTCCATAATTATCAGATTTCTCTGGTCTTCTCTGATCGCCTCATGAGTGTGTTGCCTTAATTAGCTCCTGCACATCTTTAGAGGTTTAGGAGGGATAGAAATTGCTCGTTTCTAAAGCTACGATGCTTTTTGCTGCCTGGTCATCCAGTAATATATTTATGCTGAATTGCATTGTATCCCAAGAAAGAGGAGACATACTGAGGAGACCAATTGACTTTAAGTCCCTTTCCTTTCTTCCCAGTCAGGGTGCTCCGGTGCTGGCCCAGAACGAAGTTCAATATATTGTTCCAGGCAGCCAGAGAATGGACTCCTTAGTGTTTGCACTAATCCTCCTCTTTACTAAATAAGCAAGTCAAGCTTTGGGGATAGAAATGGGAGGAAAATTATATAATTTGAGTTAATTGGTTTGGGGCTACCCAAAGCCCCAGCTGTCATGAAGGCAATTGTTTGGTCTTCAAGACCCAATTAGAGACATTCAGCTGATGTAAAATAGATTTTATTCTTTTTTTCAAGTCATTGTCAAGAGACTCAGCCTCCATACCGTACCAAAAAAAAAATGTCTTTTAAACACAGCCTCCCCCAAAGCATCCTGAAAACATGTCTGGAAATAGGTATAACTAAAGGCATGGGAGGGTATAAAGATATTCTAATTAACCAGTTTACTTTACAAGTTCAAGAATGCAATCTCGAGCGATAAGACACGAACTTCTTTCAACAGCCCTTAGGTACCCTAAAATGTGTGCTAGCTAAACAAATCGTTTCAACAAGTGGCCCAACCTCTATCTTCTTTCCCCAATAGGGATAGGTTAAATAGGTTTGAGAAATTCACGTTTGACCTTCGTAGATCTGAGACAAAAACCACATGTGACTTCCATCTGAATAATCAATGTGTAAGGCATGGTCATGACAACATTATCTTCTAGCAATAGTAAGTAGTTTGAGTCTCCAGGTGTTCAGACAGAGCAAGAATTGTGGCAAGTTTAAAGCCATCTGAGATGCTCTAGCTTTTCAGTCCAGCAAATGATGCTTGAAATTGATTTTTGTTGATGACAACGAAAATCTTTCCTTTTGTAAGGCCCATGCAAGCCAGAAAGAAATTAGAAATAAGAATTGTAAAGTGTAGAGATAGCACCTGTGTTTACAGAATCATTCCTTGATTCAGCAGTTGTACAAGTCAGTTATTTCCTAAGAGAGCACTATGTGCACAGCACTGGAAAGGAAATAAAATTAAGATCAAGTTCTCACCCTCAAAGAACTTTCAGACATACAGGGGTGGGAGTAAATGAAGGGGTTACAGAAACACTTGTAAAAGTTGAGCAAAATAAAGGAGCAGTATGGATGCACATGCTAGAGAATAAGAAGAGGAAGGGACCTCTTCTAGTTAGAGATTTTATAAACAAAGTGATGTTCAAGATGCCTCTTGAATGCTCAAGCTAGATCTTAAAAGCTCTAAGAGATTCCAGCAGACCAAGGAATCACTGACAGCTTTCAAGACACCTCTTGAACATCATGCTGTTGGGGAGGTTGTCTCAAACAGAGGGAACAGCATGAAGAAAGAAATGAAGACAGAAAGGCTTGAGTGGTAAGTCTGGAAAACATTGAGCAATCTAATTGAAATGCAACCAAGAGCACTAATTGGAAATGATTGAAGCTTGAGTCTGAATGGCGAGGTCAGGTGCAGATGCGAGGCCTGACTACCAAGGTGAGAAATTTGTACTTGATTTCAAAAGCAATGGGGAGTCAACTAAGGAACTGAACTGAGAAATAGTGTGATGACAAGAGGGCTTTTACTGGGGAGGTCCTGAAATGAGTGGGCTGTGTGGGAAGAGGCAATGAGGGCTTAAGTGAGAATGAAACCCAGCCCCAAAGAGCAAACTCAGAGTGTGGAGAGCATGAGCCTAGTAAAGGTAAAAGTAATCTATCCAGTAGGAAACCAAGGCATGTTGTCTTCCACAGGCAATAGAAACACCGATTCTGCGATAATCAAGATGCTTTCTTGAGAAGTGGATTTTATTCGAGAAATTTGAGTGAGCACTTGCTGTGTACTGGGCACCGTCTCATGTTGGGATACATAAGTAAATAAAACAGACACAGATCCCTCCCTCATAAAGGAAGTAATTAACCCTCCCACAGCCGTCAGAGTCTCCTTCAGAAACAGTAGAGATGAAGGGCCAGTTTCTAAAGGAGAGCTTCCAGAAGTACAGCCCTGTCCTCTAGGAGCTTGTAACTGCTAAGCTGTTACCTAGATTAGGAAGTACCAAAGTCATGACATGTCTCCACAAAAGTGGGGACCCTGGGAAGAAGCAAACAAACAATGTGCAGGCTATAGACAGCTAAACCAGAAGAGCCAGTACACAAGAGGTGACATCAGGTAGATAGCGGTACCCTAAAGCCAGAAGATGTCATAGGCCAGAGGCAGGAAGAGCCAGACTAGGAGCAAGTGAAATCAAGGGCCTGAGCTTATGTAAAAAAATTAAGGGAGGTAACTCAACAGGAAGTGGCATAGAAAATGAAGGACAGACCACTTGAATTTGGCATTGTTGGGACAGCAGGAGAAGGGCTCTGGATACAGACAGCTCTGCCCAGGCCCTAGGGTGGTTGTCATATGGAGATGGATGCATCAGGCCATCTGATATGGTACCCCACAGACATAAGATGTCACCTCACTGACTCCCTTGTCATGACTCTTCTTACCAAGAAAAACACTGGTTCCAGTTGGTTTCTTTGGGGACCTTGTCTACAAGGAAAGGATGGGATGGACATGAGTTTTCAATCCCCAGGAGTCGTCAATTCTTCCTGGCCAATGGATGAATTAGAATTCTCATCTATATATCGGTTGCCTATATGACGTGCTGTGTGAACAAGATCCACTCAGGGAATGACAAACGCAGGCCCCTGGAATGGGGTGACTTTACCAAAGCACAGCAAACCCTTATAGGATTCGCTATATACCAGGCACTGTTGTGCACCTTGGAAGTATTTTCTCATCTTCTCCTTACAACCATCTTATGAGATGGTCAAAAGATTTCTGACTTCTGAGTTACAGCTTATGTTAAGTAACTGGTTTGAGGTCACACTGCTAGTAAGTGGTAGTGCTGGATTCAAGCCCAGTTTCCCTTAACTTGTGGCTACACCTCAGAGATATCCAGCGAGCTTCCCAGAATTCTTCTCTTTGTACTGTTCACATGCAGTCCACATAGGGATGAGTGCACTTGGAGGTCCTTCATGTGAATGGCCACTTCGGTCTCACTATCACCTCACTTTAGCAGAAGCATTTCAGTGTAGTCCAAGACCCACTTATGCCATTTGATCCTCGTTAGAGTCCAGAGAAAGGCAGGGTAGAGGTCATCTTCTTTTTTTGACAGAGAAGGACACAGAGATTTAGGGAGATAAAGAGGCTTACTGAGATGGCATGGCTGGCATGAGAGGCTTGCCTCCAAAAGCCATGTCTTCTGACTTCTGACCATGGGCCTTTTCCAGTGAGTCTTTAGGAATCGGTCTTTCTTTTATTGGTACAGCTGGTGCCTAACAGAGCACCTGGCGTGCAGTAGATGCTCGGAAGACTTCGTGGGACTAAAATGAATGACATTAGGACACCCATCCACTTATCTGAAGACTGAGTCTGATGCTAATCAGTCCCTGTGAGTGGGACCATGGAAAGAGGGCCTAGAAAAGCAGACTGTAATAATCATAAAAGCGAACGCTTACTTAAGGCTGCCTTGGCCCCATCTTCGCTCGAAGTGCATTGTGTGTATTAATGCATTTATACTTTACCCAAACCCTGACATAGATACCACCCTTGTTCCCATCTTATAGGTAAGGACAAGGGAGGGCAGAAAGCTTTGGTAGTTTGCCCGAGGCCACACAATCAGTAAGCAGCAGAGCCAGAACTGGGTTCCAGAGCTCTCTTAAAGTCAGGCAAACATATAACCACACCGTGCTGCCCCTCAGAGGAGTGGTTTTTTCTTGCTCGAAGAAACCATTCTCTTCCCAGAGTCCCTTTAGAGGCCTCTGTGGGTCTCGGTCTCCCTACCTACAAAGTGAGGGAATTGAACTCCATACTCAAAAACAGCCTCTGAAACTCCAACGGATTCATGCTGACTTCCTTTGGAATATGGCCCAATGGAAATACCAGCCCCTGCCTACATTTTTATTTATGCCTTTTTAGTGTTACGTTCAGAAACAGTTTCATTATCTAAAAACCTAAAAGGAAACTGAGCAGGAAGTCCACTTATAACTCCTCTGACTCCTAAGAAAGAGGTGGAGTGTCCCTAAAAACAACCTGCTGAGATTAATCCGTCATTAGGACATGCCAGGAGCTGGGGGCAGAGCTGCCTCTGTGGGGTCCTAATCGGAACCCCTGTGGGATCAGCCAGACTGAATGCCGCTCATTAACTCCTCACAGGTGCACTGGCCCTACAGTAATTGGGCTCCTGTCAGCCAGGCCCTTCGGGACTCACAGCTGGAGGGCCCAGCCAGGGTCTCCTATTCTTTTTTACTTCCCTCCACTTTTTTGTTTATCTATTTACAGGGTTAAACAACTGAGAAGACTAAATTCTAAACAGCCTTTGTTGTTTCTGCTCCTTCATCCTCTCTACGTCAAAGAAATGGAATTCAAAACCAAAGCCATGAGGTATCCAGAAAGTTAAACTTCCAGAAAGTTAAACAGAAACAGCAAGTCGTAGAGGCAGATAATACTTGTTTGTCAATACTCAATGGAATAAAGACATACTTGAATGATGTACCAGCACAAAAGCCTCCCATCACTGGGTTTTATCTGGGGGTAAACCCTTGGTAAAGCAGGGCCCCGTCTACTGGGGAGCTACCACAGCCAGATAGGAGGTTGGCCTCACACACCCTCATGTGGTCTGGCCCATGGTTGTGGAGCAAAAGCGGGAGGTGATTCAGAATCCTTCAGACAAAAGAAAACTTTGAGCCAAGCTCATACAGTCATTTTTTATTGAGATTTATTGAGCACCTACTCTGTGCCAACTGCTGTTTGACATTCTGGGGTAAAAAAAAAAAAAAAGCAGATAGAAATCTCTGCTCTTATGGATCTAATGTATTAGTAGATGAGTTAGACAATAAATAAACATACACTATCAGGTAATGATAAGTGCTATAAAGGAAAATAAAACAAGGTAAAAGATAAGGGAGAAAGGAAAGGATGGAGATGTCTTAAATTGGGTGGTCAGGGGGATGACATGTGAATGAAGTAAGGATGCGAGTCATACGAGTCTATCAGGGATAGACTTTTGCAGGTTGAGGGAATAGCAGGTGCATAACTCTGAGGTAGGAGTGTGCTTGGCACGTTCCAAGACCAGCAAAGAGCCTGCTGTTGCGGAGTGAAATGAGTGAGAGAGAATTTAAGAGATGCCAACCCCAGACCTTTTGCTTCTAGAAGAAGCGGGAGCAAAGAATCCAACATTATTATCCTGTGAGGTTATTGGGAGGAGCTATTGTTGCTAAAATTTTTGAGCTTCCCCAATAAAATGTATTTTGTTTTATAAAGGAGCAAACTCCCATTTACTCAACTATGTATTAGTAATCTGTTCTTCATGAGCGCTCAGGAGACCTTCTGCACCAAAACCAAGTCAGTTCTGTTCTCCAGAGACCACTTGATTTGTGTTACGTGAGATAATTATTTATTCTCCTTGTCACTTTGCAAGGCATAAATGTCTCAATAGTGGTATGCTGGTATGTTTAACAACTAGTTCTTTGGAAAAAGATAGATAGATAGATAGATAGATAGAATGATAGATAGATAGATAGATAGATAGATAGATAGATAGATAGATAGATAGATAGATAGACAGACAGATAGACAGACAGACAGAAAGACATATACATACATACAATTATACATAGACATAAGTATATTATAAGTGTTATTGGCATAAAGAATGTGAGCACAAAATTAAAAATAAAAGCATATACAACACTATTGTAAATTTCACACAGCCAATTTAGTCTCACAAAATGCTTTCATCGATGGCTACTAAAATCTTGTACAGGTAGCCAATCTTTGGTAACAGTTGACAAGTGAATATAGCTCTGACATGAATGGTGGTTGATGTGGCGGGTATCACTAGAACATGCACAGGATGAGAACTAAGATATTCTGTTGATGCAAGTCAATAACAGCATAATCATCCCACAGGTCTTACCCAAGTCAGCATGAGGCAAAAATGCGTGAATCCAGGATCATAAACTCTGCAGGAAGACAGCCCAGGTCCACCATTTGCCAGCTGTGTGACCTTGGGCAAATTACTTAACCTCTCTAGCATCAACTTCCTCTCTGTAAAGTGAAAATAGTGATCACACCTATCTCTCCTAAGGTTATTGTGAGGATTAAATGAGTTAATATATATAAAGTGCCTAGAGCAGTACCTGGAATAAAGTAAATATTCAATAAATGGTAGCTATTATTTAGAGTAATAATAATAACAGCAACTATTATTAGGGGAAAAAAAAACATTTCTCTTGGCCCCTTCTGTTGGGGTAGATGAGGAGGGGAAGAGAGGACGGGGTAGAGAAGAGAATGAGGTAGAAGAGAAAGAGCCCTGTTGGGAGTGTGGAAATATGGTTTCTAATCTTGGCTCTATCACGATTTAACCCTGTGGCCAGGGGCAAAATCATTTCCATTCTCCGGACCTCAATATCTTCACCTACAAAATGAAGTAATTGAATTAGATCAGAGTTTCCTAAACTGGGCTAAGCATCAAAACCTTTTGGGAAGTTTTTTTAAAATTCTGTGTTCCCAGGCCCCACTTCTGGATTACTGAATCAGGCTCTAAAACTGTGGATCCCAGTAATGCGATTTGTTTTTTAAGCTTTCTAGGTGAGTCTGATGCGTCCAGTTAGTGTTTAGGAGCCAGTGGATTCAACTAAGAGCCCCAGCCTCAGGGCCTTTGCACTTAACTGTTTCCTCTACTTGGAAAGCTCTTCCTCTAAATGTTTCTTTGGTGTATCCTCTTATTCATGTCACTGCATAAATGTTACCTCTCAAAGAAAATCTTCTTACTTGCCCTATGTAACATAGTTTCCTTCCAAACACTGTCGTACCACTTACATGACTTCTTTCTCCCCTACGTAGACATCTCACTGTGTGACTTGATTGATCGATTGCTCTTCTTCTCACTACAATGTAAACTCCATGAAGGTCAAAACTGGGTTTTGTCTGCTACTATCTAGCACCTCTGGAATAGGGCCTGGTATAGAATTGGCACTGAGTAAATCAATTTTGACTTAATAGCTGAATGAATTGAATGAACGAATAAGTATGGGTCAACTTGGCCTCTGCCTTGTGAGTCAGGATTTGGAGCTAACAAACAGCAGGGAGGAGGAAAAGGCAGTTAGTCTGCTCGGCAACTGGGAAATACTCTCATGTGCTCAATCTTCGTGGGACCCGAAGATTCCCAGGATTGTGGGACATGCTTCCTGTCACACCCAAAATAATTCCCCCAGAGAGAGGATTTTAAATCTGGCTAACTTCCTCAGTGCTCTGTTTTGGGGTTTCATTGCCCACATTTTAGGAAGAATGATGACAAACTATTCAGCCTTTGCTTTATGGAAGGGTGGGAAAGCATTTCCAATTTCCCTTACAGAACAATATGCACGGACAAAGGTGATGTCATCTGATTTTAAAAAGGTGTTTGAGCTGGAAAATGTTTCCAAAGTATTTTAGGAGGGTTCATAAATAACTAATAAAATTTATATATGTGGGTTATTACTGAAAACATACTGTAATAGATGAAATACTTTTAAAAGTAATACTTTGTGGGCTAGCATTATACTTCCAGATCTCTATTATTAAAAGAAAAAAAGAAAAAGAAAAAGAAAGAAAGAAAGAAAGAAAGAAAGAAAGAAAGAAAGAAAGAAAGAAAGAAAGAAAGAAAGAAACATTGAGTTAATAAACATTTTCAAAAGGCCCTATCAGAATCTTTAATATGTTACTGTGTATGTGTATGTGTGTGTGCATGCACGTGTGTGTGTCAATCCAGGAAAAAAATCAGATATTACATTTCTGAGAAGTATTTGATCAGAGAATGCTTTATATACAGATTACCATTTAACTTCTGATGGAGCTAGCATTCCTCAGAAAATAGTACAGGAAATTCTGGCCTAAAAAGAACTACTAAGGATTAGCTTGACTTTTTAGAAATTCTGATATGTTTGTTTGTTTGTTTGTTTGTTTGTTTGTTGAGGAAGTTAGAAGACAAGTGTTCTGTAAGAATCACCCAGTGATTTTTCTGAATTCATCAAGACATTATCAAATCAAATCTAGCATTATATAAAAAGGATAACATATTATGACTAAGTGAGGTTTATCCCATGAGTGCAAAGCTGATTTAATATTCAAAAAGCAGTCAATTTAATTCACCACATCAATAGAATCGTAGAGAAATAAAGAAATACGATATGCTCATTTCAAAAATAAGAAAAGGCATTTGACAAAGTTAAATACCCAACTATGATTTCTTAAATCTATCAACAAACTAGAAATAAAATATCTGATAAAGGACAGCTATAAGAAACATCATACTTAACATCAAACTACAGTTAACATCATACTTAACGGTGGATTATTGAATACTTTCTGCGTTTAAGATCAGGAACCAGGGAAGGATGTCGGCTCTCACCACTTCTATTCAGCGTTGTACTGAAGACCTTGGTCAGTGCAAAAACGTATGATAAAAAGTATAAAGATTGGAAAAAAACAAGTAAAAGTTTATTTGTAGATGACATGTATATAGAAAATCCTAAGGGATCTATAAAGCTACTAGAACTAATTAGGAAATTTAGCAACATAACAAGATACAAGATCAAATATACAAATATCAATTTTATTTTTATATACTAATAACAAACAATTATAAAATAAAAATTTCAAAACGCCATTTACAATGATATCAAAATGCGTGAAATGCTTAGGAATAAGTTTGACTAAAGATGTGCCAAACCTCTACATTAAAAATTATACAATATTGCTGAGGGGAAAATGCAAGAAAACAAAATGAAAATATATAGCGTGTTCATTAATTGAAAGGCTCAATATTGGCAAGATGTCGATTCCTCTTCTCCCCAAATTGATCTACAGATTCAACACAATCCCAATCAAAATCTCATAAACTTTTTATAGAATATGACAAGTTGATTCTAAAATCCATATAAAAATGTAAAGGACTAGAATGGCCAAAATAATCTTTAAGAAGAAGAGCAAAATTAGAGAACCCACAGTATCTGATTTCAAGATGTATTAAAAATCTACAATAATCGAGGCTGTGTGGTATTGGCATAAAGACAGACAAAAAATAGAATAGAGAGTTCAGAAATAAAGCCACACTTGTACAGTCAATTTAATTAAATGCTGTTGGAATTACTGGATAAATGCTTGAAAAAAAGACGCATCGACCCTTACCTCACACAATATACACACAAAAAAAATTAATTTGAGATGATTTCTAATCACAAAAGCTAAAATTGTAGAACTGCTAGAAGAAAGGATATAGGAAAGACTTTACAAGCCTGGATTAGGCAAAGATTTCTTAGATGGTACAGAAAAAAAAGTACTCATCATAAAAGAAAAAATTTAAAACTTGGACTTCATCAAAATAACAAACTTTTGCCCATCGAAAAGATGCCATTAAGAAAATGAAAATGAAAGCCATAGACCAAGAAAAAATATTTGCTATGCTTAAATATTAGAAGAGATTTTAATCCAGAATATATAAGGAATACCTACAAAGTAATAAGAAGGCAAACCAATAAATAATAGGCAAAAGACTTAAACAGAAACTTTATAAAAGGAGATAATAAATGGATAATAATAGTATGAAAATGTGTTCAACATCATTAGTCATCAAAAAAATTCAAATTAAAACCATAATGAATTACCACTTCATACCACTTTTACCACAAATTACCACTTTTAACATTAGAACAGCTAATGTTAAAAATACTGTAACATCAAATAAAGAGGTAGAACTGCTAAAACTCTCATACATTGCTTTTGGAAATATAAGATGGTGCCACCACTTTAGAAAACTGTTTAGCAGTTTCTTAGCTTCTTATATTATAGAAGTAAAGGTACGTCTAAACTTTGACTCAGCAATTCCATTCCTAAGCAATTGCCCAAAAGAAATAAAAACATATGTGCACGAAAAAGTCTTATACAAGAATGTTTATTGTAGCTTTATTCATGATAGCTCTAAACTGGAAAGAACTCCAGCGTCATCAACACAAGAATGGATACATTGTGGTATAGTCATATCATGGAATACTATTTATAAATAAAAGAGAGTAAAGTGATAAAGTCAATCAACATCACAGATGATTGAATCTGTGAATCTCAGAACTACTATTTTGAGTGATGGATGTCAGGCAAAAAGAATTCATATCATATCAAGTATTTATATGGAATTCAAGAACACAAAAAACTAACCTATAGTAATAAAAGTCAAAACAGTGATTGCATGGGGACTGTGAAGTGGGGGATTGACTAGATGGCAACAGAAGACTTCTGAGGTGGTAGAAATATTACATATCTTGATTGTTGCGTGAACTAACAGGATGTGAGACATCCAGTTGGATACATAAGATCTGTGCGTATCACTGCATGTACATTATACCTCACTCAAGTGGGAAAAGGCAATGAAGGAGGAATGAGATGGTAGAGAAGAACAAAACTGTATTAAATTATCCTTGACGTGCATGCACGCACATGCACAGGCACACAAGCACAAGGTGTGTGATGTAAATATGTGTAAGTACGTCCATTGTGAACTGGGCCAGTGTTGCACAGAGCATTGTATGCTTTAGATCCACTTTGATAGAGATCTTCAAATCTTATTTCGAGAAAGGTCTTCTTTAATTCATTTTTGTTGTCTTGGGCTTTATTACAAAAATACCCATACTTGTTTGAAAAGAGAGGGAACAGAAATACTAATTCTGAGTTTCACGCTTACTAGATTCCAAGACAAATTGTTCATTGTTAACACTTTCAGATTTCATTTCCTGCCACAATTCTCTTTTTTTTTTCTCTCGCCTCCCCGCATCTTCCACAATCTGACCACTTGATTTGAAACTAGCATTTAGTTGATAGCAGAAAAGAAAATATTTTCAAGAATAAAAATAGTTACTATTTTTTATTGTAAAATAGCTCTTTAATTGACCTGATATCACCTTCCCACTAAGACCAACCAAGTGATATTCTCAACAATAGAACCTTGCTTCATTACTAAAGTGTACTGGTCACATTAAAATGTAACCACATGGAAATGAATTTCCCCCCTTTCACATCTCTGTCCTTGGTTTCCATGGAAGAGGGCTAATTACCTTTTTAATAGCCCTAATTGATGGGCTTACAGATCATATCTTTCAGTCTCCACTTGTGTGTGGCGAGGGTGGGGGTGGGGCAGTACTCCTTTTCTCTTGACCCTTCAGCTCCTGATCTTCCCTATTGGAAGGAGGTTTGCTGGCTCATGAAAGGATCCTGCCTTGTGTTTCTCTGTTTGCAAGACTACCTGCAGCCCATTGTGGGCTGACCAGGAAGCCTCTCTTTGTCTTGGCCAATTGACACAGCTGCACACTTGGTAAATAGACTCAGATGTTGAGCTTTTGTTTGAAGGATCTTTTCAGATTAATGCAGAGAGAATTAGTTTTTAAAACTTAAGCTGGAGCCAGGATGAGTAGAATGGAGCCGTGAGCCATTGAATTCACGTCCACAAAATGAGACCAACTGTCTTACAAGGGTGTTTATCCCCTGTTTTTTGTTTTGTTTTGTTTTGTTTTGTTTGGCGGTAACATCGAGGGGGGAGGCTCCCACTCAGACCATTGTGAGGAGAAGATCTGACCAGTGATTAGATTACACCAGCTCCAGCTTCCCTCTCCAAGGAGAGAGAGCCCTGCCCTCATTAGGTAGATATAATTATGGCAAACTGTTGGTCCAATGGATTTGGGCTTTTCTTATTTCTAGATAAGAAACAAGAGGTTCTGAAAAATGGTATAAAATCTATGGCCTATACATAGATGATTTTAACAAACCTGAAGACAAGGCAACAGCCCAAAGTCAGTGCTGTTAGGATTTCAGATCTTTTAGTCTTCCTCTTTAAACCACCCAGTCTAACCCTCACTCCTGGGCTCATTCTGAACTATTTCCTGTTGGGACACTATCAGCCATAGCTCCCCGTTGATAGCTGGTCTCTCGATGGTGGGACCAAACCATAGAGTATGCCAATTCACTTAACACAGTTTAAAATTTTAGTCACAATTTTGCGATTAGAACCCATATTACTTTATGCTTTTCTAAGACTTAGACTCTTTTTTCTCAAGCTACAGACTGAGGTTATTTGCTCCTATTTGCCAATAGGTCTATCAACTTAGGGAGGCAGTTCAATATTATGAGAAGAAACTTGGCTTTGACTCAGACAGATCAAAATTCAAATCCTACCTCTGCAACTTATTAGCTGTGAGATCTTAGGCAAGGCACTGTCCTGAGCACAGATCTCTTCACTGTTACATTTAAGATTAATTGTCTCGTGATGTTGTTGAAGACTGTAAGAACTATCTCATATTCACATATATATATGAGAGCAGACTCTCTAACATGTTAGCTCTCCAGGTCTCTGCTTTCCAAAGATTGTTTTCTTTTAAGGAATTAAAAAAGATACCAAATGGAAAAAGTACCAAGTGAATTATTAAGATGAAGATATAAAACAATGTTCCCTTATTATACCGAACATTCAATAAATACTAAAGAGGAGATGTTGGTGGGCACTCCCAACTCTTACTTTGTCAAACCCCTCTTTTTTCTCCTCCATCACCAGTATCTGAGTGACTGTCACTCCACCACTGCATGCACGCACCCATATAACGACCGCCCCCACCACACACACTCACTAAGCTAAAAAAGAACTGTTGACAAAGCAAAAGAGAGAAATCTAAAAGATGCGGAGAGCCATCCTCGAGGAAAATAGACAACAGCATTCCAAAAACGTGACAATTTCATAAATTAAGAGTACACAGGGTGGTATATAACATATTTCCCAAAGGAAAATGTCTTCCTCCCTACTCCAGGCTATGGGATTCAAAGAAAATGCTTGTTCCTCTTTTGCATTATGAAGACGCTAACCAATCTGGATTCTCTAGCACATGTTCAGTACAAAGCACTTTATGCTGAAGGGTCAAGACACAAGGCTAGCCCTGCCACCAGGTCACAAAGCTTATGGCCCTGAAAAATTTGAGAGGATTAGACTATATGACCTTAAGGGCCCTTCCTGAGCCAGTCATCCAGGACTCTGACCGCTCTGCAGCTTCCTGAAAGGAAGGATGTAAGGGCAGAAGATGTGGGTTTTGAACCAGCTCCAACAATCAGGAAAAATGCTGACAGGGCGGGCTGCATTGTGGAAACCTAGATCAGCTCCAGGTTAAGTCAGATTTCAAGTTTTTGCCATCATGCTCCTCAGACTCTAAGGAATTTATAACTGGAAAATAAATCTGTGCTTTGGAAAATAATAAGAGAAATTGTGGTTAATTGAGTTTTAAATTCCAAAATATATCCCCAAACTATACTTTAGTGTCACTTTCTTTTGTGACGTAGAAAGAGTAAAGGAGGATGTCTCACTCTGATGGGTAACTCCACAATGGGAAGAACACAGAGGGGGAATCCGAAGTAATGCATCACATCTTGTAGGGCCTTGGGCTAATCCCCAAACCTCTTTGAGTCTCAGTTCCCTTCTCTGTAAACTGGGGATGATATTCCTCCCCAAGGACACTTCTCATCCCACAAAGGGAAGGACCCCACAAGGAAACAGAATGCTTCAGCGGTGTTGCATTTTCTGCCTATCCCAATCTCTCTACAGAACAAAGGAATAGGTCCATGTTCCAGGAATGAGCCGTTTCCATCCAGATTGATATTGAACAGTTAACTCTTGAAATGTTGGCTCTTCCCAACAGGCTCATGCCTGAAGTGTCAGTTGCAGGAACTTTGAGGTTAAACGTTCAAAGAGAAGAAGGAAAGCATTATGGAGTAGTATTTGAGAACACTGAAACACAGTGGACCGAAGACATGCACATCCCGGTGAACCGAAAATGCAAAGGGAAACTGGACAGCAGCACCTGTCGTCTTCCTCGCTTTTATCATCAGGCTTACACAAGACAGTTAAGGAGTACTGAGATGAGAATCAGGAGGTCTGGCTACTGATTCTGCCTCTTCCACTTTGGGCCTCAGTCTCTTTATCTGTAAGTAGAAGTGGCAGGAGCAGATGGCTCCTGAGGGCCCATCTACCTCCGACATGCGGAATCGCCTCAGAAATCAGCTTTGTATTTATTCTCCTCATCCAGGTCTCCTGAGCCTGATTTCAGAAACAAAGAGTGATGAAAACAGAGCCTTTGGTTTGGAGGCTTTGAGTCTTCAAGTTGAGTTTCTAAATCTCACTCAGCTGGCCATGTCCCAGATTCCTGCTTGGCTCAATCTGCCTAGAGGTGGCAAAAGTGGCTTTGGTAGGAGCCCATGGATTAACAACTGGATACAGCTACATGTGTGTTTCGGGCAGGCTCCACAGAGGGGCTTGAATTAGAACTGAGTCTCAAGGGATGAGGGATGAGAGAGGCACTGGTGGACCAGCATTCTAGGCAAAGGCAACAACCCCACAATTCACAGCGTTGTATCTATCAGACACTGTAGCAAATCCCTGCTGTGACAAATAATCCCCAAGGTGTACAGTAGTTTAAGCCCCACGGACATTCATTTTATGTTCATACACAGGATGGGTAGAACAGCTTTCCCCCCATCATTTAAATTCTTTGAGCTGACTGAGGCTCTGACATTTTTAACATTTGGCTTCAAAAATTGCCCAGAGGATCATCTCCACTCCAGGCAGCCAGACAGGGCAAAAAGAAAGGAAGTGGCTTCTTGTCATTTCCCTCACCCATGTATAACTGTAAAGGGAGCTGACAAAGGTAGTCTAGCTATATGTCCAGAAAACACACGACAGCGTGGATGCCAGGGAATTGCCAGTGACCTCTGCCATAGTCTGGTCCATTCCTTTGCTTCTTCAGGAAGAAAAGTAGCCAGAGGCCCAGGCAAGGCAAGAAAAGTAGCCAGAGGCCCAGAGAGACGAAGGAAGTTCCTGGCAGCTGGGAGCAGCACTATGAGGAGAGTCTGACATGCAGGTGATTCAAGCCGATTTCGTTTTTGGTAAGCCAGTTTCCCTCCCATGAGGTAAAAGAGGCCTGGAACCCCGCGGTGAAGGAGCCTCTACATCTCTCCCTGTTGTTCATAAGAAGGAGAGTACAGGAATGCGACAAAGTCGACTTGTCACAGGCAAGCTATCGGGCCTCCCAAGGTGAAGTTTGGAAACCCCCTGGCTTTCCCTGGCATTCCTCTTGGCCCTTAGCTCCTCCTCCTCTCCTGTTTTCAGCACCTCTTTCTGGGAGGGCTCCAGTGGCCAGGCTGTCGCATGGCCTGACACCTCGGCTCCGTGCCCGGCCTGTGGGCCACTTTGGGCTGGAGTTACAGGTGGGAACTGATTCAGGAGCCTGGCCCAGCCCTGTGGCTTTGATGAGATTTCATCATCCCGCCTGTGCTCCTTGGCTGGGCGCCTGGGAGAGCTGCACAGAATTGCCGAAGGCTATCTGCTTTCACCATGGAGAGGGCCCCCTCTCTGAATAGAGGAGAACCTGGAGGTGAGGAGGTGAGGCTCTGGGCTACCCAGTCTACCCGGCGTGAGAATCAATCCCACGCCAGAGCTATCGGCCTTCACCCAACTTTCCCATGGGGCCCGAGACAAGATAAAGGACAGAGAGAATTAACACCGAACAACTTGTTAATGATTTTATTGCAGGTTAAATAAAATGTCTCAAATAAAGCTACGGGAGACCTTCTTTAACCTTACCGGGCTGTAAATATGTATTAACTCAATTACTATCAGCAATTAAGACCCAGTTTGGGAACAGAGGTCTGAGACAAAAAAGACATTATCGTCCTGGGAAATGAATGCAGAATAAAAGGAATTTATTCCACCTTAGCTAATGAGCAGCTGTATAGGGATGGAAATGAAGGCCTTTGCCTCGGAATTGCTTTTGACCGTTCTTACAGGGAGAGGAGAAAAGGTTCCCCTTTACGTAAAGCTCTTGGAAGCACATTAGGGACATTGTTACAATGCAAATAAGGAAGACCGTTGTGTTTGGGTGGTTTATGGGTTTAGTAAAAGGAGTAACATTTCAATTAGTGGGGAAGGAATGGGAACCTGCCTCAAAGAGGCTTAATTGGCAACTTGGCTTTCCCAGGGGGCTTTGAAGTAGCATCTGAGATGGAAGGTTTTCAGAGATGGATGGAGAATAGCGCAACTGCAGGGCCTTGGGCTGTAGGAGAGAGCAGATGGGGATGCTCAGAAGGTAAAACCCACAGCGCTTCGCAAATCCCAGCCCCGCCCAAGCGCTGCTCCAATCTTCAAGGCTTCTGAAGCCTTTCCCCTCGCCACTTCATTTCACGCAATTCCCCTCTGAGAGCGTCAGGACCCTTCCCTTTCTAAAGCAGTCAATTTCTGTGAAACCATCTCTCTTTCAAGGACTGCAGCCCTAACCTCACCAGTATGGAATTCCTTTTTCCTTCTCAAGAGTCCCCTTTGCTGAGTCTCTAAGTCCAGCCCAGCAATCTAGGAAATTCAACTCTTAATTGCAATGAGTTATGGAGAGAGGGTGTAATATTGCATACAAATGTATATTTTCTCTCTCTCTCTCTCTGTGTGAGTGTGTGTGTGTGTGTGTGTGTGTGTGTGTGTGTGTGTGTGTGTTCAAGGACTAAAGGGTCTGAAGACAAGAGTCAAGTATGACCTGACCTTAAGGCAAGGGCTTGAACAGGTGTCTTTCTGGGTAGACCCCTTCAGATTTTGCAAATTGCCATGGATGTCCAGCCCTGCGTTATTCTAGGGTGTGGGGTCTCTTTGCTATTGCATCCACGTGAGGACTTTGTCAGTGTAGCTCACACTCAAGACTCACTCAAATCTTCATGCATTTTGACTGATTTGAGGTTTTATTTCTCAATCCAGTCATTCAAAGAATATGGTAAATTTTTTAACATGAAAGAACCCTCTAAAGGAAATATTACAGATAACATGCCAAGATAATTTTTTGAAATGAAGTTTAGAAAAAAAATTCAACTAACCCTGTGTTTTAGTCTAGTTGTAAGATAGCAATACGACCAGGGGTTTGGAGAGCCATCCAAACCAAGCCTTCCCAGTGGTGGGCTGGTCTCTCTGAGCTTGGGGGTGAAAAAAAAAAAAGCAGAATGAAGAACTTCCAACTGACCCCATGACTCCTTCGGTTCTCTTGATGTTGACTTAAGGGAGGGCAAGCTCAACTCCCTGGCCATGGGAGCATCTGTGAAAGTGGACTGGGTTTTGGGTGAGGTCTTACCAATGAACACTGAACTAGAGGATGCAGTAACTCTCCATTTGAAGCAATCAGTCCCAAATACTCAGGACCCTGAGCCAGGCTTTCTCCCCTTGTCCTCTCTTCTCCCGTGGGTGGCTTCTCCTGGAACGCTGGCTCATATCTCTGGAGCCTGTGGTTTGGGGATTGCCATTAGCCAACTACAACAGGGACTAGAGAGTTTACTTCAGGTCTAAAATGGGAACTTGACCTACCCTTTGAGTAACGCTCATCCCTTGGTAGGTCTCAGTGGTGGCCAGCTACTTTACAAGTGATCCTTTTCCCACCAATCTCTACCTGCTTGCCCGTGTAGAACGACCACTCCCCTCCCCAGCCTCTTTCCTTGTCACTTCCTCAGAATTGGGACAGAAGGAAAATATGCCATCTGTATGCACCCTAGACATTCCTGTGTTCTGGGCAAGCTTGGCCACCATGCAGCCGTTGTCACACATCCAAGCCCCATGCCACTGTGAGGAGTGAGAGCCAGGGACCTAATGCAACGTTGTCGACTCCTAATTACTGACATGAGTGGGCAGGAGATCCTGCACCAGTAACCCAGGCATTCAGTGACACAAAGCTCTTCAGTCTCTATAAGATATTATTGCCTACATGCTTTGGGACAGTACAGAATTCATTTAAAGTGCTGGAAAGGACCTTAATAATATCCTAACTAATATATGAATGACAAATTGAGCCCCAGAGGGGAAGTGGCCTACCGGGGTACCACAGGTAGTGAAGGGCAGAGCTGAGACCTAAACCCAGGTTGTAGGACTGAGGCCAGTGCTTCCCTACTAAAAAGGCTGAGTTTCAGCTTCCACTTTCCATTGGGTTCCTGCCTTGGCTGGCATGGAAATTAGTTTGTAAAACCCTGCAAAGGAAGAGAGAGAGGCAAAAGGAAGCCAGCAAGCATTTGCCATAGATCTTCCTATAATGAATAATCAGGATATTGTTATATACTCTTGCCTTATCGTAGGAGCATTTTGCATACTTTCTCCTTATTTCTTCAAACTCCTTTATTATAATAAAATCTGCTTCAGTGGTGCTTTGATTAATGTTCAGGAAAAAATTCTCACGGTAGACCATTATTTTCAAAATGCAATTTCCAGTGTCTAAAATATTTCCACCCCTAATATCTCAGAACCTGTCAGGGCAAAAGGCAGGATCTGTTATCCCCATTTCTATTGAGAGGAAATGGGTCTGGGACAGGCGAAGTAACTTGCCCAAAGCCACACTCTTCACAAGTGGCTCAGGCAGACCTGGAACCCAAGTCTTCCAACACTTTACAGCATTCTAGCCTCCAGCGGGAAACAACTTGGCTCAAAATATGCCTTATTATTTGCTCCTCCACTTTGGGGGACAATGACATCAATGTTCCTTTGAAACATGAAAGTTTGACCACTCGTGCTTGTCCCCACCTCCCTTTTTCTCCTCCACCAGCTTTGTGGGAGTTGAAGGATATTCTGAGTCAACAACCCCAAGCTGATTCACCTCATCCAGAGTCCAGGGCACCATCAGTGCCTCTCAGAGCCTGGCCCACAGCAGGCACCAAGTCATTGCTCTGGAACGAATGAGCAGAACCTCCAGCCTCCTGCTTTAAAGGAATAGAACATGAGAAAACACATCAGTCAATGTGGGGTTTGGGAGAGGAGATAAAATCTTTTCATCAATGTTGCTGCTTGGGAGTTTCTTCTGGAGTGTATAAGGAAAGAAGTGAACAGGAAAAGGTGGAAAAGATGAGCTAATATGAGCTGTTCACTCCCCAGACTAGAGTCTGGCCAATAAAGTAGATAACAGAAAATATTTCAGAGAAGAGACACGCAGCAAATAAACCCCCAAAAGAATAAAGAATTACTTCCTCACAAATGTCTCCAGAAACAGAAATACAAAAGGCATAGGAAGCATGCCTAGCATGAACTCACACTCAGAACCTCCTGATAGCAAAAATATTTTTTAAAGAGAGAAATGAGTTCCACTTGAACAATGCCACCTTTGTGTCTACCAAACATAAATGGACTTTTCTATAGAAAAATACATGAAATTCTTCTATTAGAAAATTGTGTGTACGTGTGTGTGTCCACGCTATGTATAAAAACTTGTATCTTAGTTTGAACTCTCGCCCGTCTCTCATTTGGAAAATGGCAATGGCCTCAAAACTGGCCTCCCTGCCCCTGGTCTTGAACTAACCTCCACACTGCTGTCTACAATGTAGATCTGACCACTTCCCCACTTTGACAGGAACCTGCCCAGGGTTCCCCATCATCCACAAGATAAAGGCCACCTCACAGACACAAAGTCCTGGCCTCTATCTCCAATCTCAATGCTTATCGTTTCCTGCCTCATGGTTTATGCTCCAGCAACGTGGGCCCTCAGGGTTTCCTGCCCACACCACATGGTTTCTCTCCTCCACAACTTTGCTCACACAGGAAACTCTGCCAGGAACCCAACCTGCTCCTCCTGGAAGCCTTCCCTAACATATAAACACATCCTACCTTCTTCTCGTTCTCCCACAATGCCCCAGGGACATCTGCATCTAGCACTTAGAATGATCTATTTCTGTGTATGTTTGTCGGCTATTATTCTTAAACAAAAAAAAAAACTTTCTATTGAGGAATAATACACACCAAAAACTCAAAAACTACCCAAATCTTAACTATGCAAACTGTTAAATGTTTATAAATTTTAACCAGAACCCAGAACAAGAAGTGGCCCTGATATTTTTGAGGTCAGAGGCTGAGTTTTATTTATCTTTGTAAACTCAGCACCAAGCACAGTAGCTGGCATGCAGCATCTACCTAACAAATCATTGTTGAATGAATCGATGAATGGTTATCTCCCTGTGTCTTTCTCTCTGTTTGACCCACTTGCATTTTCTATCAAGTCCCACTTTATCCGGGTTGCCCAACGGGTAACTCAAGATTTCTTGCCCAGGCTTTGAGAGTCTGAATCCTGAGTGATGAGGCTTATGAAGAAATGTTGGTGACTGGGGAGCAGTTTGACCACTGACGCCAAACCTGGATATACAACTCAGTTAGACCCAAAGCCTGGCCATAAGAGAAAAATAAGTCTTTCTTCTTTATAGACTTAAAGCTATAGTTGCAGCTGCCAAAGCAAGTTGCAGCATTTAATCAGTTAAGAACAAATGAAGAAGTCACTAGAGAATATCACATTTAAGTCTTCTTGCATTAGATCTAAGAAGTAGGAATCAGTGGTGTTTGTTTCTTCTACCCTCAGCTTCTGGTCCCAGACATCAACAAAACCTTAGTCAACAGCTGGCACAGCTGAAGGGGAAGAGTCTATTCTCCCTACATTCATAAAACCAATAGTAGTACATGTACCACAGAGTGGATGCTTCTTAAATATTAATGTCCCCATCCACACACTTCTCTGTAAAGTCCACCATGGAAAAAAATAAACCTACCATTTACTTAGCATGTACTATGTGCCAGTCACTGTGCTAAATAACCACGTACATGTATTATCACATTTATTCTTCACAGCCACTCTCTGGTAGGTGATATTACGCCCATTTTACAGATGAGGGGGCTGAGCAACTAAAGCTAGAATATGAATCCATATCTTAGATTCCAAAACTCGTGATGGTAACCACTGTACTATAGTGCCAGGGCCAGCTCTGCTTCCCCTGTGTCGCTGCTTCTGATGACAACATCATCAGAGCCAAGGTTGAGAAGCCCTTGTCTAGAGGACTTCCCCAAATGAACTTATGAAGCTGGGCTCTCCATACACAGAGGATTCATCTTTGGTTGGGCCTCAGGAGCAGTTGCATGAAAGCAAGTTCATTTTGATGGCTCGCTCCACACTCTCAGTCTCACTGTTGGAAACACAGGTGCAATGTTAGTTACCTAGGGCTGCAGCCTGAATTCTTACTGTGGATTTTCTTCTGAGGAGTTGGAGCGCCTTGTTTATGTTCACCCAAGGCTTTATTTTGAAAAAGTATTTTTGGAGGCTTCACAATACACAAAAATTGAAGCTTTGAAATAGCCATTCATTCCTTCCTATGGGCAGCCAAGGGAGACCGGTCCTTCTGAAATGGAGGACAACCTCTCCCCCAAGGAGAATTCCCAACATCAGCTGAGATTACTTCAGCCAAAAGCTGAGAAAACATCCCTCTACCGGACCTGAATGACCGCTCCCTGCAGAGCGGCATGTCATCCTGGGACCTACCCAACACCCTGGATAGTCCCAAGAAGGGACATCCTGGCCTTCTTCAGGCCAATGACCGAGCCAGGGAACCCAGCTAATGATCACTGGTGTTAATGAACCCGGCGTCTGGTCCACTCCCTGACTTGAGAACAGACACAAAGCCACCCTGTTCCCCAGCCCAGACCTCTAATGAGCCCCTCCTGCTCCCCACCGCTCAGACATCCCCTGTTTACATTCTACTCACCAGCCAGACCTAATTCCAGGGCTCCGGATCTGCACTTAATCCTGTTTCTGTATATCCTCTAGATCAATACATGTTAATAATAGTCATCACTGTGGTAAGAACCGTGTTTGAGGAATTCTGAGCCCTTCGGGTTTGGTGCCAACAGGAGAAAATATGGAAAAAGAAACCCAAACATTTACAAACATTTCAGAGTGTTTAGTTCAAGCTGCCCCATGTAAATAAGAGAGAGCCCAGGAGATACTAATTTTCCTGGGACTCACTTATTTTGTCCCAAATAAAGATTGGCTTAAAAAAACAAAACTCCAAGTCACCAGTCCCTGCTTCTCTCTCCCTTCTCAGGCCATAAGATCTTTTTCATGTAGTTTGCTTCAACACTATTGTATTTCTTCTGTGCTTTGAAACTGAGCCCCTCTCTTTGATGGATATTAGCAAAACGTGCTTTCGTGTCTCCCTAATGAACTTTCACTTGGAAATACCCCAAGCAAGGAAGATGCTAGAAGTGTAATGATATTTTGTTTAAAGCAAAGAAAGACCCTCTCTTCTGGTTTCCCCCTCTTTAGTTCACCCCATAGGAGTAATCAGCCAAGAATCACAGATGGGATCATTTACAGTTTTACTTTCAAGCTCCCCAGCCCTTTCAGATTGTGTTTACTCCGTCAAAACCTTCATACCAGCCAGGGTGGGCCTACTGACAGCCCCATCCTGCTGGCTCTCAGATACTCTGATTGGGATTAAATCTGCGTTGACCTGTCAGAAAGTGATTGATGGAGAGGCTTCTTTGTGATGCTCATGGTAAACTCGAGAGGATGGGAGAGTTCAGCTGTGGAGGCAGTATTCTTTAAGACACCTACCAGTCCTTGCCTGAAGGAGCCCAGGACAGCAGTCCTGCAGTAATTACTAGCTACACAAAAGGAAAATCCACCCCAAATGGAAGACAGCTTGGCGCCACAGTGAAAATCCCCTTTAGTGGATATGTTATTATTATTTTTAACAATTGAAAATATCCTGTGGGGAGTAGTTCTCTAAAATGCAATCGACATTAATTTTCAAAGTAAAACTAAGTATAGAAGAAATAAGTGAGCAAGAAAACTCAAAGCCACGAGATGTGCTTAGGTTGATTTTCTTGTTTTTTCCTCAATGGGTGTTTCTTTAGGGTAATATTAACTACAATAATTAGTATTCTTGTGAACAAAATTGTGTGGAGCTGGACAATTTAGAATAAATCACATACAATTGTCCAGAGCACCCACTTCTCAGAGTGACCCAGTAGAAAAAGGAGTGGCTTGAACACAGAAAACTCTTCTTCTCCTTGCTTAGTCACTTGCTATTGTGAAGGCTTGGGCAAGTCTTTGCCTTTCAACTCTCTGCTTCTTTATCTATAAAATAGGGACATCCAGGCTCTGTCTTTCACGAGTTTGTTCTGGGCATCAAATAAGACTGTGAAGGTGACAGCGCCGTGGGTTCCCTAATTCGTGACTGGTTATCACCCCCCGTCTTCAGTGCGTGGGCTTTAGCAGCAGAGATTCCCAACTTGATTAATGTCCCCAGTGAGTCATCATTTATAAATTCCCAGCTCCGGGGTTCAGGATTTCTCACCCCTATGCTTTGGCTCATGTTGTTGGCTCAGTCTGGAATGCCCACTTCCCATTTTCCTCTTCTGGATTTCCAAAATCCACCCCTCTCTCAAGGCTCAATTCAAATGCTAACTCCTCCATAAGCCTTCTCTGATTGTCCTGTCCCAAAATATGACCACACCCTACTCTGAGTTCCCACAGCACTTATAACTTTCAGCTGTCTTTGCCTTCTTTTCAGTCACGTCTGTACATAAGCTGACCTCTCCTACCATTTTGCTCAAGCGTGGGGGCTATGTCAGTTGTATTTCAGTACAGAAGCAAGCTTGGTACTTTGCATCTGGTAGGTTCTCACTACTTGTTCAAGAAATGAGAACTTCTTTGGTCACATTATCTAGCCAAAAAAAAAAAAATTAAGCGACTATACATAGTCCTTGCTTTGTCCAGTACTGTGTTCACTGAAAGTCACAGATATCAGACCTGCGTTCTCACTTTGTAGTCATCATGGAACCATTCAAAGTAAGGACACAGTTCCAATAAATATTCATTTTAGTTAACTGGTACTGTGCAAAGCAAGGGTTGCTTGTATTCCTAAATGGCAAATATATAACATAAACGTAACCCATCTCATCATTAAAACAAAAATACCAGCAAGTTGTGTCCACTGAGGCCAGCCAGCCACATATATTAAAGACAGAACTCATATAGCATCTCCTAACTCAGAGCACTGGCAGACAGTACATGTCCAGTCTCAGGGCAGGCGAGGCGTTAGTGACAGAGTGACCATGTTGTTTCCATTTCAGAACTGCTACAGTGGCTTATGAAAGGCTGTTTATGGAAGTCATTTCTGGGAACAAGAGGCAATCTAAAATATGTTAGAAGCTGAAATATGATCATTTCTGGAATATTTTAGTACCTTCAGGGACAATGAGACAGAATATTTATAATTTCTATAGTCCCAAGAATGCCATAAAACCTCCTAAAATTGTGTAAACATCAGCCTCCCTGGTGACCTGCTGCTTCCCATTGCGAACACTGTGACTGGCACAGACTCACAAAAACAACACATTTTTAAGTCACTAAATAGCACTGAGACTGCACAGCAAATCTATTTCAAAAGCTAAACATGCTGAGTTTACGTACTCTATAAAAGAAAGGGATGCAGAAAAACAGCTAGAAATGATGGAAGGTTATGATACCCATGAGTTTAAGCCACTCTGAAGGGTGCTGGGCTGTCTGGTAATGCTGACGTGCGACCAGAAGGCAGAGCCCAAGACCTAGAGTGAGGTCCTCGATATTGTGCTTTCTATTCAGCTGCTGAGCTCCAGGAGGCTTCAGAGAAGCAGCTTCACCGGCCTTGGCTCTCACCATCTTCACCAAAGGTCAAGGTGAGGGCTGAGTCACATTCAACATCCACCAAAGACCAGACAGTGTGGAGTGAACGTGGGGTTTGGAATCTGCAAACCAGCTTGGTTTCCTGGCTGGAGTCCTTGGCAAGTTAGATAACTTCTCTGAGAATCATTCTTGTGATCAAGTGAGAAGAGCCACGAAAGAGAGTCAGGCAGCTCCCTGTGATGCTCCCACAGCGACCCCTAAGATGCTGGCTGTCTTAAAGAATAGCATCCCCTCTCCTCATTTCCATGTCTTCACCTGTAAAATGGGAATCACACCCGTTTGCCATTTGCAGGGTGTCGTGCAGATTGAATAGGATATATATGAAAACACTTGTGTAAAAATCTAAACAAATATAAGGAATTCTTAACACCACTGTGAATGGGTATTTGTTAACCAATCCAATTCTCTAATTTCTGAGTAGAGACAAGCAGTTAGATAACCACAAAAGAAACGTAAGACCTATAATGAGTTGGATTGTGTCCCCTCAAAAGGGGTGTTGAAGCCCTAAGGTCTTATACCTGTGACTATGACCTTATTTGGAAAAGGGTTTTTTACAGATGAAATCAAAAGAAGATCTCTTCTTATAAGGACACTAGTCATTGGACTAGGACACCCCCACCCCCAATTTAGTACAACCTCATCTTAACTGAGGGTGGACCTTAATCCAATATGACTGGTGTCCTTATAAGAAGAGGAGAACTCTGTTTAGACAGAGCCAGGAAGAATGTCAAGTGATGACAGAGACAGATTGGAGTGATGCAGGGGCAAGTCAAGGAATGCTGACCACCGCTAGAAGTTAGGCAGAGGCAAGGGAGGAGTCTATCCAATGTCTCAGAGGGAGCATGGCCCTGCCGACACCTTGTTTCCGAACTTCTAGCCTCTAGAACTGTGGAAGTAAACTGCTGTTGTTTAAGTAACCCAGTCTGTGGTACTCTGTATGGCAGCCATAAGAAACTAACACAGACATCTCTGTTCCTCTTCCTTACTCAGTTTATACCTGCTGAGACATTTACCCTGTAAGACCTCTCCAAACTCCAGAATGAAGCTCTACCTCTAATAAGATTTATACTTCTATGTTTTATTTCTAAAGAGTTTTGTCACTGTTTTAGCAGTTTCTCTTGAAATCCCTTTAGGGAACTTTTTACAACACGTCTTTGGAGTTGGTGCTTCTGGAACTGTCGGAAGCAAGAGGTCTGTCTGGTCCTCCTGGGAAGCAAATATTCTTGGACCAGCTAAAGAGGAAGCAGCATTCTGCAGAAGGGCTGGGCTGTGACAGGTTAAGGACACCTGACACACTTCCAAAGGGCCTATGGCAGATTCATCACTGCCCCTCTCCTTCAGCCTGACAGAAAGTGGATCCTCAGAGCTCTTCTTCCAGCTCAGTTCACCTGAGTCCATGGAATAAGCCCCGGACTAGGAGTCAAGGACCTTTTGATTCCCCTGTGTTTTGCCACTCACCAGTTCTCCTAGATTTTCTTCATCTGTAAAATGGGTGTCCCTCCTCTACCGCCCAGGGTGGTCGTGGCCACATTGACAAGAATGTGGTGGAAGCACATCTCAACGAGAAGTGCTGTGCAAATGGAAAGTGGTGAAATCATTATCACCCTCATCCCCCACCAGTTGTCAATGCCTGGGGGGGGGGGCGGTGAGGGAGGGGGCGCAGGGATCCTCCAAGAGGACCGGGAAAACTGAATCAAAGTATCCAGCTGGTAAAAGAAGAGTCAGCTGTAGGGCCTGATCCTCTGGTATTAGCTGCCCAGGGGGAGAGCAGTTGAGATGAGCTCTCCCGGTGGGTAATAAAATGAGTCTACGTAGGGAGGAAGCAGGATGTATAAAGCCCAGGAGCCTGATCTGTTTCTGAGATCAAACAGAGCAGCATTGTACAGGGGTGTGGAGCTGATGTCAGCGTCTAGAATGCTGGTCAGAATCGCCCTGGTTACGCAGCTGGACCGGAATAAGGCAAGTCTGTATCTGAACTCATTAATTTTTACAACCAACTGAACTGTTCTGCCTTTTTGTGTTGGGGGGTGGGGTGGGGTGGGTAGTGCAGGGGAAGAACAAGGGAAGGAAGGGAAAAAGGAGGGGCTAGTATGTATGGAACAGGGGGCTTCCCACCAGCAGACACTATCTCATTATTCCCCGGCAAACCCCAGCTTTAAACCTCCCGCCCCCTGGACGGTTAGGCAGAGCCACTGCAGTGGGTCCTGCCAGTGGAGGGAGAAGCAGGCCAATGAAATGTAAGGATAATTAGAGTGGCACAAGCCGCTCCTAGGAGTTCAAGTTATGTCAATGTTTCCATTATATGCCTCACTTTTCGGGGTTTATAACGGAGCTATAAAAACTCACGCCAGCTGAGAATTTGGCAGGCCAGGTCGCGGCAAAGGAGAGCCTGTTTTTTAATTCAATTCAGCTGCTCATAACTCTGGGCGGAGACGCATGCTGTACACTGGGATAACTCAAGGGGCCTGATTTCAAGTATTGAGCACTATTTTGCTATCTGATCACCGTCCTCCTATGGCTGTCATTTCTTTGTGCTATCTCAAAAGAAACGGCATTACATAAATGTACCCCACATGCTTCCTGGGCTGAAAATCTACTGGCACTCTCCAAGTGCCTGCTAATTTGCCTTTTCTCCATTCTGAGAAGTATCTGGGTCAACCCCTTCCAGTAAAGGTGCAAACTCTCTGGGCTAAAAGTCTACACGAAAGATTGTCGAACCTCTGCAACTGAGCTGTTTGGTACATGAGATACTCCCGACAAACCCCAATATTTGGGGGCAGTCCTTTCACATTGTCGTAACAGGACTTGGCCTGGTTGATGAGAATTATCCCTATCTCACAGATTGGTTTATTGGCCACTCAGACAAAGTGAAGAGAGCTTTCTCCACGTTTTATTCTGTAGTCTAGGATTGAGTCAAAGTACCCAAACCCTGCATGGTCCTTAACAATCCAATGCGCGGTGTGTACCACCCCCACCATGAGGCCCTTTTTGCCTCTCCTGCCAGCAGTCCTCTCTCTCACTTTGGTCTTCTGTCTGCTCTTTTCCTATAATATTTATCATTTGATTGCTGTGTTATATTTTAGTTATTTGTGCATGTTTTATCTCATTTACTGTGTGATGAGCCCCTTCTGACAGAATACTGAGCTTATTAATCTCTTCCTACTCTAAAATGCCAAACTCAGGTGGACTCTGCTCAATCAATGTGGGTGGAATCATGGCTTAAATAATTAATAATGACCATCAGAAGCCAGGCGGCTCACAGCAGAGGTGCAAGTAAAGCTCAGAACAAATAGGGATTTATCAATCCCTGCTTCTTTAATAAATGGGAAGATCGCATATCGAATTAATTTTTTACTTTGTTATTGAGGGTAACGCTAAAACCATGATAAGATGGTGGTCAAGATCTTCAACCAGAAAATAGTAATAAGATGCAAGCAATAACGTAAATGTACATATGCATATAATTATATTACCATATAATAGTGCTAAAAATAAGTAAAACCACATATGTACATGTACACATAACTATATGAACAATAAGATGAGTATATTGTATCAGTATGCACTGGTTTTGCTCTCCATCGTAACCCAATATTCAGCCCCTAATGCTCTGAAAGTGCTTTTATAAACTATAGATGAGTAACTGTATAAATGGAGGGCATTGATATCAATGTAGCACACAGAGCATTCAATAAAAATTTGCTGAATGAATGAACAAATGAATGAGGTACTTAAGTAATTTAACGGAGGTAAGCAGTAATACTTCTTCATATAATACTAAATATTTTTAATGGTGATAATTAATTTAGATTCCACCATAAATGCCCAGCTCTGATCTAAAAGCTAGTAATAAATGGGATTTTAGTCTTCCCTCGGGGTTCAGAGGGCTATGGACCCATTGTCCTAACCAGGCAATGAGGGAATAGACAGATGTGTTAGTGTGATTGGGGACTCGTCTCTTCAATAAAAATTTGCACGGAGCTTGACAGGTTGAGGTAGCAGAGCTGGGATGGCCCAAGTATGATGAATGGGAGAGAGGGCTAAGAAGATATATCAAAGTCAGAGACTAGGATTGATTTATAGAGAAGTCTACATCAAGCTGCATTTTCTGGAAGACTTCTAGTGCTGATTTATAATTTTGTCTGATTAGAACTTCAAAGTTTTCAAAAATTTAGGAGTATTAGGAGTATAAACTGAAGCCCGTGTCTATAAGTGAGGATGTAAAGCTAATTTAAATTACTTCTTTCTGTCCGAAACAAAATTACAAAATTTGAACAAATGCAAGTTGTACTGTTACATATATATATATGTAGAACTATATATATATGTAATTTGATGTTATATATATATATATAAAAGTCTGCAAAGCTTTCATATGTGTAACAATGTTAATGTGAGTGGAATGAATTACTTAATTAATGATTGACAATAAGAAGCCAGATGGTTGACAGCAGACGTAAAGCTCGGGATAGGGACTTATCAATTTCTTCTTCCTTAATAGAAGGGAAAACAGGATTATATATGTATATTCAAAGATAATATATGTTAATAGGAAGAAATAATCAGAAATAGAATGGCTGGTCTTGGTCAATTGAAAATATAAAGCACTTATAATCAGTAAACTTGACTTGAAATCTAAGCTCTACCCCTATAAATTGTGCATTTTCATTTTTCTGAGACTTAGTATCTTCATATGTAAAATAGGGTCTATAATATTACCTATGTTACCAACATCATAGAACTATAATGGTTTGTATTAGTTAGGACTGTGTTTTGCTGCAAGTAACAACAACAACGAAAAATGATTATGATGGCTTCAAAAATTGGGAATGTATTTTTCTCACATAAGAACAAGTCGAGGTGGGTAGTCCAGGGCATGCAGCTCAGTGATGCCTTTGGAGACCCAGATCTTTTCTGTATTTCTGCCCTAACACCCTTGCCATGTCGGTTCTCTTATGCTTGTCATCTCGTGGTCACAAGATGGCTACGACAGCTTCAGTAATATGCACACTTTCAGGAAGAAGGAGCAAGGGGTAAAGCCCCTTTCCTTGTGATTCTCCGTCAGCTGATTCATCCTCACATCTCTTCAGACACTATGGGACACTTGCTCAACTTCAGATCAATCAACGGCCAGGGGAACTGAGATTACTGTGACCAATTTAGATCCATCATCAGCACCTGCAGGCACTGAGATAGAGACCTGACTCTGAAAGCAAAGCCTCTTTCTGTGCTATCAGAACTCAGGACTCTGTCAGCAGGGAAAAGGGGATGGCTGTTGGGTAAGCAACCAACAGGGGCTGCCCCAAGGCAAAACTAGATAAAGTGAAGGTCCTCAAAGTGTGTTGCATCAGCAGCAACAGGGGAACTTGTTAGAACTGCAAATTCTCAGCCCCACTCCAGACCTACTGAATCTGAAACTCTTAGGGTAAAGGGGTGGGCAGCAATCTGTGTTATAACAAGCCCTCCATGAGATTCTTATGCCTGCTTAGGTTTGAGAACCACAGTGACAAAATTGAGAAAAAACTTGCAACCAAGCTTGAGAACTCAGTGACCTTACTGAAATGTATTCTGCATCAAAGTTCTCCTGTGGGAAGGAGGAGGGAGAAGAAGAAGAAAGGGCAGGGGGAAAGGAAGAAGCAGATAAGCTTTATTGAGTATCCACTGAAGGTGGTCAATATGCTAGATGTCTTCATCTATCTCTTCTAACTTAATCTTTACAACCTCCTTTTTCACAGATGAGAAAACAGTATCAGAAAGGTTAAGGGACTTGTTCAAAATTATTCATCCGGTGAATGGTACAACTCAAATTCAAATTTGGTCTGATTTCAAGCCAGTGTTCACTTCCAATTGGTACACCTAAAAAAGGAAGCAATCCCTTCTAGAATGACTCAATTTATAAAAATGTGATTTAAAAATAAAATGTGTTATTCCTTTACCGGGCATTCAGAGCCCTCTGTAGTTTTGCTCGATCTTCCATTCTTACTTTCACTGCAGCCCCCACCCTCCTCCACTCCGACACATATC
>NW_006431916.1:2989049-3001195 GCF_000325575.1 Pteropus alecto | reverse complement strand
GCCTCAGCTCCCTTGAATGCCCTCCCTTCCCTTTTTTGCCTGTTGAACTTTATTCTTCTGTAAATAATTAAACAACTAAAATTGGCCCTCTCTGAGTGTTCATGGCATACTGCATGAATCCAATTTGGTATTCAATAATTATCTATGTAATAGACGAATGCAAGAATGCCTACTTTGAATTCTTCCTCCAACTCCAAGTTTTCCTCTCTAACCCAACAACATTTTGCTTCCATTTATAATTTCTCAATCTGTCTATGTGATGACATACGCTTCTATCTCTCAACAAATGTGTGAACTCCCAAAGCCAAGGCTACATCTCGCTCATCTCTTTACCCTCCACAGCACCCAGCATAGGGTCTTACACTTAGTAAATGCTCACAAACTACATATACAGAGTTGAACTATATAAAATGAAATGTACATCTGTACTTCAAAGAACCGTATTTTTCAAATAGCTGACGAATTCTACTATTTTTAATAAACAAAAGCCTAATTCATACTAACGCTGTTGATGTAGGAAGAAACCTCTCCTTTGGATCATTCCAGTGGATTTTACCTTGCCCATTGCTTAGCTAATCCAATTCTGAGAATACAGCATCACTGCTGGATGTTGAAATGGAGCCATTTTGGGAAGCCGAGCGGAAAACCTCCCAGTAGGAGTTATTTACGCACCTGCTGGATTGCCTATAATAAATGATACCTGCCAACTCACTGTGTGATCCCCTCGCACACCCTGTACCCTGACCATTCCCTCCTTGCCTGAATTTATTGGATGACTTCCAAGAAGACTTGGAAATTAAATATATTTTGCAGCCTCCAGAAAGTATCAAGAGACAACTTTGAAAGTAACATGAGCTATAGATAATTACATTGTTTTTAAAAAGTTTTTAAAAGAACACCTTTTTATAATAAATTTTAATGGGGGAGTGGATAGTGAGGGTTAGAAGGAGAAATCACAAAGAAAACATGAAAACACTTAATGCTTTCTAGGTTAAACCATAAGTTTAAAGAAAGCATATAAGCATAAATTTCAAAGAAGGCAATAATAATATTTTCAATTACTCTGTCACTCCTTTTTGTCTCCTTAGGTATTCTTCAACATTTTCTGGACATTTTTGCCAAATAACTCACCGGCAAAGATTTATTGAATACCTTCCACACCATGGACTAAGTCTATGAAAAGCAAAAAGAGAAAGAATACCAAAAGAATGACTGCCTTTCTTAATTTTTTTTAGCTGTTAAGAACTGACAAAATGTTTTTAAGTACTTGATCTCATTCAATCCAAAGTATTACTCTCATTGAACAGATTTGTAAACTGCAGAGCATATAACCAGGATCATATGGTTATAAGTGACTGAGTTGGGGCTCAAGCTTAGGTCTTCTGACTCTGAGTCCTATGCTCTTAACACCTCTACCCCTCAGCCTACAAAGACTTTGGTTGTTTTTAGTGAACGTATGACATGCAATATACATTCTCACAATATGAAAAGCCTTAAAGGATGTCTTTTTATAGACTCCTGGATAAAAAGACATTGGAGTTAAATAAATTCTTCTATATCAAATCCCCTCTGAAATGACCCAGAGAAGAATAAAAACAAAAAAGCTTTGTTAGGGGCGGGTGGAGGGGTGTGGAGAGAAGTACAGGAAAGTGTGCCTTACACAAGGTTGAAAGCTTGGTGTCATCCTGTCCAACAGAGCATCATCCTGTCCAACACAGCATTCCAGATGAAGGGAGACACTGAATGCCATCTTACAACTCTATCCCCTGAGAAACAGCAGTGGTTATAGAAAGTAAGTGACAGAAAGACTGTGAGAGTCCCACCAAACATGACCGGTCCCCTTTTCAGTTAAGTTTTGAGGGTCAGGGGCAGCAATAAAAAGAATACTGGCTTAGAGGAGACAAAATTTTATAAGAGAATTAAGAAAACTTAAAAAGCAATAGCTAATTATAAATTTTCATTAAAAACAATAGAGAAGAATAGATACTACAAAAAATCAGAATTGTAGGTGCAGAAAAGAAACTTGAAAAATTGCCACAAATGAGGAGGAAAAAGACAAAATGATTAAAAATGAGAAGAAAATTATTGGATTTGAAGAACAGATAGTACAGAGAAGGTAAGGGATGTCCCTTGAGATGGGGAGGTGGGGAGGGAAGGCTGGCAAGGAGAACAGAATAAAACAAACGAAACAACCAACAATATAAAATAAGAAAAATTTCCTGAGCTGATAGATTCATAAGGATCAGAGTCTGCTGCCTGAGACATAATTGCAGCACTAGGCCTAATGTGAGTCTGGGAAATATAGTTCTTATTCTAAGTAGCTATATACCCATGTGAAAATAAAGAATTATGTTACTAAGAGGGAAAATGTGGATTTGAGAGAACCACTACCAACCTCTGGCATAACTGAATAAAAATATATACTGGCATATCTAAAAGATGTCACAGAATACCCAGCAAAATTACCTCAAAGACTACTAGATGTATTCAAATTCAAGGACTACAAAACAATTTTATAACTAGGCAGAAAACACGTTCAAGCTAGCCACAGATAGCCCTATAACATTAAACATCAGATGACAATTGAGAAACATTTATACTTTTGAGTGCCAGAGTTTGCCAGATAAGAATTCTAAGCTCACTGAAATTGCCATTGAAGTCCGAAGGAAACAGAAGAAAAATTTCAGCTACTGAGAGACTCCTAAAGTATATCACTCACATTCTTAGTGAAAAAAGAACTTAAATTATGCCCCAGTCAATTGAAAGATGAATCAAAATAAAGAATGAGGGATTTCTGATGAAATGGAATTCACGGTGATAACTAAAGTCAATTAAATATATCATCTAAATAATTTTTAAAGTGTAATGGCAAAATAGTTTTAAAATACAAAACAATAATTATTGAAAGAGAAAATAATGTTAAAAATAACATCTGATGTACGTTTGTCAAAATTCAATGAGTATATTCTTAAGATGTGTGTGTATTTCATTGTACATATTACCTCAAAGGGGAAAAAAAAACTGCAAGCGATCATTAACTTCTGGTTAATGATATTTGTGTTGAAGTATTTAGGGGGAAGTAGACTACTATCTTTCGTTTACTTTAAAATGCATTTTTTAAAAGATAGGTTGGTGGAGGGAAGGATAGATACATGATAATAGCAAGCCCGATAAAATGTCAATAACAGGAACAGTGGAAACCAGATGGTGGGTATACTGGTGTTCACTGTAAAATTTTTCAACGTTTCTGTAGGTTTGAAAATGTTGATACAACAAAATTTTAGGGGAGGAAAGCAATGCCTGAGTCTAAAATCTCAGATTAAATAAAGTAGAAAAATAAGTGAAATAGAGAAGGAGGGGGGAATAAAATGTGTATATTTCTTAACTTTACATTGTAGACGGTCAATAGGTACCAATTTTTAAAGTCGATAATTAGGAAAATACAGGTTTGTATATATTTTTTTAAATTTCTGGGCAATCCAAATAGAATTTAAAAGTAGAACCTACACATACCTTGTCACTAGTAGAACAAAAAAGAAAATACAAACAACATAGCAAAAAACAATTTTAAAAGCAAGAAGGTATTTTTAAACATAGAAGGCATAAGCATCTTGACTGAAGTAAAAACTAACATAATAACTATGATAACAAATGGAAATATTTGAAAAACTAAACCTGTGCTATCCCAAAATATGTTCCTAAAACAAGGAAAGAGAAGTATAAGAATAAGGAAAGATAAACTAGCAAATATGTCACACACACACAAAATCACAATCTATAAAAAAATCGAGATCAAAATATTTTTTGTCCAAGTAGAATCTAAAGCAAAAAGCTTATGTGAAATTTAGATAAATATTGACAAAATAAATGACTCATAAAGAAAACATAACTGTTCCTAACTTTTATGTACCACATAATATAGAATAAAAATAAAGCAAGAGATCCTAAGGGAATTCGGAGGGAAATGATAGAAATATAACAGTAACTAGAGGTTTTAAGACAACGTCTTTGACAGCTCAGAAAGGTAATGCACGTATAATGATACAACAGTAAGTTAAGAAGCACTCTAGGAGTGTTTTAATCAGTGCAAAAGTGATCAGGACAATAACTTTGCTCATTCTAGAGGCTGAGTTCTTAATAAAGCATACTATATGTGAGCATCTTTGGCATCCACATACTGTAGCTTTACATTTGTCTTACGCTGTCTACAAACCCCATTTGCACATGTGCAGCTAATAAACCATTCTCCTTCGCATGTGATATCTAACCAGACCCAGGAACTATAAACGCTAGTGAGGCTTCCTTGTTGATTTGGAGGAAGAAGAAATAATATGGGCTATAAGAACTGGAAAAGATTTCTTGTACCTATTCAACTACAAGATATTTTAAAGCAATGGGTCCTAGTAAAAGATGGGATGATAAAATGAGGAGGTTTGGGAACTTCCAATGTACTTTTCATTCCCTAAGGCTAGATCATGTTTCCACAAACAAAAATGAGAGAGATGGGAAGAGCAGCAAGGTTAAGGGAAAATCGATGGGTGCCTGTGAGGACATTTTGAATTTGCAGTAATGACAAGATAGCCCACTGGAGACGTTTTGCAGGCTGTCGGAAATATAGATCAGAATCTGGGTTAGAAACGTGACTTAACGCCACAAGATTCGAGTTACTTAGGGAGAGGATATACAATTAGCAAAGACCAGAAAAGCCAGATGATGGGCACATTGAAAGGCAGAGTCTGTGCTTAACGTGGTAGGTAATGGATAGCCAGCAAAGGTTTTGGATCAAGATTGTTGTTCTAACGATTAGGAAATTCCAATTTTTAAGCCCAGTTTCACTTCCCTATGTGTCTGTCAGCAGATGCTTCTTCTGCCCTCTGAGATAACACAGAATACAATGCTCCCTCTTCTGCATGACAACAGAGAAAAGCAAAAACATTTAGCCACAGAGCATTTCACAGGACTAGAAGGAAAAGCCTTTTGAGAAGGCACAGTGCACTCTGAGAAAACCACATTAATCATCAACCCAGGAAACTGGAACACTCTACAAAACCATTGCTATAAATTCAATATTTACACAAAATCTGGAGGTTGAAGTTCTTATTACTACAGGGAAGGAAAACATCAAAAGCTGCCAGAAAGAGAAGCCCACTTGCTACCTAGACTCACCAAATTTATACTTAACTGCAACATTCTCATTTTAAAGAGATAAAAATTGAGTTGCCAAAAGACAGAGTGTCTTGACCATTAACTAGTCCCGTGCACTTTACGATTCCTGTCTGTGCCCATTCTGAGTTGAGGGAACCCGTGGCTCCAAGGGCACCACGACCTGCCCGATGTCAGACAGCACGTAAGCATCTGAGCTAACAGTCAAACCCAGTCTGCCTTGCTGCTCAGCCGCATGAACCGACACCTGCACGCTGGATAGACAGAAGCAGAGAAAATTAGCTGTATGATGCCTGAAGAAGCAGGCCTCTGTTTGGGATGAAGTCACCGTGACCCTCTCTACAATTTCTACAGAAGAAATGGTGTCTGTGCACTGCCTGCAGGGGAGCTGCCAAAGGACCTTGTTATAAGTATGGTTTGGCTGGATCCCAGGCCAGACTTCCCGGGTCAGAAACTCAGGGTGGGGCCTTGGAACCTGAGTTCCTAACAAGTCTCCCCAGTGGATTTTACACAACCTCAAGTACAAAAGCCACTGGGGTTTATATACTTTATGAAAGAACAGGCAAAGAGTGCATCCTTATCTTGTCCCCAAGCCAGGATTCAGAACAGAGGGGTCATCATGCGCCCTTCAGTCTCCAGGCCCCCACATGCCCTTCTGGACCTTGCTCATTGCTCAGCTCCACCCAGCCTAGAATTAATCCTCCTGCAGGATATCCCTCTGTCATTTTAATTTCCAAAATTTGTCATAAAAGCTGCTCCCCTCTCCTAACATGGTAATTGGTGTGGCTCACTTAAGAAACGTATATTAAATAATTTACATGTCTTTATTTAGATGAAACGCAGAGTTCCAGACTTGCTATGTACTATAATGTTGTTAATGAGACAGAATACGGGACTTATTTAATATAATATATACTGTAGCTTTCTCACTAATTGACGCATTGCGCTTCTCCACCTTCATTGTCCAACTTTTCTCTCCCAATACTGGAAGGGGGGAAAGAGGAGAGAGAGAAAGAGAGAGAGAGAGATAGAGAGAGAGGGAGAGAGAGAGAGTCTGATGGCAAAAGTGAGAACCTACATAAAGACTAATTCCTAGCAGACCAACCTTCCAGAAGGATAGGACCCCCTACGTAAAGAGCTGCCCTTGCAGGTTTCATCTGGGCTTATGCTGAACCTAGAGGCCTAAAGAGCCACAGTATGGAGGTCCTGGTTGCCGTATCCCCATCCTGTACTCTCTGGAGGAGCCTAGGGGAGGCCTCAGGATCATCTAGCCTTCTTACTACAAGTGTAGCCCATGCACCAGCATCAGCAGCATCCCCTGGGACCTCATTGGACATGCAGAATCCCAGCCCCCCACTCCAAACCTTTGTAGCAGAATCTGGATTTAATAAGACTCTCAAGTGATCCTTACACACTTTGAAATTTGAGAAGCACTATCTCCTCCAGTATAAATCAGAATCCCCCAGGCCTCACTCGGAGAGACCTACCTACTAGAAGCCAGTCCGCGCCCACACCGGTGGCAGTATTTCTCTTTTCTTAAATGTTCTCATGAGAGAAAAACCTTTTTAAAATTTTTAAAGAAAAGAAGAAGAAGAAGAAAGATAGAAAAGACCAAGAAAGCGTTCTGGATTTGAGCAGTTCAAACGCCCATATTTCATTTTATTCACATAACCACAGATTTGTCCTGCATCACACCCAAGGGCTGCAGCTCCACTTCTGCCAAGCCACAGCTAAATGAAAAGCCAGAAGGAAAACACTCTGACACCGGAGAGCCAGGAACACCAATACAGAGACCAGCCTTCTAACTTCATAGAATCACCACATATGGGAGTAGGAGGGGGGCCTTGGAAGTATTTCCTACCCTTTCATCCTATAGAACGAGAAACTGAGGCCCCCAGAGGACAGATGACTTGTTCAAGCAGCTCCTGCTTGTCGGTGGCAGAGCTGGCTGGGATGGGGTCCAGGGCCCTTGACTCCAGTTCTCTTTCCATTGCACCAGGAGCCCTTAGAAATTTGTGCAAGGACTACCTCGAGTCCAGTGTGTAAAAGCCATTTCACAAATTTGCACAACAGGAAAGCATCTTCTTCTAAAGCAAATTGTAACCACTGTTGCGGAGAGGTAATCCTGAAGTACCACCTTGGCTGATGGTTTCCAGATTACAAATCGGCCGGGATATTGTGCGGAAAGTAAGAACTAACTACCCCAAGCCATTCTCGAAAACTTTAACTGAACTCAACATCAGATTAGGACGTGGAGCCAGCTTTCTTTTTCTCTCTCTTTTTTTCCCCACCATTTGCCCCCCCCCCCCACACACACACATGCACCCAACACACTCACCACATACCTCTGGCAACTATCAATCTGTTCTCTGTGTCTGTGAGTGGGTATATTTTTTAGGTTCCACATATCGGTGGGATCATACAGTATTTGTCTTTCTCTGTCTGACTTAATTCACTTTACTCTCTTTTTCTTAACAGGCTGCTTTGTTCCACCTTTAGCACTTTTGCGTTATCTGTGTGAGAAGACTGGTACCACCACCTCGACGAAATAGCTCCACCACTGACCGTTTGGTTGTCCAAAGTCACCATTTTTTTTTTTCTTCAGATATACACAGCCCAACTTGAGACACGAGGCAGAATAACATAAATGTCCCTTAAAACCGAAAGTCTCAACCAGAAACCCCATAATTCAGCAGACCCCAAGGAATTCGGATCCAAAATGACCTAGTAACAGCAGTGGAAAAACCCATGTGAGAAAATCTATGGTGAGGAGGATGCTTCATAAAATCCAGCTGAATAAACCTCAGTCTCAAAACCCCTTTCTCTGCTACCTCGAGAAGCCAAATCACCTCTCAATCTCAATGCAGCCCTGTGTAGTGACCATCACATCCTGTCCCCCTAATGCCTAAATTGTCAAACATTAGCCTCATGCTGGTTCTGTCTACGGAAGTGAGGTTTCGACATTGAGGGCTCCTGAAATCGACCTCTGTGTTGTGTTGGTTTCTTTTTTTCCTTTCCGTCTGGAGCACCCAGCCATTTTTCTAAAATAGAGGAAAGAGGGAAGAGAGGAGAAGTAAGTAAACTTTTCCTGCAGCGATGCGAGTGACTGCAGTGTTTCCATGGCTCGCTTTCCACTGTTCTCCGTGACCCCTGCAGACGCCCCTTATGAGCGAGTGTCCGGGAATGTCTCTTTATTAGGTGTCTGGAGAAGTAAAGCTGTCCTGATGCCAGCGCCCCCACACTGAGGACTTTATTAGTTTTTTAATTTTCTGTCTGGGTGCTCCTGCTGCATCAAACTTTCCACAGCTGTTAGGAGCTATTAAGTAAGTAGCCTCATTGGGCCCTTTCCCCACCCCACCCCCTTCTTAATAACATGAGAAATTTCTGGACATGCTACATGGAGCCTTTAAAATAAAGATACTTTGTCTCTCTGGTGAGAAGTTATCGGGGGTCTGGGTGCAGAGGGGATGCTGTGCCATAAGAGAAGTGCCTTGTCCGTGTCTTGGCTTGGAGCAGGGCTGTTCAGACAACGTGGGAACCGACTTGGGGCGGGGGTGGAAGGGGGACATTTAGAAGTAAGAACCCACTTTTTTAGCCACTCTGCCCAGCAAATAGGGGACAGGAGTAGTTCTGACTGTTTTTCCGAGCTGACTTGGAATTCAGCCCAGAGCTTGATGCCCGGTTCAAAGCGTTGCCTCCTGAGTGGACATTCTAACACCTGCAGTAAAGAATGAAACAGAAGGACTCTCAAACATTCCCCTGCAGGCACACAGCTCTGGTTCTGCACAACAGGCTAGTGCTATTGCTCACGTCCCCAAGAAGGAAATCCTGATCTCTGCCCCCTACATCCCCCTTCCTGCCGGTATCCCTGAGATGCCCCAACCCAGCCGGCCACAGGACTCCCTATGCCTAAATCCAAAGATGGATTTACACATGCACACACATAGTGATGTATTATTATTAGACAAAACAACTTGGCCCTTTCCCATAGCACTCGTGAATCTGGAAGGTTACGACGACTGATGGGGGGAGGGGGCAAAGGAGGACAGACTAAGGGGTTTGAGAGCCTGGAGAATTTTTAGCATCCTTCCTGGCTCCAGCCTGCCCGGCAATTTGCTTTCCAGTGGCTGTCTTTAAGCCTCTCTTTGAGAAGACCTTATTTGCAGGGTGAATGTGAAAGCCTAGAGAGAAGAAAACCCTTTGGTGATGCCCGCCTAGGGAACAATTTTGCCTCTGAAAGCAAGTTGGTATTTGGGGTTAATCCCTCTGTGGAAACACTGGGTTGAAAGCCCAGAGGAGGTCAGGGGTCTGATTACAGCTTCTGTTTGGGGCTTCTGTTTAGGGCTTCTGTTTACAGGTTCTGTTTACATATAAACTTCCTGGTCCTAGGAGACAATCCAGGGGTGGGGGAAGGGAGCAGGGAAAAAAAGAATTTTTAAAAATTAAATGCTCTCTCTCCTCAAAAATAAAGTCAACAGAATAAGGTAGAGCTTGTGGAATCAAGATTTGATTTTAATGTCTAGGTTCAAATATTTCTTTTAAATTTTTCAGTCAGGATTCACATAATAGGGTTGAAGTGTCCTTTGAAATAAAATTTGAAATGAAAATACTAATATATATACATATATAACCTTAGTCTGTTATCTTCTGAGAAGTAGAGGGATGATTTTGTTGTATTTTTGAGAGTGAGCTCTGTTTTGATTTTTATTTGGTTTGGTCAGAGAAAATTATCATGAAGATTCTAAAACAGGCGGATGAGCTGAAAACTATGGTATTTAGGCCAATTAAAAACTGCTATAAACACACACATACAAGATGACAATATTAAAGCCAGAAACACCCATACTTTCAAAAGAATTGAAAGGAAAAAAATACTTTACATGCTCAAAAGAAGGCAAAGCAAAACTATGCAGTTGGGGGGAGGAGGGTCAGAGAAAAAAATGCCACAATGGTTCCCCAAAAAAGAGCAGTTAATTTTTAAGATCTATAACTTGAGCAATTTTAAAAGGTTACATTTAAAGACAAAATAGTTACTTTTTTTTTTTTGAGAAGGAGACGCGGGCAGGGGGCGGGGGTGTTGTTAAGAGTCTGTTCCAGACATCTTCAAGAACATTACACAAAATATCCGTGAAGTAACTGTGGGAACCCTATTTACAACCAGATAAAAATCAGGTATGTAGGATTTAAATCTAAAAACATCCCATAATAAAAAAGGATTCTGAATACTTGAGCACTAGTTCCTTTTTGTTACTTTTGTGTTTCTAACTGCTGAGATTTTTTTTTTTTTTGAGGCTTTTGCAAATATTAAAGATACTTGTCACTGCTTATTTTGTCAAATAAAAAGGAAAACATTGCTTAAATCCCCATCTTTCCACTTGGAGTCTCTAGCTAAAGAATTTTGGAAAGCCAAATGTCTAACATTTTGAAAATGAACGTGTCAGCCAAAGTAACAACAAAAAAAGTGAACGAAAGTTAAAATCACATCTTCCGAGCCATTAATTGCCCCTTCAAAAGAATCAAGAAAATTTCGAATTCTTTCTCAATAAATTCTGTAATCTCCCTAATTCAGCTACTCGTTTGCTGCCTTGCCTATGTGGCATTTTTCCTTTGATTTCTCTCATCTCCTGATGGTTTCTTGCTATTTTTTAACACAAATTCCTTCAGGGCTTCTGACATCAGGAAGGTGGCTGTTTCAGTAGCCGTAATAAAAGGAGACACGAGAAAGAGGAGAAAGGATGACACAGACACACATTTCAGAAACAGACCAGCAAGCGCAGAGTCCAAAAGTTCACCAGCTAAGGAGGTCCAGAAATGCCACGACTGAAAGTATGCATTGTGAAGCGACACTTAATACAAAAGGTCTGTATTTCCTAGGGGCACTGATTTTCTGTCAACTCCCTTGCAGAACCACTTTTGAGAAGGTGAGGCATTTTACCAGGCTGACTATGGTGGCTGAATAAAGGGGAAAGAATTCAGGACCCAATGGCAAATATCAGAGGTTGTCAGAGAGCAAGTGGTGAGTCAAAGGGTGACATCAGACTGTGTTATGGGCAGAAGAAGCCAGCCTAACAGGAGCGGCCCTTTGGGCTCCAAAATGTCAAGTGGCTGGGCTCTGCAATAGGCTATAGTCAGGGTAACCCCATAACTTTCATCCCCCAAATCGAGGCTATTAGAATTATCTCTTGGCAACCTATATAACCAGACTGCCCTAGGCAAACTGGCATTGCTGACCCTAATTATGACTCTCTTCAAGGTCTAGGAGATAAAGTTTGGCTGCCCTCAGAATCTACTCCAGATAAGGCTGGGCACCTAGTTGAGCTCGTTTACCCTGGGCAAAAGTCTCTACAATGGCAAAGAATGGGGTATGAGGAAGCACTTTAGTTAATCAAGTGTGAGAAATAGACTGTTCATACTCTACCCACTCTGGGAGACTAATATGAATTAGCAAATTAGAGATCTTGGGAAGACCCACAGTAAATTAAACTACTTAGCATTGTTTGACCCAGGGCTTTCCCAAAGGTTTGCGACCACCTAAAACATTGCAAACACTTAAAACATTGAGGCAAACACTGATCTAAGCCTTCGTAGGCAAAGTGTAGCGGAAAGGCTAGAATTATAGGCCTTCTCCGGGAGATGGAAGCTGGCAGAGTATCCAGCAGCCTCCAGTGCTCCTAAGGATGACACTAGCAAATGTTCATCTGGGTGAGGTAATGCAAGAACCTACCCAGGCACAGCCAAAGGGCCTGCAGAGACACGTCCAAAGCCATCCCACATCATGAGCAGGAAGCCTTTGAGTTCATATCAACGCAGGTAGGCCTTCTGAGCCACGTTAATCCATTTCCTCAAATGAGGATGGCAACAAGGACTGCATTTGATATTTGATATTAAGGAAATGTGAGCCCAACCCAAACTCAGCTCAGACACAGAACCTTTGTTTTCTCGTAAGCATTTCCTTCATGGCGGACCTGAAGCTGCACCTCATC
>NW_006431916.1:2985884-2989023 GCF_000325575.1 Pteropus alecto | reverse complement strand
TCCTGTCCTGGGGGTGTGCCTGAGAGGGTGTGGGTGGCACAGCCCCAGTCAAAACCACTCTGAAGGAGAGGATGAGTTCTGATAAGGGAGGTGACTTCCAGTAAGTGAGGTGATGGCTAACCGCAGAGGCCAGGAGTCAAGTCCAAGGCCAACTGAGCACTAGGCGAAGCACTCTGAGTGTGGCAGAGCAGTATTGACAAGCAATTGTGGGGGTTGGGTTTGAGTCTCCCTGGAATGTGCCACTTTGGCATGCAGATTATTTCAAGCTGAAAACAATTAAAACCAACAAAGAAGGGTTTTTTGTTTTTTGTTTTGTTTTTTTTTACCTCTCCCTTACCTGCCTAAAAAGATTCAGATAGAAATCCCTGCTTCAAGCAGGGAACCTTAGCATATTCACCATGGTATAGTTACCTTAGCACCCATAAATGAAGTGTGGCAGGGAGGATCCAAGCAAAAATCTCTTTGCTACATTACCCTGTTGTGTCCCACTGTTTCAGGGTGGCCTGTGAAAATTTGTTTACCAAATGTTTGCTCTTTCTCCTCTTCTTATGAATTACCTACCTGCCCCTCCTTACTCCAAAATTTTATATATATAATTTTATATATATATATACACCTCGTTTTGCCTACTGCCTTGGAATTTTCACGCTTATGTGAATTCCCTGTGAACATGTATTAAAATTTGATTTTCTCCTATTAATTTGCTCTATGTCCTTTGAATTATTGTGCCAGCCAGAAGAACTAAAGGAGTATGGGAAGAGATTCCCATCCCCAACACAGTCCATGAAGCAGGGATTGCTGGTTCCATAGACACTGGACGGTTCTCACTTAGGTTATCACAAAATTCTCTGAGGGCTTCTCCTTGTGGCTGTGTTCTCTCTATCCCCATTTGTCCTTCATTTTGCAACTGGAAAAAAAACAGAAACTCACAGGGGTCTTTCAGAGCATCTCGTAGTGATTTGGTGGATAGGAAACTCCTACAGAAAGGTCATGGTGATGGGAGGTGGAGAGCAATGATTCCCATCGTCAATGCCCAAACTTCTTCACATGGTGCCCAAGGCCCTTCACAGCACTCTACACGATGACTCCCCAGCCTCTCCTACCCCCCTCCACTACATCTACTTACATTCATCTGCTCTCTGATCCTTAAACATACTACTCTTCTCATAATCCCTTGCTTTCCTAATGCTGTTCCTTGTCCATAATATCCTTCTCCCTAGCAAAGTTTTACTCATGTACTTTAAGACCTACTTGAGATTTCACCTTTTTAGCTGAGCAGGCTTCCCCACTGTGCCTGTACCATCTCTACTCAGGCAGAATTCAAGCCTTCCTCCTCGGCGAACCCACTTCACCCTGATTGGCCCTTACCATTCCATGAGGGTGTCTCCTTGCCAGAACTCTGAGTGCCCGAGAGCAGGAAACTGTCACACAAATTCTCTTGTCTTTGGCCCCTACTCCATGCCTAATCCAGTGTCGATGCCTACTTAACGTGGGTTCATGGAGCGACAAACAGAACTCCGTAGAATCACAATAAAGATTCAGTTTTCCTCAAGCCTTAGAACTTTACATTTGAAAATAAAGGCACCAGAAGCATGTCTTTATGATCTGAAAAGGATGATCAAATGTTTAAAATGTGGAAATGGACTAGGACTTTATAGTAGTGGCTGAGCAAAAGGATATTTGCTGGCGTTTACCATCCTATCAATTCATTTCCCAAGAGAAACAGTAGTTGGAATGGCTAAAGCCATTTCAAAGAGAACTAAAGCCCACCTATCCAATATCCATGCTCTCCATAAGTCTTTCCAGGAAGCAGGTGTAAACATTGGGGTACACAGCTTCCTTCAGCCCAAAGAGTAGTGATTTCTAAAATGGAAGACATACAGGGTGTGGGGAGAAGAGATGGTACAGGCACAGTGCGGAAGCCTGCTTAGCTAAAAAGGTGAAATCTCAAGTAGGTCTTAAAGTACATGAGTAAAACTTTGCTAGGGAGAAGGATATTATGGACAAGGAACAGCATTAGGAAAGCAAGGGATTGAAGTAAAATCAAAAAAGGAAATCAAAGAGAATGACAGTATCTAGGAGGTGAGAAGAGGAGGATCAGGAGACTTGACAATACAAGCACAGAGCTAAAAGTAACCCTGAAGTCCTGTCAGAGAAGAAGTGTCCCGTCCAAGAAATCCACATGGCCCAAAGATCTAGAATACGGAAGCAGAGGTAGCGAGAGCTCGTCCTCAGGACGTAAAGCTGAGTAAGCGAGCCTGTATTTCTGTAGTTTTCTGGTTAATTTCCAGCTATCAAAATGTGGCCCAAGACTTTGAAAAACAGCCCTAAAACATTCTACATGCTTCTCAAGGAAGAAGGTAATTGTTATGAACAAATCCACACAAATTCTTATGCCAGGAGCAACAAATTGAGAATAAAGAAGGAACACGAGGTATGTAAAGGGGGATAGTCAGAAATCCAAATGACAAATATGGGCCATCCTCCCTTCTCAGCAAAACCAGGGGGAAATGGAACTTTACAGCATCTCAGCGGCTTATCGCTATGGAGGAAGATCCAGCTCCACAGTCGTAAAGAATACTTCCATCACGGACGAAGCCACTCGGGGACTGCTGCTGCTGAACGTCATGTAGATCAGGGTCTAAATGCAAAATCAGCCCTTCAGCATCCCCAGCCTTTTCAGAACGAGGGACCGGTGCTCCTATGAAAATCTACTGCCTGATGATCTGAGGTGGAGCTGAGGCGGTGATGCTAGCACTGGGGAGCGGCTGCAAATACACATGAAGCTTTGCTCGCTCTCCTGCTACTCACCTCCTGCTGTGTGGGCTGGTTCCTAACAGGCCACGGACCAGTACCCATCCACGGATCAGGGGTTGGAGACCCCTGCTCTAAGAGATAATTTTTTGGATGAGAATCTCCCCTTGCACACAGTGGAACATTGGGAGTGGAGAGGACAATCCCCAAGCAGCTCCTTCAGGAAGCTTTGAGGCCACTGGGGGACACGGACATTGCCCATGTATTTGGGCAGATGGTCATTTGTAAATGGGGCCTGCATGAGGCACACACGGATTTCTGCCAGTCGGGAATTCCCAGGAGCAACCAGGAGGACCCTGTTGGGGTACTGGCTGTGAGTCGGGGC
>NW_006431916.1:2970002-2985621 GCF_000325575.1 Pteropus alecto | reverse complement strand
TGGCAGGGGGCCCAGGAACAGCACTGCTGGCCGGGCCATGGTCCACCAAGGCCCAGGGAGTGCCCATGTCATCCCCTTCTCTCAGGAGGGCCTGGGCACCAGCCGGTTCCCGGGTTCCTGGCAGAGCCCTGTAAGGCAGCAGACCTCCTCCTTTGTGGCACCAGGGACCGGTGCGCCTATGAGAATCTAATGCCTGATGATCTGAGGTTGAGCTGAGGCGGTGATGCTAGCACCAGAGAGCAGCTGCAAATACAGATGAAGCTTTGCTTGCTCTCCTGCCACTCACTTCCTGCTGTGCGGCCCGTTTCCTAACAGGCCGTGGACCAGTACCCCTGAAGTTGGGGACCCCGAAAGTTCAGGTCACAGCCTCTAGGACTTGCAGGGAGGTCACCTAGGTCATCCCATTCTCTTGGTCCCCTGGGCTTCTTTATGTAGTCAGCTAGTTTCTGCTTCACCACTTTCAGGTCTCTTGAGTTATGGAAGGTTATTTCTTATAATGAGCCAAATTCTTCCCCTGGAGAGTACGGTAAAAGGAGGAAAAGCTGGGGGATAAGTGAGCTGGCTACCCTGCTGCATGATGGGCCCTCAGGTATATAAACACAAGTCTAATGTCCAAACTAACATCTCATTACTTTCTGTGACATGAGTTCCAGTCTGTCACTCTCCTGGCCAATGTCCTGGCGAACCCCTGTGGTTGGAACTGAGTGCAGAGCTCTTGGGGGCCAGACCTCACTCCCATCTACCAGTGTGCAGCTTTCAGTAGACTATTCTGGTGCAACAGCAGCTATATCTCGGGGTACAAAAACAAGAGTGCCCCTCAAGATCAGCTGCAAAGTTTGTGTTGTTCCTACCAAAATATCTACGGTGAGGGTATCAGCGACAGCACGGCTGCCCTTGGATTAGCATCATCCTTTTCTCCTCCTTTCTCTCCATCCTGATCCCTACTATGCTGTGATTTAACCTTGTCGGGGCTTCTCCTGCCTCTTCAGTTATCTGTAAGTGCAGCTGTTCACTCTCCTAAGGAAATCTTCACTGTGAGAGTGTTCCTTACCCCCCCAGTATGCGCCCCTAAAATAGAAGAGTTCCCAAAGAGTACCACAGAAGAGTGAGAGGTACTGAGTAAGGAAACCTCAATAAAATGAGAGCCCAATCCAATGAAGTTGGAAATGGTGGGAGGCTGGATCCCATGGTCTCCTTGATACCTTCCTTCCTCTTAGAGATCCTTGCTGGCACATCAGGTCTGAAATCCAGCTCTCTTAATAAAATCAAAAGCCTGCCATCCAAGGCTGGGCATGGCTAGAGACTCTTCGAATAGGAGAGCAGCTAGAAGAAACTAGGGCTATCTGATCCAACTGCATGAAAAGAAATGGTTCCTTGCTTTTGGGCAACACCTTACCATTTATTAACCATTTTTATATTCATTATCTCATTTAGTTCTCAATATAATCCTGGGATATAGATAGGGCAGGTGTTTGTTTAATTTTCCAGGTGAGGAAACTGAGGCCTCAAGGAGAGAAAGTGATTTTCTGAATTTATACAACAAATCAGAGAAAGAGTTGCCTCTAGAATCAAGGTCTCTAGTCTCTTTCCAATGTCCATGTACTGATAAAGTGAATCTTAAACTATCTTAAACACTGTATGCATACAGCAGCAGCCCAGTGAAGAGTCCTAAGAGGAAGCATTCTCTGGGAACCTGTAGAGCTCAAAACAAGCAGCTTCCATCCTGCAGCTCCAGCCCTGAACCCATGATGGCGCAGTGACATCCTTAGAGATTAAAGCCATATGTTTAAGGCCCATAGGAACACACAGACAGCCACACCCTGGGGCACTGCAGGCTCCGCTGACTCAGGAGGAGCATTCCCACGGGTGACCACAGTCTGCTCCAGGCTGTTGCCCTGGGAGACGAGAGAATCAGCAAGCAAAAAGCTGCCTGCCCTGCCCAGCCTCTCAGGGGCAATAGCTTAGCCCTGAAGCTGGCAAGCGCCCACCACTTGGGTGTGACTCGGCTGGGTGCCCAGCCCTGCAAGCCCATCCAGGTCTCACAGTTCCTGGTAACACCCTCATGCTTCACCCTCTTGCATCTGGGAGAAGAGTCATCAGTCTGGCGGCAGCCCAACTCAGCAGCTGATTGGAACAGGGAACAGCAGAAATCTTCACCAGACCAGCCCTTCTTCCATGAGGTTATTCAAACATGAAACTACTGTTTCAAAGGATGGAAGATGAAGCTCCTATATGTGTCTCTTTTCTAAACAAGACCATTTTCTCATCCACGACAGGAATACATTTAGTGCTCTTCTGAGTAGCAACCTGAAAAGACATTCCTGTTATTCAGCAAGCATTTACCAGGCGCGTAGTCACGCAAACATGTGATAAGGGATTGGCCATAGGCAAGGTGCTGGGCAAAGTGGAATGAAAAGATACCAGAGCGAGTACGAAGCTTCCTCAGTTCAAATCCCAGTTCACCTACTTAATAGTCTTGTGACCTTGGGTGTGTTACTCAACTTCTCTGTGCCTTAGTTTTTTAATCTGCAAATGGGAATGCTAGCACCCAGCTCACAGTTATGTAATTAAATAAAATGGTTATATGTAAAGCACTTAAAATGGGGCCCAAAATGTAGTAAGCCCTTGATAAGTATTAGCTATTATTACAGGAATATTTTTACTAAATCCTTTCAATAGTTCCCAAGAGATGGGAACTATTACTGCCATCATTTCACAGGCGAGAAAATGGGTTCAGAGGCCTTAAGCAAGTTTCTTAAGGTCACAGTGCTAACAAGAGGCAAACTCAAGATCCCAAACAGGTTTGCCTGGATCCAAGCCCCATGCTCTTATTTACTGCACAGAAAAATGCAGATGCCTCCCAAGACCTCATTGTCTTATATGACAGGAGGGAATTAGTATTTGTTTTGTGCCTATTAAGTGCAAGACACTTTCCTGGGCCTTTACGTAAGTAAACAAATAACGCTGGTTTAAAACAAAATGTGATTAGGGCTTCTCCAAGTGCCACTGGAATCAGAGGAGGGCCAATCTCTGCAGGCCCCATCAACCTTGTTTTCCCTCTTGGAACCCTCTTCTCTCCTCTGCTCCTATCACGTTTCTGAGGGGCAGATCAGGCAACCTCCTGGTCCTTCTGGAAGTGGGCTCCAGCAGGCAGCCACAGCGTGTTTCCTTGGCACTATTCTGATTTCACCAGATAGCAGTCTGTAAGGACAAGCTAGATACAAATCAGAGTTTTATCCAGGTTTCCCCATCGCCAACCCAAACTACCTACATTTTCAACAATTTGGCTGTGCCCTGGTTCCATCCTTAATAACCGTTATAGACTCAAAATAATTTTTTTTTTTTTTTTTTACCAATCTCAGTGGGGCAACGGGGCAAAATAAATTGTAACTCAAGGCGCTTAATAATAAAAATATTACTCTGAGTACTAAGTATTCAAAAGAGATAACACAAACATGAATTTGAACAACCATATTTAATACAAAGACTGAAGAAATCCATTCGAATGTTGTAAAAACTGGAACAGCATTAAAATATAAAGAACTTTAAAATGTTCTTTTTTAAATAATATAACCTGCACATTAAGTTTTATTCAATTTTGATAGATAGATAGATAGATAGATAGATAGATAGATAGATAGATAGATAGATAGATAGATATGCATACCTACCAAAAGCAAGAAATACATCAAAATATTACTGGTGGCTACCTCTGGAGCATGGGTTAATGATAATTTTATTTCCTTCTTGATACATTTCTGTATCCTGCAAATTGTATAAAATGAGTCTGCTATTTTTATAATCTAGAAAGATATCAAAATTATTATTTCAGTTTTAAATTAGTGCAAGGGAAAACAGATTTGTTCATATTAGCAACCAATATTTTAAACTTGTGAAGAAGTCTGAGAATTTAACTATAATAGAAAAAAACTAAGTCAGAAAAATCAAAAAAAGGATTAATGACTATAAAGGAAGAGAAGTGTATAATTTATATTTATAAACTAACTCAAATTTTGCAACAAAGTACTAATGACACATCAGCAACAGACTCAGTTTGGCTGTTTGTATCCATTTACAAAAGGTATAATGGATACAAATCTATCTCTAGTTTTAAGGAATGGTGTTTAACCTTGGGGAAAGGCGTCATGGACCCATTTGAGAATCAGAGGAGAGCTGCAAACAATAAAACTTTCCCCTCAATGAGGATACAAACACACACACACCAAAAAAAAAGTTTACATATAAATTTAGAAGTTTCCTGGCCCCTAACACCCATCCAGCTTCCCACCCCTGGCCCCCCGTCCCGAGTCCATGAACCACAGGTCAAGAAATTGCTTCAAGAATTTTCTTCTCTCAATCTTTCCTAAGTTTTCAATTATGAATAATTTCAAGCATAGAGAAAAGTTGAAAGAAGTGAACAATGAACACCCACATGCATTCCATTTAGACTTAGCAATCCTGAACATATTTGTGATATTAGCTTTATCTATACACTTTCACTGAGACATTGAAAATTGGAAACACTATATCAGGTCACCCATAAATACTTCGATGTGCTCCTAAAATGTAAAGATGTTCTTCTTCATAACAACAAGCATATTGCACCCAAGAATATGAACAATTCTATATTATTATCAAGAAACTTTTTAACATAATAAATAATTATGAAGAAGGTAAAGTCCAAGGAGAGTGTAAAGAGCTGCTGGCGATGGTCTGTGGAGATTGTAAAAACACTGTCCAAAAAAGAGAAGTGAGCAAAAAATGTCTTTTTCTTATCCCTTTAGCTTATTGGGGCATTAGCTGCCTTCCCCCACCACACCAACCCCGGTAGAACACTGGCCCAAGGCCTTGGAGCAAAGATGGACACCTCAGTGGGGCAGCTGACTCCGCATGTGGCATCCCTCTCAGGGGCACACATGTTCTGACCTGGGATGGGCAGTAGATGAGAATGCTCCTTTCTTCCATTCTCGACCACAGAGAAAGCCAATGACTCATTTCATGGTATCCAGAACTTCACCCATCCACAATATAGCCATCAAAAATCTCAACCAATTCCTGGCTTCAGGTTTCTCTCATTTTCCTGCCAACTCCCCCAAACTTGGAGATAATCAACAGGCTTGGCTGAACTCAGCCAGACCCAACAAACAGATCTGACTGGGATGGTATTAATCCTCTCTATTCAACTGGACGTATGTTTTCAATCTGGTGGCTTTCTATAGTGATTTCTAGATGCCAGAAAATTGTAGAGTTCCAAGGTTTTTAAAAAAACAACTTATCTCTGCCTGACCATAACCTCCACAAAAACTCCCCATACAAACTCTTATAAGATCCCCTCAGCACTTGCAATGCAGCTCTGTTCATGTTATTCTTTTGACATTGTGACTTAACGATTTGTTTCCCTTACTAGACTGAGCTTTTTGAGAACCACAATCCTGTCCTTTCTAACTTTATATCCTCTGTATCATGGGTTAAATGATGGCCTCCCGAAGAATATGTCCAACTCTTAACCCCCACTACCTATGAATGTGACTCGATTTGGAAAAAGAGTCTTCACAATTGTTATTAAATTAAGCATCTCCAGATGAGGTGAGCCTGGATTATCAATGTGTGCCCTGAATTCTATGACAAGTACCCTTATAAGAAACATACAGAGAAGAGACACTCAGGAAAGAAGAGAAGCCCATATAAAACCAGAGGCAGTGATTGGAGTGATGCAACCACAAGCCAAGGAATGCCTGGGGCCACCAGGAGCTGGAAGAGGCAAGGAAGTATTCTCCTCTCCAGAGAATTCTGAGGGATTGTAGTCCTGCCAACACCTTGATTTCAGACTTCTGGCCTCCAACTGTGACGGAATAATTTCTTATTGTTTTAAGCTCCTGTGTTTCTAGTAATTTGTGACAGCAGTCCTGAGAAACTAACATACCCTAGTAGCACCATCCCTGATACATAGTTTGAGCAAAGCATACTTGTTGAAGAATTTCAAAAGCTGAGAGTATGGCTTTATACCTTTTTCATATCTTACAGACAAGGAAGCATCTCTGAAGGCCACTGGACTCTGGCTAACAAATACGTTGAGAATCATTATTCTAGTGTCAGTTGAATAATTTGCCCCTTTAATAAGGTGTTTTAATCTCACTTGATATTCATTGTTCTGTCCGCCTTGATTTTACTGTAAGTGACTGCATTGACTTTTGATGTACTGCCAGCACACCATAAATTATGAGTCTCTTTCTTTAAGATTGGAGAGAGGAGGAACTCTACTTCCCTGTTCAGTTATTTCAGGCAAGGGTGGGAGCAGATTTTCTGTGCCAGCAGCATCCTGCTTATGATTCAGGATGTGCGGCCAAAGGCAAACAGTTCCTCTTCAAATTCAATCAAATAGGAAAGAGCAAAGGCCCAAACAAGAAAAGCCTGGTTCTCTTTGTGTGCACAGCCAAAGGGTCCTGGGAAGCTTGTGAGGGATGACGCCCTCTCTCCGATTTAGCAAGACTGAACTTAACCGGTACTCAGGAAACTTCTGCACGTATCCAGAATGGGCTTCCAATTCTGGCCTTAAAGAGTCACATTCCGGACAATTCCAAACCTGCCACAGTAGAAGTTATTCACAGGTTATAAGAACAGATGTTAACCAGAATTAAAACATCTTTTTTTTTTAACCTCTTCTCCTTAAAAAAAAATTCTATAAGCAAATTCCATTCTGTCGATTATGGCTACTAAAGGCACAAATGATGACTTTTGTGGACATTCTGTTTTCTTGATAGATGGTACAACTCAGAACAGTGATTTTTCACTCAATAAGTCATGACTCTCTAATGGACTGAAAAATCAGTTTTGTGAGGTGCCAGCACTTTTGCTTAAATGAAATAGAAGAGGATAGAAAATATCAGAGTACCCTGCAGAGTATGGGTAGGTACTTATCTTGAAATTTTGCTTTATATACATATGTGTGTGTCACTGACTAGTGATAAAAAAGATATCCTTCGCTATGAGTCATAATCCAAAAAAGTATGAAAGCCACTGTCTTAGAGATTCTACTCTACCAAACCAGAAAGTACTCCTTCTTACCCTCGTCCATTCCCCAGTTCTTGAGAGCACTGTTTGCAGTGATGACAGGGAACTCAATCAATGGAGCAATGCATCATGCACCTCATGAGAGAAGTTGCCATATAAAACCAAGTAGCACCACGCCCATCAATCCACTGGGTGCCTTCTTCCTGTTCAAGCCCCGCCATGTCTGAAGTTTGGCCCCCTGACTCTTGGGTCCTTATTTCTACACCTTGGTAGAACTTCATCTGGTTTACTTCCATCTTCCTGAGGCCCACTGTTTTTCCTCTGTAGTCCTATAAATTCCACAGCCTTTCAAAATTACCCTGAAACAGACTCACTCACAGAGCTCCTGAGGTTTTCGAGGAGGAAAAGGAACCACTTTAATTTCTTTCACTAACCATCTCTTTTGTTTTCCATACCAATGTGTCACTCTGGCCTCCATGAAGGATTTTTTTCTCATCCATGAATTTGCTAACTCTCCTAGCCCCATGCTCCCATACTCTGGCCAATGTCCCATTATGGTGCCCTGTCCCCTGAAGAGCCTGCTTCATGGATCTGCTGCAGGCTTTCTGATCACACATAAAGACTGTAACTAAAGCTTTCTGGTCATACGCAATTGAGAACTATAACTAACTAGAGTAGCCAAGTGGTACAAACTGAAGCACGCACTTTGGCATCAGCAGAACTGGGTCCGACTTTTGGTGCTGTTGCTTTACTGGCTACTGAGTTTGAGCAAATTGCTGAAGGTCTCTCAACCTCATCTGTAAAGTTAATGTAATGCTAACACCCATCTCAATGGAGTTGCTGAAGCCTGTTTTTTTAAGATTGACGTTTCTGTGATGAATCCTTGAGTATCTTATGAATGGATTTTTTTTTTAAAGTCTTTATTCTTTTAATGCTTTTGGGAATTTATATTACCTGGGGAAAATGTATAAAACAGACTTTCTGAAAAATATGCATTGTCCAATGACTCAAGCCATTCTTGACACATTAGGTTTACAAAAAGTAAAAAGAAGGAAGGAAAGAAGAAGAAAAGGGAGGGAGAGAGGGAAGGAGGAAGGGAGGGACGGAAGAAGGGATGGAGGGAAGAAAAGAAATTCTACGTATGGTCTGACTTCCTGCAACTGTGCCACAGGAGTCTCCTCATTCTTGCATTAACACCAGTCCATGAACATCTTTCTGCCAGCAGCATCATCTGGTTTGGTGGGTCTGCAAATCTGTTTCAGCATAAAAGGTCCCCTTAATGGAAAGCAAGTGTGAGAGGAGAAAACTGCACTCACCTTTTCTTGTGCGTTCTTTATCCAAAGAAGAAATGGTTCAATAACCAAAATAACTAAGGTTATATTTAAAGGAACTAACCTTTACATTTGGAACTGGTCTTTTTTCTGAACCATGGAGCCTTTCTAAATGTTTATCTTTTTCCTGAAGCAGCAAGAAAGAAATGGAGGCACAGGCTCCTTGGGTCATCAGCAAGTGGCAATTGCTGTACAAGGCAAGGCGATGGCCTTTGCTTGTCCATCTGTTGGTCATGGTTTAATCTGAGAAATGATAATGGTGGATCCTGAAGAACCAGGCTTACCAGATGCCTTCATCTGTGCCAGACTTTACAGTATAGCCAGCACTGCCAACGTTGAGCCTTTCACTTCATCTCCCACCGTCCTGTGTAGTGTTCTCAGTTTCCAGGTAAGGAAATGGAGCCGCTCTGAAGTGAAAGGACAGGGTTAAGTTCGGAGCTGGCTAGTGATAAAACCAGGGCTTCCATTTAGTCTGGTGCTTTCCTCCTGTAACATAGGACTAAGTTGTAAACACTCTTCCTCAGAAAGCGTTGCCTATCTCTTCCCTTTTGCATTAAAACAAACAAATAAAAAAACAAACAAAACTGTCTAACACCGTCCAGTCTCTTCTGTGTCTTGAAGTCCTTGTGAACATCAGCATCTGGGGAACCAGAAAGAAACACAAATAAAACATAAAATAGAGTAGTTGAAAATTTCCAAAAGGAGTGATCAAAATCCACTCTAGGTATATGTTTTGTGAGAATATATGAATGCTTCCCGGGGGCGGAGCCGGGGGGGGGGCGTTCCTTTTGCTTCTGTCAAATTCCCATAGACATCTGTGAACTGGAAAAGATTAAGAATTACTGAAAGGTAATTGCAACATAACCAAGGTGGGCTTGTCTGAATACTAAATTCGGCTCTGAGCTTCCTGGTCACTAGGAGGAAAATCGACAAAGTAACAATAAGGCAAGGACTTTCCATTCAAAAGTAACTCTCTCACCACCAAAATATAAGCGCACACACGCACACACACGCACACATTTTCTAAGACTGGAAGCCAAAGTAGAATTGGCCTCTCGTACTCTTCACTTTGTGGAGTCAAAAGGCAAGAAGTGGTCAAGAGGCAAAGTATTTCTTTCTTTTTGGGGGGCGGGGGGGGGGCTTTAATTGTTTTAGTGAAATTTAGGATTCTATACTAATACAAAATTCACAAAAATTCATAAGACTGTCCAAGAAATCAAAAGTACTCGTGTAAAGATGAAAAGCTTGAAGCCAGGAAGAAAGAGACTCACCCCAAATATATTTGGAAAACCGTAGCTTAGAATCTACATCAACATGCTGGAGATGTTCATCAAGTGTTGTCAAAAAAAAAAAAAAAAATCCTATATAATTCATTTTTATAAATAGAATCATGGATTTCATATTAACATTCAAATAATTCACTTGCTGGAAAGCTGAAAATGAGTTTAATTTCTTAGCTGTCCACATAACAGCTCTGCTTGCCTGATCTGGTTTACTCTGTTAATCTATTTACTATACCTTGCTTCAGTGGTAAGTGCCTGCCCCCTTCCTAACTCTATAATCCTAATAAATAGAAGGGTTTGTTAGTAGAACTGGGTTTTGTTTGGAGGGGTGGGGGTTGGCTTTTTCTTTTCTTTTTTCTTTTCTTTTCTTTTTTTCCAGGGTTTCTCTTTTCCTCACTTACTTTAACCCTGGAGAAAAAGAAGTTAAAAAAAAACATTCCTGAGTAAGGCTAATTCACAAAGCCAGCTGAACCACAAAACCTTCCCCCAGGCCTAAATCCCTCCTCTGAGTTGGCTGGTCTGAATGTCTAGAGTTAAGGGGTTCTTTCCTCTGGGCCCTTTGAAATAGCCATAATTAACACTTACGCAAAGGTTTATGATACAATGGTATCATTTACAGCAGGAGTCAGCAAACTATGTCCTGCGGGGGATTCATAGTTGCAACAGAGACCACATGTCGAACAAAGCCAAAAATATGTACGCACTGGCCCCTTCCACAGGTATGCCAACCCCTCCCCGTACTCTCACCTTGATCCTCAGAACCACCTCCCAAGAAGCAGCCTCTCCATTTCAATGGTCACATGGACTTCAGTATGAACAAAGACTTGAGATTCCTTTCAGAATACTCTGCAAAAAATAATATCTCAGTGGGGTGGAGTGGGGCAGGGGACTATAGAAGGAAGGGTTAGAAAGATATCTCTCTCTCTCTCTCTCTCACACACACACACACACACACACACACAATGACTCCAATGGGAAATGAACTCCCAGTGTCACAGTACTCCCACTGAACAAGACACGCAGATGCTACAACTGGGGATCCTCATGTTGTGCCCTTTCCCACATGTGTCTCCTAAATTTCCTTGTGCATACACAGCCGGTGGATAGGAGTCAGCTTGCACCAGCTCATGAGAGGCACTTATGTGCATCTCGTCCCAGCTCTGGGTGCAGTGACAAAACATGTGTAGTTGAAATCAGCCATGATAGGAGTACTTCTACCACAAAAATCAGCAGGAGCTACCAATCAGAGCTACACCTCACCACTTCCCAGAGCGGACTGCTAAACATTTCCCAGCACACCACGGCACATACATACCTAAGTATGTATGAATAATGTCACATAAATGGCACCATGCTTGCATTGTGCAAGATGCTGGAGATGTAGCCCATATGCCACACCCTTGCTTCCTCTCTCTCTCTCTCTCTCACCACCTTCTAGCTGAATGAGTGTTGGCTATTTTAAAGCTCCCACTAAGGCGCTCTCTCTCTCTCGCTCTCTCTCTCTCTCTCTCTCTCTCTCTCTCTCTCTCTCTCTCTCTCAGAATTGCTTAAAGGTAACTGCCAGACCCCAGGTCTGCTCCCTTCCCTGGGCACCCGTCGTGCAACTACTAGTCAATGATGGGGTGGAAAAGCCAGCCCCTTCTCAATTCAGAAAAACTCCAACTCCAAAGAGACAGAAAGAGAAGAGAGACAGAGACAGAGAGACAGAGACAATGGGAATGAGAGGCCTAATTGCCCACCACCAAATTCTCTCTTCTTCATCTTCTCCTATCTTGAGTTATTTGTTTCACTTCATTTTTTCATTTGCTAAAGATGCTTTCTAGAACATTTTTTTCTCAGACAGGTGCCTGGATACCTGGATAATAATACATTTTACCCCTTGACCAGCAAGAAGTATTTTGGCTAACTCTAGTATTTTAGATATGTCTGTCTTCAAGTTCTCATTATTATAGGTGTGAAATGTCACACCCATCTCTTCCATTTTCCTGTGTAACTAATGTTTTTCTCTCTGTATAGAAATGTGCAAGAGGTTCTCTTTACACCTGCTGTTCAAGAATTTTATCAGGGGTGGGCTTAGTAATGTGGCTTTCAGTCCTAGTAACCCCATGAGTTCTTTTTAAACCTCACACACAAGTCTTTTTTCACTCAGAGAAGATATTTTCTATCATTTGTCTCATTATCCCCTCTACTTCATCTGTTTATTTTTCTCTTCTTCCTGGAACTCCTACTTATTGACATCTTAGGTCTTTCGATTCTAACTGCCTAGTCTGTCATTTTGCTCTCATGACTTCCAGCTCTTTGTATTTTTGTTCTATGTTTGAGATATTCTTGCACTTGATCTTCTAAGTCCATATTTTTTTCTGTTTTAATTCATTCAATGGGTACTTTAGTTAAAAATATGTTTTAGTTCCAGGATTTTGTTGTTGTTGGTGGTACTGTGTTTGAATGTTCTTGTTGCCTCTGCTCAGGCCATCTATTCTACCAGTGTTATTTCCTTAAGGGGCTGTTCTATGGGTTCTCCTCCCTCCCTCTGTCCCCTGAGCCCCCTTAAATGCACAGTTTTCTCTTATCTGTTCTTTGAAGCTTAGGGCCAGCTTCTGGGGTTCCTTAAGTGACTATAGTCCTGTGAGAAGCTGCACAAAGTCAGTCTTGATCGAGGCCCTAGGAGAAAAAAAGCCTCTCAGCTCCACTGTCTCCCCAGGTTCAGCTTCTTCTCAGCCACCTGGGACCATGAGGACTCACTCTTGAATCTAATGTAGCCCAGGGCCCACCACACGTAGAGCTTCACCCCCAAGCTCTCCCTCTCCATCCATTGGCTCAAAGGAGAGAAAGTCCTGCTCCAGCTCCCTTCAGGAGGTCTCTAACGGAGCCAGGCTTGTCCCTGCTCCTCCAGGCTCCACCTCCATCACACTCAGTGGTTGCCTCATCAGGAGAAGTATCCAGTAGGAGTTGGGAGTCAAGGGCAGCCCAGGACACCATGAAAATCTCCACCCCACCTCCAACATCTTAATATAAATAAAAGACAAACTTGATCTGCTGTCCCTGGCAAATGCCTAATTTACTCCTAAGATGATTAAACTGTTTGTTCTCCACTGGTTTCTTTGGGGAGGTCCTTCAAAGTTACGTGCATTAATGAAATCTTTTTGAATAATTGGATTTACTTTAAAATTATACTCATTGGGAAGAAAACTGGGTAAAAAATGGCAGATTACAAAAATGCACATATATGTATATGTATATGTATATCCCACTTCCACAGATATACAAAATACACCCAGAAAAAAAGTTTGCATAGACAAATACAAAGTTGTTATCTCTAGATAATGAATTTATACATAATTTTATTGTCTCTTCTTTCTTATCTGGATTGTCTAAAATGTTTGTTTATGAAAGATAAAGAATTGTTCTATCCTATTGTTAATTCGGCAAAATACATTATAAAATGTTGTCTGATGCTCACAAGCATTTTTAAGAGTGTAAGGAAGGAGACAGCAAATAGCCCTTGGCCTGTCCATCTCAGTGACTGCATAATAAGAGCCCATCTTGAGAATTCCACGCTCTCACAAAGCTGTTAATAACCTGTGAGGGCAAAAGAGAACAGTGGACAGAAACTTCTTGCCTAGAGTCACTCAGGACAGCCTCCAATGAGGATGAACCCCGGCCTGGAAAGGGGTTCAGAAGGAAAACTCAGCCCCGCTCTTTCCCCTGGTCTCCCCGGCTCTCTAGTACTAGCCCTAGTAAACTAGACAGTCTCTCAGAGCAGAGCCATTTCCAGTTCACTGATGAATCTCCAGCAGTGAACTGGAAATGGCAGCCAGGCACACTGTCTGGCACTTAGTGCCCGCTAAATAAAATTGGTTGAACAAATGAATGATTGGATGATCTCTCAGCTCACTTGATACCATAGGATATGTTAGTAGATGGCTTTGCTTGCTTTGGGGCCATCTTTGGACTTGCAACTCCATCTAAGTGAGGGACCAAAAATTGTGATGTATAGAGAAATTTCTTCTTAACAAAAAGAGTTCACTCTCAGATTTATTTAGGAAGATTTCAGCTCCTGTTGGTTCACATAGAAGACTTCTTTCAAAGAGCTGAGTTGCCTGTAACGGACATGACCCAGAAGGGGCTGGCTGTCTTCCGGGGAGGGGTGGAGGGTGTATATAAAGAAGGGTTCCATACTGGTGGTGAAGAGATACCAGAGGTCCTTTAAGAATCTTTCTAATTCAGACTCTAAGGGAATTGTCATTTCTGGTTCGGAAACCTTATGGAAATTTGTCTCTATCTTTTAGAAATAGTTGTCAACCCTGAAGTCATTTCTGTGCCTATTAAAATTCTCTTTTGAACATCCAAAGACTATTCAAGAGAATAATTGGTTGGGTGTGTTCGTGCAGCAACCAAGGGAGTAAGAAGCATCTCTTAAGAAAGCTTCCTTTGGGCACTCTGGGCTGGCCTTGAGTCTATGAAGGAGAGTCTTAGGGAGAGTCTTGTGACAGGCCCAATCCAATGGAAGACATGCTGTAAGATGGGTGATATTTTAAGTATTTGACAACTGATACTGCATAGGCACCAGCCACTCCAAAACAATCTGGTGTTGAAGACACAGCATAAAAAGGATCTGTGGGCACTCTGTATCTGGTTGCTGGATGCTGGGAAAGTCCCAGAGTGGGGGCAGGGCAGACAGTGCAGCAGAGAAACTCTTAGGAAGCTAAGTGCAGCAGCTAGTCAACGACTGGTATGGAAGGCTTTCAACAGTTTAAGAACCTGAATGGCCATACCAGTGCATACCAGCTAGATATCAGTCCTGCTCTAAAACTACTTTTGAGCATGGCTGACTCTCTGGTAGAAGCTGCAACGCCATTGCTCCAAGCCATATTTTATGGAGGTTTTTTTTTTTTTTTAGTCTCTCACGTAACCCATAGCCACATCATAAAATTAAACACCCCATTCTGCACATCAGGTCCACTGACTTCTTCAGCCCTGATTAGCACTGGGCTTTTCCCTCTGGGGGTTGTATTACAGTAACATTATAACTGATAAAAAAAGGAATCTTTGCCGGGAGCCGTCAAATCCCTCAGACTAACTCAGCTTATGCTGTATTCACAGTGTGTCACCCTTGCTCTGAAGCCCCTGTGCCAACTTCCTGTCAATCTCAGCCTGAATCTTTTACTCCTACCCTTCCTTACCCCTCCTGTGGGTATCTTTCCCTTCCTAAGCTCCTTCCATCTCTTAGGATGACATAGAGCCACGGGTGCTCAAATGTTTGCCTGGAGTCACTGGTCAGGGTAGCCCCAACTCACCCTTGAGAATAAATTTAGCCTGTGGATGATATCCCAGATGGAGAGGTTATCTTTAGCCTGGCGGAGGTTCGGAGTCAGTCTAGGCCATGATGGGACGGGGGGAGGAGGAAAGGAAATTAATACTGGAGAGTCTACAATAGCTGTGCTCAAGTATACTCAGGTGGTAGAAAACTGAAGTCGTGGTGTGTGCTTCCTGAAACATGAGGCTCTTCCGGGAACACCCTGGAATAACGGTCTGTTTCATTCCATCCGCGAACTAGGAACAATTTTAATAGCAGAAAATATGGCTACATTATGGGCAGGCCATATAAAACCACAAGCACACATGTTCTTTAAAAAAGCAACAAACTCAGCATGATCGGCAGTTTTCAAGCTTTCTCATTCATATCTATTTACTGCTAGTTCATTAGTTTTGCTGCCTGCAGGTGTTAAAGGTTTAAGACTTCAGAAAAATGTATGGAAAAATATTACACGGAAAAACAATATTACCCGAATTAGGAAAAAAGCCGCACTATTCAATTTTAAAGGTAGAGCATCTTAGTCCATCTCAGGAATACCAAGGACTCAGCTTGGAAAGAACTGACTCTTATTCCTGAACTACTCAAGAAAGGCGGTAGACTTTCCTCAGGTTGATCAAAATGACTTTCCTGGTTAGCATCCTGATATAAGAAATCCTTCCCTTTCACTCTAAAATCAT
>NW_006431916.1:2964626-2969985 GCF_000325575.1 Pteropus alecto | reverse complement strand
GCCTCTTGTTTTGCTTTCCTTTCAGAACAATTGATCAGAATCTTTCATCAAAACGGCTGAACACTTGCTAGTTATTACGAGAGGAACTGAGGTCCTACTCTGAACCTGATCTGGAATAGGACGTGTCTCAGCATATCTGCTAACTAACTCCTGGGAGGAGCTCATTCTGTGGGAAAGGAAACCCGAGAAGCCCAGATGACTCAAGAAGACAGTCCTGTTCCTGGGAGGAGAAGAGCAATGAATTCTGAGTATTCCTTGGCCAAACATGCTTTGGACTCATATCTGAGTTCTATCAAGAGCAGTGGGACCAGAAAAGACTGATTTGTTGGAGTCTGGCAGGAAATCAGCACGTAGACAGCAGAGCTTTGGGGCCACACTACAGGACTGTCATGCAGAGAGAGAGAGAGAAGAAGGTGAAAACCTTTTTCCTCATTCCTCAGAGCTTTGGCTCCAGAGTGCCTAGGGGTGCCCCAGGGGAACTGGAGTGGCCAGCAGGAGATGGCCTCAGGGGCTCCTGAGACAACTCAGAGAAGCCCAGAGCCTTTGCTCTAAGCAGCCTTTGGGTACAGTGCCACTAAGAAGTTATTTCTCCTCAGGTGGTGAGACCTGAGGGGCACTCTGCTTACTTTACCATGCACTTAGACAGTTAAGTCACCTTTTATCCTTTTCTTTTCTAGATTAAATGATGCTAGTCTGGTCGACCAGTCTATTGAGGGCACCCAGTATTAACAGTACTGTTACAGGAAGTACTGTAATGTTATAGGAGCACATTTGAATCCTCCTTATTCAACTAGAAGTTATCTTATCCATCTTTGTGATGATACTCCTTCCTACCCTCTGTCACTCACCCTCTGTTTCACCATCTGCAAAATGGCAGAATAATAGCACCTCCCTCCTAAAATCACTGTAAGGATTTAAAAAGTTAGTGTCCCCTACAGCGTTTAAGTGGTACCTGCTTCAGTGTCCGTTCTCAACTCATAGCCCAGGGCTGCGAGCATTCTACTCCACTGTCTGCTTGTGACCTCGGAAACTTTGAGGACCAGGACCAGGGCTCCTCTTCTCTTCTCCTCTTCTCTGAATCTCTCTCTCTTTCTACACCCCGCTCCCCAACCCCCTCTCTACGTGTGTGTCTCTCTCTGGGGCTTACGGGTGTCCTGCCAAGTAGGCGTTCAATTACTATCTTCTGAAGAGATAACAAAACATGGTCATAAGAAAAAAAAAAGTGAGTCAAGTCCAAATGAAAAGACAAAGAAAACGTAGGTGAAATGATGGGAAGGGAATGTAGAAAAGTAAACGCAGAGGTGAGAATTCGCCACTCCTTCAGAGGAGAAAAATTCCCATCGCCCCTTTTCCACCTCAACCTTAACATGGGAACTGCGCATTTTTATTTAGACGAGAGTTTTTCTCTTCCTTTCCAGCTTCCCTGGCCTTGGCTCTCCCTCCCCCCGCGGGGCCGCTTCTCCCCCGCCTTGCCTCCTCCCCTCCCCTGACCAGTCCCGGCCGCAGCCCTGACCTCGGCTCCCACGCGGGGCAGCAGCCGGCCAGCCGGCGGGCGGGCAGGAAGGGGGAGACGCGGCTCCGGGCCCCCGAGATCCTTAACTGTAGCTTGCAAAGCCCTGGCTGATCCTAATCAGTGTGGGAAAGGAGCGCGGGCCGGCCAGCCTGCTGGAGACGCCGCCTCTTTTCATAAACTTTATCACCAGGCACAGCCGCTGATAACCTACCGTAAATAAACGGGAGGCCAGAGTGTGCGGTGGCCCGAGGCTGCCGGCGCACACGCCCGCTCGGCCCCGCCACTCCCGGGGGAACATGAATCACACTCCGACTTGTAAAGAGTTCCGTGTTCTCCTCCCCTCCAGACCAGCGCCATAAATAATCAAGCATTCTTCCCCTGCCCAGAAACCCATCACCTTTTGTTTTATGGATTCTAGGAACAGCTCCGGGGGGTTCGTTCTGGAGGCGGGGCCACCCCTCCTCCTCCAGAGAGTTGAATGCTTTACTCTTGCCTCAGGTCAAGCTCCTCTGGCCTGGGTTGGGCCTGTGCCTGTGGTTCCTGCACAACCTGAGAGGATCTGGAATGGGGTAGGTAGGGAGTAGAGAGAGGTGATTTGAAGTCTCTAGGGGCAGGTGATGAGAACCGGTTCCCACGGAAGTGGACTTGGACATGTGTGGATGATAGGTTGTTGTGGCCAAGTCATAGTAGGAGCCCCCAAGCCTGGCACCTAGGTATTTAGAGGCAGAGGGAGCCTGCAATACTCTGATTGCAAAGGAAGGGAGGGACTCCACTCCATTTAAAAGACAGTGTGTTCAAAAGTCTCTTAGATGTTATTTGGCAGATCTAATGATCTGCATCCTTTAGTTTTTAAAATTTTGACTTGGGGGCCCTCAAATTAACTTGTAGTACAACTTCAAGACTGAAGTTTGAGGAAGATTCCATGAGTCTGAAGGAATATAGAAAGACAGGCTGTGCAGAGCACCCCAAAGAACAAGCCCAGGTCTCTAGCCCAGCTCTACCCACCTGGTTACCCTCCCTGGAGCAGCCATCAACCCCTCTCTGGGCCTCATTTTCCTTATCTGTCTGTGTAATGAGTGACTGATATTTAAAAGGATCCTCCAGCTTTCCTACTCTGTAGGAAATGACATCCTTCCTATACATCACTGCATTTCAGATATGTCTTATCACATGTCCCTCTGAAGAAACACTGTTATGTCCCAGTGGAAAAAACTGGGGCGTGGTCAGTTTCTGTAACTGACCCCTCATTAGTGAGATTAACACTAGTCTTTAGCCCTCATGGAGGTTACAGAAGTCCAGTGTCCCTCCGGGCACAGTGAAGTCCGCCTGTGAGTCCAAAAGACATTTAAAAATAAAATCCAGCAAACTAACCACATTTGCCCAGTACTTCTCAGGGCTCCGAGTGTAAGCTGCCTTTCCACTGTGGCTCTGTTTCATATGAGAGGGACTGGTTGGCCGAGAACGTTTAATCTGGAAACTCAACATTTCCCTCAGTGGGAAGCATGGCTGGGGAGTAAAGGGGCTTCTGATGGCAGCTCCAGAGGTAGCAGAACCTGATGGGAGTTCTGAAGAGATTCTCCCCAGGGGAACATGGGTTGGGAGCCATCTCTCCAGCCGTGGCCAAGAGGAGGAGCTCACTCATGGACCCAAAGCGAACAAAGGCCTTCTTCTTCGAGAACCCATTTCTGACACTACAATGTGTCCCAAGGGAACATGTGACCCCAGATAGGCTTCATTTCCTGCTCTCCGGACAGAAAGCCACTCAGTCTTAGTTCTCTCATTTGCATAATGTCAAGAAAAATGAGTCATACTGAATTGTCATTTGTTAAAAAATATTGGCAAGAGGTTCCCAGTTGAGATTGGAGTTTATTTCTTAAAAGGGAATGAACACTAACTCGATCACTGGTTTATTAGGCAAATGTGATTAGGTTTTCACCTCAGTTTTTCCATCCATGGATTCTGATCATTTTTAAGGTTTTTTCCTACTCTGTTATACTGGGACTTTAACATATGTGGGACTATCATGAGTAGAAGTAAGATATTAACTGCCCAGAACAGAGACAGGACACTTATGTAAATGTGACTCCTCCATAACCATTCTTGCTTTCTATTTTGTCTGCAATCGTGGAGGTCAGCAACCAAGGAAAAAAGGAGAGAACTGGGTGGAGGGAGAACAAAATGGTTTAATAGGGATCAATAGCATGGTGATGGATGAAAACTAGACTCTCAGTGGTGAGCACAATGTACTATATACAGATGTTGAAATATGTTGCACACCTGAAATTTAAATAATGTTATGAACCAACGTCACTTAAATTTAAAAAATAAATAAAAACAAGAGAACTCATCAAAAAAAGGGCTGAATGGCAAGATTGGGCTAATCTGCCAATTATTTTACAAGAATGGAAACCTTAGGGTAGTGGTTCTGAACCTTTTATAGTCATAGAACTTTATAGAATTTGATGAAAAACATATGCTCTCCCTTCTCCCCTCCCCGCCCCCAAATGCACATACGCTATATAGTTATCTTTGCAGATCATTTCTGGAGTCCACAGACCCCTAAAGCCCCATCCAAAGATCCTGTTAAAAATCTTTGCTCCAGAGGCTAACAAAATATTGACCCTCTGTTCCTTTATCTGTAAAAAGGAAATATTACTCACCTCCAACAAGCTTCATAGAAGAGGTGGAGGAGAAATAGACTTGTGCTATTAAAACATATTGGTTCTCTGCCTGGTAGACATGTAATATTGATGCAACCCTATTACCGTCAACTGCATAGTCATTCCCTATTCTGCTTCATGGGATGTAAATTTCCTTACAAGACAGAAGCAGCCCTGTTTGTGAAATCCCCAAAGCAAAACCTTCTGGTAAGCCAGCCCTGTAAGTCTTCATACTTGCCTGTTCGAAATGTAATAAGTCCCCTCGGGGACCAAAGGGAAGGCTGGCGGTAGCTCTGCAGGCACTCTAAGGGTAATAATTGCCAGGGTAAGAATGTACAAAATGATACCCCTGTGGCTTTAAAAGTCAATGTAACCTTCCAAAGAGTCTTCCTTTTTCCCAGGGTAAGTTGTAATATTAGGGAAATTAACTCACTGAAACAAAACCAAGGTTTGGGGGAAAGCTTTTGATGAAATAATCAGCTAATATATTAAATAGAGTCAGTCCATTTGGTGCACAGAATCAAACCTCAATTTCTATATTACCCCTATAATGAAGCGATTTGGATTGAACTCCGTGGTCTTTAATCTTCCTGGGTTCACAGATTCTTTGAGAATCAGATGTAAGCTATAGTTCCTGGCCCAGAAAATATGCATGCACTGGACACATACTCTCACAAAATTTTACTTACAATTTAGGCACTTTATGAGACCCTGGCAATCCATCTGTGGACCATAGATTCGTGGAAGTTGCACTATGCCTCTCTAAGGCCTTAATAGTTGAAGACTTTTAGAATCCACAGATGGAATCAGGGCCAAGCCCTTGACCATTTCTTGGAGCCTCTGCAAATAGAGGAAGAAGAAAAGGATCTTTTCCGATGGCTGCCATGAAAATAACCATGTAGGTTATGATTGGAAAGCATAGTTCCAACAGCAGCTCTTCAAGACAATGGCATGAAACTATAACTCATTGTTTTTTGTCTTGTTTTGCTTTGTTTTGTTTTTCTGGGAGATGGGGAATGAGGACAGCTGGGAAGCCTAGGTAGCACAGAATAAAGAATAAGATGTAGTCAGAACATGCAGACATCAAAGTCCTTGGAGAAATGAGTGCTAAGGGTTTTAAGAAAGCCTGAATGAGCAGCAATCTTCCTGTGTGGGAGGAGATAAAGGAAGCTATGCGGTTCTCAAC
>NW_006431916.1:2888722-2964541 GCF_000325575.1 Pteropus alecto | reverse complement strand
GGTTCATAAATATTTACTGCTTCTCCCCTGGAAAAAATATTTGTCCTCTTCATTGACATCAAATTTGGCCACAAGATTTGCCCTGGCCAGTGAAATGAGCAAAAGTAACATCCGTCACTTCCAGGCAGAAGATTCAAGAGCCAGCCTGAGGTTTACCATGCACTCTTCTCTCTCTGCCACAAGACTGGACATATTCCAGTCTACCACTCCATCAGCCTGGTCCCAGAGTGAAGGTGACCTGGAGTGCTCTTGTGGTCCTTTTGTCATAGACCTCAGGCGAGTGCTGAGAAAAAATGTTTGGTGTTTGAGCCGCTGAGATTTTGGAGTTGTTTGTGACTACAGAAGAGCCAAGCCTAACTTACTGGTACAACATTCTCCTTTGGAAAGGAAAAGAGAGATGTGTGCTCAGAATGGCCCTCACTAACTTGCAGGGCTGCTGATGACAGCACCGGTCAATGTCAGCGGGGGCCATGTGCGCACTCCTCACTCTTTCTATCCTTCCTTCTCCCTAACACTATTAACAGTACCCTCCACATCCACCACCACTCATACACCCTAGAGCTCAGCTAGGAGCCAGTAGCCCATCAGTCATGCCACCCGTAGTGACTGATGGTAACCCCCAAAAGATATCTATATCCTTACTCCCAGAAACTGTGAATGTGACCTTATTTGGAAGTAAGGTCCTTGCAGATGTAATTAAGTAAGATCTCCAAAGGAAGTCATCTTAGATTACCCAAGTGCATTCTAAATTCAATGACAAGCGCCCTCACAAAAAGATAAAGAGAAGGCGGGGCAGAAACTGGAGTGCCGCAGCCATAAACCAAAGAACACAAGGAGCCACCAGAAGTCGAAAGAGGCAAGGGAGGGTTCTCCCCTAGAGCCCTGGGGGAGGCTGCACTTTGCTGACAACTTGATTTCAGACTTCTGGCCTCCAGAACTGTGAAAAAGTAAATATCTGCTGTTTTAAGCAACCCAGTTTATAGTAACTTCTTATGGCAACCATAGAAAACCAATACGCCTCCTTGTAAAATATCCTTTCTTCATGAGTTTTCCCTTTAACATAATTCTTAAAGGCAAGAATTACAAACCAGTATACTAATGGATTAGGAAGAAAGCCTCTCTTTCTTTCTACCCAGTCCCTAGGGCAGGGCCTCAATTATGTTTAAAGTGGGGGGGAGAACGCCAGCTCACAAAATCCGACTAGTCTACTTCCTCTCCAGAGGAGACACCAGCAGTGAGAGAGGTTGAATCCTTGATTATGGGCTATGCAGTAACTAATGCTCAAAATAAATAGCTCCTGGAATCAAAGCTCGGGAGATGGCACATAGAATTTTAGAGTTTTGAAGATAGAGATCATGCCCAACATCTTCAGAGATTTTAGAGGAATGAGAGCTTAAAGGATTTTTGCATATTTGGGTTTTTATGTGGGTTGTTTTGTTTTTTTGTTTTTTATTTTTATTTTTTGGTTTTGTTGAGGACCTTGAGGCCCAGAGAGGGATACGATCTGCCTAGGGTCACAAACTAATTAGGGGCTGATTCCTATTCCACCATCCAACATAGGACAGTGCTTAGTTCAGCATGAAACTCTGGCTGTCTAAACTCTGTGGTATTCTCTCAACACCCTCACCCCAGAAACAGGGGGCTCACTACCTATCTGGTTTGGCTGGCTTAGGTCCCTTGTAAGGCCTCAACTCTCATAGTTTGGGGGCACAGCTCCATATCAATTTAAACATCTTAAAATGTATGCTCATCCCACATTAAATGTCATTTTTATTTTAAAATTTTTTCATGGTTCTTTTATAATTTTTGCTTTTGAAAGTAATTGCCTATAAGTAACTTCTTTGACTTTAGATTTACTACAATGTGCTCGGCAATCATCATACAGACCCATAGATTGCTCTCAAACGCAATGAAATTTTCATGAATACTAAATTTCATGATTAATAAGACTGATACCATGCGTCCTTCTGTACAGATTTAATTCAACCAATACAGATATTAATTTCCAGCTTGCCTTTTAATTTTTGGATTGGGAAGTATTAGAAGCCTTCACATGAAGGAGTGTAGTAGGTAAGTTAATCAGAATGGGGTGTCAGTGTGTGAAATATCTAGCGAATGGCACGTAGGTAAGGAAAGTAGCAGATGACTGGATTTTAAGTGTCTACCCTAGGTCGCACACTGAGCCAGGTACTTCCATGTCCACAATCTCCTCTAAAATTTGAAAACCAAGCTAGGACCAGATTACAAGTGACTTTATATGCCATTCTTATCTCCACCTGCCACTTGCACCGTTTTTTTTTTCATTCCTGGTTCTGGAATCCTGACTCCAAACGGCCCACTTGACATGACTAGAAATCATGTGTTCGGCCACACCCATTTCCATCTGTTCATATGGCCCAAAGCCAGCTAAGATAGGACCTTGCTGGGGATGAAAGATAAGACAGGCATCAGAGTAGTTGGGACTTGTCCTCCCAGAAAATGACTTTGCTGTACTGACCTCTATACCACCCAGGACAGGACACCCTTGTGAAGAGGATTCCAGCCTACACGGCATCAACACCTGGGAGAGGAAAAAAAACCACTCGAACATATATTTATTTACCTGAAACATATAATTCTTACAGGCTACAAACAGAACAGGCAGACAGATTTTCCAAATGATTCCCCTGCAACTTATTAGGCTACCATGAAATATCAATGCACAGAATGATTGCAGAAAGTCTCTAGGAATGGAATTCAGCCTACATTATAATCTCCTTCCTTTAGCTTGAATTTCACAGCAGTTGCTTCAGAAAAGATTAATTGTCTCCAATTTAAGCCTTAAAGCAGAAGGGCCATCTCCCAAGGATACCCAATTAGGAATGAAAGAAGCCAAGAAGACTGCATCTTAGGCCTTCAGACCCTAAGAAGAATCTACTTTCCCTTAAGCCCAGCAGAGCTATCATTCAAAAAATTAACAAAAGAGCAAAGATGGGGAAATGTCAAAGATACAGATGTCAGCTTGAAAATGCTTCCACTGGCCAAATCTGGGACAATTTATTTATCAAAATAAATAATGATAGTGATGGATTGTAATCATTGAGTAAGATAGCAATCTATAAGCCCATGCTGATACAAAGAAATAAGTGGAAAGATGAGAAATCTCCTCCTACAGTAAAATGTCAACTAATAAATGGAGAAATTAAGGATTTCTAAAAATCACCATCTAGCAACCATCATAGAAATAATTAATTCAGCTAAAAATCACCAATAGATGTTAAAAGTAGTGGGCAAAGTTTGACAAAAAATAGAAAATTTGAAATTTCTGTGTACCTCCACACAAAATTCTTATAAATTACAGGGAGAAAAAAATACTTTTACAATGAAAAAGCCTGACAGACACCACCTTAACTGAGTGATTCAAGCAAATGTCACCAATAGTGGAGTCAAAATGAAATCATGTATAATTTAATTGAATGCAGTAAGAACATGGCATTGCTTCTGTGTGGTATGCTTGTCAAAAATGCATAATCTAAATCTAATCAGGAGGAAATATCAGACAAATGCAAATTCAGGGACATTCTACAAAATATGAGGCATGTAATATTCAAAAGTTATAAAAGTCATGGAAAGACTGAGGACCTATTCCGAGTGAAGAAAACTAAAAAGACATGAGAACTAAATGCAACAGGTGATCCTGAATTGGATCCTTTTGCTAAAACAAACATTAGATAAATTGTCAAAACTTGAATGGCATCTGAGGAATAGATGGTAGTAATACATCAGTGTTAGTTTACTTATTTTGATGATTGCATTATAATCATGGAGAATTTTTTTGTTTGTAGGAATTACACATTGAAGTATTTAGGTTCAAGAAAAAAGTTCTTTGTGGTATTTTTGTACAACTTTCATGTAAATATGTAATTATTTCCCAGTAAAAAATTCACAGAAGAAATTCAGGTACAAGCAAATCAAAATAGTTTTAAACACATTCTTGTCACTACTTCCAGAAAATAAGCTGTTTCACTCAAGGACCTGGTGGTAGTAACCTGCCTGATGAGGCAGCCTGGTGCACTTCTAGAAAGACTTGTGTGCAATAAATATCTATGAACAAGTCCCACATCCTCACCAGTTTAAACTGATAAAGCCTGGTCATCATTTACAGCAACCTTTAGTTAGCAATGGCTCTTTTATTTTACTTTTAAATCTGACCCTTTAATTTAAAAAAGTTCTGAAAAATAAAACACTTAAGGATATTAAAATAGTGCTCATCTTAAGAACTTTTAAATAAAATTTTTAATCTAATTTTGTAATGTGAATGCTGTTTTTCGTCAAAAGGAGGACCACCAAAAATGAATGTACTATCATCGAAGTATAAGATGAACAAAAACAACACCAACTTATGACCACCCAGAACAATCTACCTTCCTGCCTTGGATTCTTCTGTGCTCTCTCCTGCCTTCCTGCTAAATGACGAATTTTCAATGAAATATTATATACTGTATATCTCTTCTTGTCTACCAATGATTGGCTTGCCCTCCCCCTCCCTCCTTCCCTTCCTTCCTTCCTCATTGTCTTAATGCACTCAGCATTGTCTGGGTCGATGAGAAAGTCTATTTTTCTTGCAGACTTTTGGAAATCTACAGTACCTAGTGAACCTATAATTAAGCTTAATATAACCTGGGGAAGGCAAAAGAGAAAGAAAGTGAAGGCTGTGAATAAAAGGAGACATGCAGTTAGCATATACCCATTTCCTTTGTGAAAAGGATGCATAAAGTCTGCAAGCATCAAGCGTTCTCCATGTGCGCTGGGTCTAACTCAGACCTCTAAGTACTTCAGCTCTTTTGCAAAGATATGACATGGCTGGGGAATGCTTGGAATATTTTCACAGTGTTCCATAGGAAGCTGTACTGACTCTCCCTTCTCTCTCAGTGGAACAGCCTGTCCCCAACTCACAAAAGTTCTCTTTTACTTAGAGCTTGGAAATAATGTTAAAAAATTATACTGTGATCTCCAGATTAGCCACAAAAACTCCCCATAATTAGCATAAAAACTAACTCATCTCCCCCCACTGCCAACACACACACAGAATTTCAAACTTCTTCAGAACTGCTAAAATGGCGTTTTCAGGTAATGGCTGCGAGTCAAGTGTTCATGGTTCAGACACTACCTTAATTTAAGCATCCATGTTGACAAATAGTTCCTTCACTTGGAATTGTGATGTGAACAAGAATATGATGAGGATTTCATGCTAGGCCACTCTCTCTCACCCCTACAGGTATAGACCCCAAGAGCCTACACAGAGTCTCATTATACTCTGATCATTGTCTTGCTGTAATTTTTACTCCACCTTTCAGAGCTTTCATATACCCGCCCCCACCACCACCACCCCTCTCTCTCATAATCTATCTCACTGAGCCCAGAAAATAGGAGATTTGGGCAGAAATTTAGGACTGAATGAAAATTTAAGAAACAGGTGTCATTTATCGTTGCACCACTAAACACATGTTTAGGACGGGCTTCTACTGATACTTGGTGGAATTCTCGTTTAAAACACGTTTAGAATGTTCTGTTTATCATAATAATGAGGAAGAGCAACAAGAAGAGAAGGAAGAAAACCTAATTAGCCATTGGTATCAACTCATGGCAGTAACTACACTTGATTTAAGTTTCAAAAAATAATAAGACCATCACCAGGATGATTTCATTGAAAGTTCAAATGTCCTTGACATTCTTATTCTGTGATTAAAAAGTGGGGGTCGGCAAATCTGTCTAATATTCTCCCTAGACGTTCTCCTTCAAGACTAAGTTTCTAAAATAATCTCAGACATGGTGTAACATTTGCCAGACAGCTGTTCTAGGGAATGCCAAAAAGATAATCCCTGGTTCTATCAGTCTCTTTTTTCTTCCTTCATTGAATTCTGGGTCCAAGCCAGTTTATAGACTCATGTTCTGAAAGTTCAAAAAGTCTAAGGAGATTTGATGTTACTTGGGGTCTTTTATGTCTATTCTACTGACTTAGATGAGGAGGCAATTTGTTGACTTCTTGACAAAGGGATTGACCTTAACTCTGTTTCTAGAGGGCAAATGTCTATGAAGATAAAGCTTCAACTGAAGTTCACCAGCCCTGAGATATACCTGGTCTGTCTGAATGCTCTCTCTCCATCTTTGAGATAGTTTTCACCCAGAGTGGATGAAACCCTGAGACCAGAGAGTTATAGACATGTTGATAATAGAGCTAGAAGAAAACTATAGAGGTCATTTGGCCCAGCATCCTTTCGGAACTGCTGCTTACTCTCACGGTCTAGCAGAAATAAGTCTTAGAGAAAATAAATTTTTTTCTACAAATAAACATGTTCAGATTCTCGTGGATATTTTAATACGTATGACTTTATCTTTCATTCAAATAAGTTTATTGAAGAAGTTTTAGACAGGGAATAAAGGATTTTGTGTGTTTACATAGACCTAGATGTAAAACCTCGAGGTCAGACCTTTCCTCAAATCTTCAAGATGCCAGTTCTCTGACGCTACTGCTTCTTAAATCTTCATCATCTGTCAGAGGACAAAGAGGACTGTTAATAGAAGAAGAGACAGAGAAACATACAATATGGACATGGGGACTGGAAAACAGACGCTGATCTCCGGCAGAGGCAACATGGGAGAGAAATGTTCACAGCTCTCTTTGAGGTTCCAACAGATTGTTGCAGAAAAACAGATTTCTGCCCTTGGAGAAATTTTCTCTTTGTCACTAAGCTTTCTCCAGCTCTACCAAGAAATAGGTTAGTATATTAGTTTTCTTGGGCTACCATAACAAAATACCACAGACTGAGTGGCTTGAACAACATCAATTAATTTTTTCATAGTTCCGGAGGCTAGCAGTCCAAGATCAAGGTGCTGGCAAGTTTGGTTTCTCCTGAGGCCTCTTTCTTTGGCTTGTAGGTGGCTGCTTTCTCTCTGTGTCTCCACAGGATCTTTCCTCTGAGCATGCACTTTCCTGGTGTCTCCTTCTGTGTCTTAATTTCTTATTCTTTAAGGACACCCATTGGGTGAGATTATGACCTATCCTAGCAGCTTCATTTTAATTCAGTTGCCTCTTCAAAGGCCTGATCTCCATATATGGTCACATTCCAAGGCACTGGGAGTTAGGACCTCGATCCATGAATTTCGAGGGAACACAGTTCAGCCCATAACAGTTAGAAAGAGTACTTTTCAAAATAGGATATTAAAATTTAAACAATTAGTAGGATTTCAGAGTTTTTAAAACGAGTCAAATAAGAAGTGTAATTGAGTTCATAATGTTGTCCCAGGCTGAAAAAGGCCTGAGCTAAGAGCAAGTGAAAGATGGCCCAGTTGAAGTAGGTCTACATCTTATCTCTTCTGGCCAACACCCTTGATTTGGGTTCTAAGACTCTTCAGACAAGAGCCTTGGAACCGAGACCAAGAATCAGTAATAGAAACATAATGTGAACCACAAGGGCAATTTTTAATTTCCTAGTAGGCACGTTAAAAAAAAAAAAGTGAAATTTTAAAATATACCTTATCTAACTCAATATAGTCAAAATATTATTTCAATATGGAATCAATATTTAACAACTGTCAATGAGATAGTTTACATTCCTATTTTGGGGTTAAGTCTTCAAGCCCTAGTGACTATTTTACATTTACAGCACATATCAGTGTGGACCAAACACATTTCTATTGCTCAATACCCACATGAGCCAATGGCTGCCATACCAGACAGCGGAGATCTGGAGAGTGGTCAGTCCACATTGGCCTGGGAAACTGGCCTGTCTCATGCTTCAAACAAAAGTCTGAGAGTTTAATGAATGAGTAGGATGGGCTAGAAATTAAAGAGATTTTCGCGAGGTCCTCAAGAGCAGTCGGTGCCTTCTGGGACTCAGACCAACCAGCCTAGGCACTTGTGAATAGAGCGCCATCAGACGATGCCTTTCCAAATTCAAAACTGTATGAATGAACCAAGGGTATGACTAAAGGGCAGAGCAGCCCAAAAGAGGCACTGACCTTTCTCATGCCACTCAGCTCTGACTTGGTAAATAGTATCAACACAGAGCCCTCAGCTCAGCCTTCTCTTTGGCCGCTAACTGGCTAGAATTTTGGCCAGATCATCTAAGCCCATGCCCAACAGGACTCACATAGGCCTAATAAGAAATGTTATTTCTTATTAGAAATAACATTTGCCTCTCTTTCCTTTCATGCTGGCTTTTCTGGGAGTCCATCACCACGAAGGTGGGAAGGAGAATTCTTCCTGCAGACCAGTAAGTGTATTACAACGATGAGATATAAGGAACTAATGGTTAAGACAGTAAAATGGGAAAGTAATGAATGGCTGGTGAAAAATTTTGGAAGTCACACAGTCTTAGAAGATTACCGACTTGGGAAAATTGTATGAAAAATAGGGCATCCCCAAATCGTCAGAAAGTTTTAAATGTTTAATTCATGCTCAGAGATAAAGCAAGTGGCCTAAAGCCTACTTTCCCTATTATAACAACATAGAGAATCTGTTGGTTGTCCTGAGAAGTCACTGAAGTGTGTGGTTAATCAGAAATCATTCCATGGTTACCTACAAAGTTAAGGCTTGCCCCTAACAGCACATCCTTATATTCCTAATATCGACATCTACTGTTTGCACACGACATTCATAATGTATATGGAGTCATTTGACCCCCAACAATGTCGCTATGAGGTAGAATAGAAAACTGAAGCTCACAGAGTTAGCGAAGTTAGTGGGTTGTAGAGGATTTTCAAACCAACCTTCTGACCTCACATCTACATAAATCATGCACAGGGTAATTGGCATGTGATGTGTGCTTGGCAAGTTGTCAATAAACACTTAATAAAAGTTGGTTGGATGAATGAATAAACGAAATAGTGAAAAATAAGAAACTGAATTTTTTGAAATTCCGCAGAAAACCCCATTTCCAAATTTAAGTATGAGATCACACATCCTCAGGAAATGTCCTCAGGAAAGTGTCTTTGCCTGATTAACATTGTTTAGGAACGGTAGAAAGTACTTCCTTCAGTCTAGATATCTTCAGAAAATCATTACATAGAAGTAGTTTAAGAAAACCAATGTCTATTCCTCCAGGCTTTTTTGCAATAATGTACAGACGTCCCAGCAGCAAGTGCTTAACATTCGGCAAAGCGGCATTCATTGGGAAAATTTATTGTCCACAGATGACTTTGATCAACTACAGAGACTAAGCCAGCCAGGCAGAGAAGGAGCTGGTCAAGTCAGACTCTACCAAATCCTGTTTTCCTCACTTACCCAGAGATGGAAATTGCTAGGGAAGTAGATGCTAGAAAGAAATCCAAAGGAATTTAATAGAAGTAACTGGGTAGGAGGAACAAACCATTTAAGAGAGAAAATCATCTGCCTATAAATGATTTTTGTCTTTCAAGTTCAAATCCACTCTCCTTATTTCTCAGGTGTGGGGTGAGAGGAGGAACCATTTAAAGGATCTCAGACACTGGCTGTTCAATCTGGAAGAGATTTTTAAAAAACAAGAATAATAACTAACACTTGCATATCCCAGGCATGATCTAAACATTTTACCTGTATTGACTCATTTAATCCCCAGCAGGTACTCCTATCATCCCCTCTTCGGTAACCCCACCTTGTCCAATCCCAGGTACCTTTGCTCACATTATCTTTGAGAGCACCAAGTGCAAGGCAGCCCTGGAGTAGTGCACCCCTGCAGCCTTCCCCATTTTGCAGTGGTAGAAACATCATCTATCCAGCATCTTCATTTTACTGATAAAGAAACTGATGTTCAGCAACTCACTAGACAGCAGGTTATTGGCAGATTTGATTCTAGGGTATCGACTCCCTAGTTCTGAGTCTGGTGCCTGTGCAGTCATACATGTGCTACTTTTTGGAAGCTGTCAGTGATTTCAGTATCCCACCTTTAAAGAGCTCACAACAAATAGGGGAGGTACTGGTAATATAAGCACGTTAGACCCAGCATACCTTCAGATTCAGATTCTGGCTAATGGTTGTACTTGATTTCCCCTTCCTCAAGTCTCTCCTCCAAAAGATTGCCACACTCTGACAATTCAGCAGAGCACAGAAGTTGAAGACATGTGCTCTGAAGCCATACCGCTATATGACCTTGGGCAAGTTTCTGTGCCTCAGTTTCCTCCTCCAGAATGTGGAGATAATAACAGAACTTATTTCTGGGGTTGTTATGTGAATTAAATAAGTTAATGTTTCTAAAGCAACTAAAATAGTGCGTGGCACATAGTAAGCACAGTATGTAAGTGTTTCATAAAATGCTGGATTATTAAACAGCTTCATTCTCTTCCTACAACATCAAAAGACTCTTGCTAAAACTCAGGTCTGCTCACCACCTGCCAGGTTCCACGTTATCTGTGGCAGTAGTTCTCAAACTTTAGTTTGCACAAGAATCCCCTGCGTGTTTGACACAAATCGTGAACTTCTGAGCCTCTCCCTGGATTCAGGTTTAAGAAGTCTGGGTGCAGCTCAAGAATCTACATTTTAACACGTTCCCACAAGGAATTCTCATGTAGGTGGTCTGACGGCACGAATTGAGAAAAAGAGGCCTCCAGATAAAGTCTACTTTTAGCATGGCTTTCAGTGCCCCTGGTCATCTGGCCCTGATCCACCATTCTAGCCTCACTGCTCAAAACCCCGCCCCAGATCCTGCCAGCCAGACCTGTGTCAGGAAAAATAAAAAGCCATGTTAAAATCAAGCCTAGTTGCATTTCTCCATATGACTGCTGTGTTATATGAGATTAGGAAAAAATAGCTGAGTTGACAACCAGCAAAGTCTCTATGGTGATGCCGGTAGGTCACCATGGGAACCACATCTCTGTGACTTAGCCCAGAGTGAACATTAAAGCTGAGAGGGACAAAACCCATTGCGGTTCTGAGTTCCTGTTCTCTTCCTGAATCTCCCTTAGAGACCAGACCCCTTGTTTTTTCAAAGTAACTCAAAGGATTGTCAGTTCCAAATTTGGAGAAAGGAAGGTGAGAAGGGGCAGAACAGAGACCAAAGTAGGCCTGAAGCCGAGGGGACAACACACCAATATAAACGGAAGCATTAAGATCTAGGAATGCCCCAGCTCCAAACCATGAACTAGTCCAAAAAAAAAAATAAAATTTTTTTTTTTTCTTATGGCAGGGCAACTTAAACTGACTTGATGTTAGAGTCCCTAAAAATTAAGTCTTGACATACCAGCCCAAGAACTTTATCATACCTGTTTTCCCCCAAATTATATAATCCAAGCACTTTTAAAAGGTGTTCGGTCAGAAAACAAAAGTCTCCGTTAAATCCCACTGCAGGAAGCTTCCTTCTCCATGGGTTTCGGGTCTAATCTATCTGGGGTTTTGGGTTTTTTGTTTTTTTGGGGTTTTTTTTCTATCTTAAGTTGACTTCATCAAGCACCAGAAGAGCAAAGTTCATTCTCTGCCTGTAGTGGATTGAATAGTTCCCTCTAAAATGCACATCTATCTAAAATCTGTGAATCTGACCTTATTTAGAAATAGGCTCTTTGCAGATGAAATTAAAGTATAAGTTTAGATGAGCTTGTACTGGTTTTCTTTCTTAGACTGTTCAGGGTACTATAACAAAAATAGGCTGGGTAGCATAGAAATGACAGAAATTTATTTCTCACAGTTCTGGCGGCTGGAAGTCAGGGGGCCAGCATGGTCAGGTGAAGGTCTCTTCCCGGTTCATAGCCACTGTCTTCACGTGGTAGAGGGGGCTAGAGAGCTCTCTGGGGTCTCTTTTATAAGAGTGCTAACACCATCCATGGGTGCTCCACCCTCCTGACCTAGTCATCTCCCAAAGCCTCCACCTACTGATACCATCACATTTAGGGGTAGAACTTCAACATATAAATTTGAGGTGCCACAAACATTCAGAACATAGCAGACAAGGTAATTCATACCGGATTAGAGGGGATCCTAAATCCAGTCACTGATGTCCTTAAAGAAGAAGAGACACAGAGAGGGTTACACCATGTGAAGACACAGACTCACGGGGAAGAAGACCATGTGACAATAGGGGCAGAGATTAGAGTGATACAGGAGCAAGTCACGGGTTCACGTGTTGGGAAAATATCCCGGGGCCGAAAGACCAAAGGAAGAGGCTGACAGCTCTATGATTACATTAAGAGCTTATTAAGGGGACTTACATACGGTGTGCATCCCAGGCAGCAGCGAGGTGCCAAGGATATCCTCTGTACCTCGAGGCAAGTGCTAAGCAGTTATATAGGCTAGGGCAGGATGAATGGGGTATTGGGGTGTGACCCACCCCCAACAGCCTGTTCTAGGAAGCAGCACAAACCAGCACACTGTGGGGCACAGGGGAGGGGTTGATTAGACAGTCTCTGAGGGGATTTAAGGGAAGCGATCTTTGTCCTGCTTCAAATCTAGCTGGCAGGTCCGAGGGCACTCAGTCAGCAGTCACGTCATAGAATAGTCTTTCCTCTACACAAGCAATGCCATGGATTGTTGGCCACCACCAGAAGCCAGGAAAAGGCAAGGAAAGATTCTCCCCTAGTGCCTTCAGAGGGACCATGGCCCTGCTGACACCTTGATTGCAGACTTGTGGCCTCCAGAACTGTATGTAAGAGAATAAATTTCTGTTGTTTTAAGCCACCCAGTTTATGGTAACATGTTATAACAGCCCTAGGAAACTGCCCAATAGATCGCTTTATTGGTGATAGAAAATTCAAACTTTCCTGGTTTTTGGATAGATCACTGGACAACCATCTGATTGGTTAAGCATCGATAAGATAAGCTCAGATAATGGAAACAGTAAAAAGCATCTTTATTTTTGAATCAAGAAATTTCCTTAAGTAAAGCCAGCGTGGGGTTAGATTACCCTGCTGGGTACCAGCATTCCAGTCTCCCTTAGGGAATTGTCCTCTGTCCTCACTGTGTAGAGTTTTGGTGAGGCTGTCAAAATTCCTTGACATCCCCTGCCAAGGAGCTACCACGTGACCCACACTTTGCCCCTTGGACTCTCTCCTAGGATTTTTGTTGCAATCACAGTAATGCCAGAAGGAAGAGCTGCACGTCCTCCATCAGCTGCTGAGCCCCAAAGAAACTGTCCACCAGGACCTGCTGCCTGGATGCTGGGAGGTAACCAGGCCTGGTTCTACTACTGAGGACTCTGAAAGGTTTCCTATTCTGCTGAGTTGGCCAAAAACAATTTTTATTGCCTGCAACCAAAACTTGTAATAGAGACATCTGCTTGCACCCAACCACCTTAACCTCCTTTGTCCTCAACGACAGGAAGAGGACAGACGGGCATTCATGGGAGTAACTGATGAAATGTCACAATTGTCCCCACACATACACACACTGTTACAAAAGTGCTGTTAAAAATATAGTCATCATGTTTCTCATAGTACCTGGTATACAGATCTCTGACATGCATTTACTTCAGAAAGCAATACGATGCTAGATAAAGGTCTTCTCATCTGAACAACTGTCATGTTTCTTTTTACCACACAAAATGTACACATAACTTGCTGCATTTCCCTTCTCTCCATGTGAGCCTTTTCGTTCCCAATTAAAGCTACTACCTGATCATAGTTACTATATTAGTTTACGACTTGCAATTCATCTTTCTCTCCCCTTTTCTGTTGTTTTCGAGCTTCGATTTTCATTTCAAATATTGGTTATAAGACCCCTAAAATCTCTTATGGAAATAGATGAGATGTAAATTATAAATAAATAAATAAATAGATACATACATACATACATACATACATACATACATACATACATACATATATACATAGAGAGATCAAATGATCTCCATAAATCTTAGTGAGGTCCATAAGTGATCAAATTTTAGCTTTTAGAAGCCTTGATTTATTCCCCAGACATAGTTTAATTGGGATTGGGAAGAAGGCAGATGGAATCACAAAATAAAACATGCCCCATCCCGTCTTCCTGATGTTGCTAACGCTTTCTTGTTATCGCGAAACTCTGATACCATTACCTTCAAAGACCTGCCTGAGATCCCTGAACTATGTCCTGCCAAGTATTTGGCAGCATTTACGAAATAAAACAAATTCTTAAATTGTCAGTCAGAGATCCAAGAAGCCAAAGGCCATGCCACACCCTCGCCTCTCCCCAGAAACATATGAAAAATACCAGCCACATTGGTCTTGTTTTGTTTTCATATTTTTAACTGAACTGGTATGCTTACCTGCAAGAGCTGGCCCATCAGGAAAAGATTTCACTGGGTGACCATTTGGCCAGAGCAAAGCTATCTTTGTTTTCCAACCCCCTGTCCTGTCCCTGGGGCCTGAAAATAACACCAACTCAGACTTCTCTCAAATCTGAGGAGCTATTGTGTGAACTTGAATAAGTCACTGTTTCTTTACATTGGGGAGGAGGAAACAAAACGAAACAAAACACAGACAGGACTCCTCACATAAAGCAAACCATAGGACTGAAAAGATTAATATTTTCCATGTTCAGATGAAAGATGATATGTAAATGCAAAATGGGTCACTGTACATTATTAAATTTCTATTACACTCGAATTAGTTATAGGGTGACATTTTGACTGTTTTCTCCATGTAGTTCTCATAACTCCACCTGTTTGACATTTCCTTCTTCTCCGGCCCTTGTAGAACAGGTCCCACTTTGTGGGAGAGAGGCCACCCTGCAGAATTTCCAGAACACATTTGGGAGGAGGCTGTTGCTGAGGCACATACAGGAAATTTCAAACACTCACAGATATTAAGAGGTTAATCAGCCCCGGGACTTGACCATTCAAGAACCACCCATGGTCTGATCTGAGTGAGCACTCAGATCAGACCTTAGGGATCTTTCTGCCACCAATCCTTACTCTCCTGGATACTATGGTTGGCCTCCCCAACACCCATTCCACCCTTCCCCTACTTAGCGATAGTCATCCGGTCTTGTACAACTGGTCCCAACCTAGCTGCAAGATCTAAAGCAATCATGGTAATCCTCTTCCTCTTCTCACAGTTCAGGAGTGGGCATATGACTTTAGATCATCCAATCAGAGAAAGCCCAAGACATTTTTTGTTCTATGGTTGGAGGAGAAACAATCTATGCTTGCTTGCTTTCTTTCTCTGCACATTGACAAAAAAAGCAGGTATCCTGGGGGTTCTTAACAGGCACCATTTAACCAAAATAGGGTGAAACTGACACACAAATGGCAGAGAAGAGAGAACAAAAGAAACTGGGTTTTTGGTTACATCCCTGAGCCACTGAATTAAAGCAATGTTGAGGCTTACCCCCTAGAATGTTTATTTCCAAGAGCTAATATACGTCTTTGTTATTTAAAGAGATTTGATTTGGGATAAAAAAAAGATGTCTCCTGCCCCTGGGGAGTTTACAGTGCAGTCAAAGAGAGAGAAAAGTACATAATATAATGAATACTAAACTGAAAGAAATGTAGGATACTGAGAGACAGAGAGCTGAGCCACCTAATTCAAACTTGGAACCCAAACTTGAAAGAATTGACCAAGATTTGATAGGTGGATAGTATCAGGCAGGCAACATGAGGAAAAGAAGAAAAAGAAGAAGGAGGTTATAGAGTTCCACACAGAGAGAATATGTGCAAAAACTTAAAGTAAGAAAGAACATAATGCTTTCGTGCAACTCAAAATGGTCCCATGGCCTGGTCCTGCCTTAAAAAGCAGCATAGTAACCTTAGATCCTGCCAGGAATCCTGCCATCCCTTTTAAACTAATTGTAGCCTGATGGCCAGACACTGGTGCCATCTTCATCCCAAAAGCATCCTCATATGAGCAGTGCATGTAGAGGCAGCAGGTTCAGACCCACCAAGTTTTTGGGAGCCTCACACATGGTCTCTACACCCACTGCCCCAATCCTAGTACTAGCCTAAAACCTCCTTCAATCCATCTGTCAAATTCTCCTTACTAGCCAGGATTTACCCCAAAAGAAATCAGGTCAAAGAGCTCTGGTGGCATCTAATTACAGTCGACCCTCATCATTTTCAGATTCACTTATTTGTAACCCTCAAGTCAATACTCGTGGTGCTCTGGCATTCATTTGTGGACATTTGCAGAGCAATGAAAAACTTGTGTCCTTTGATGCGCACATTCCCAGCTGAGGTCCATGCTGTGCATTTTTGTTTTAGCTCTCATACTATAAAATGTCCTTTCCACAATCTATTTAGTATAATTTTATTTTACATTTTCATGTCTTTTTAAAAAATGATATCACTATTTAAAAAGATCCCCAAGTGTGGTTTGGAAGTGCTGTCCAGTGTTCCTTAGGGCAAGAAGGCTGAGTGTGCCACATGGAGCAAATAATACATGTGTTAGATAAGTTTCATTCGGGCATGAGTTATAGTGCTGTTGGCTGAGAGTTCATTGTTAAAGAATCAATAATATATTTAAATAAAGTGTCTTTATGTGCTCAATTCAGCAAAACATACTAAATAAAGTGCCTTTAAACAGAAACACGTGTAAAACAAGATTATATATTGATCGATTGATAAAAATGTTGTGACCAGAGGCTCACAGGAAGCTAACTCTTTATTTCTCCTAAGAGCAATGGCTCAGTATTTGTCAATTCAGTGTTCACAGCAACTTTACAGAACATAATTACCATGAATAAGGAGAACAGATTGTATAGAGTGCAAGGACTAGAGGCTGTCTCTCTAGCTCAAATGTTTATACATATATGAGTTAGTATAAGTATACTGCTCTGGCAAACAAACCCCCTAATTCATAACAATTCATAGGCAATAGATGTTTATTTCTTGTTTAGATATCAGTTTTGAACTGGTGAGTGAATCAACCCAGTGATTCTCCTCCACTCAGCTCTGTAGGAATTCAGGCGAGATGGACGCAGCCATTACAAGGGTACTTGGGCATTTTCCTTTTTTGGCCCAAAGGGGAAAGAAACATGTAAGAGTGCATCTGGGATGTTTGATTGGCCACACCTGGAAGTGTCACTCATTACTCCTGCTCATATTCCACTGGCTAGAATTCAGTCATGTGGCCATGCTTAGCTGCAAGGGAGTCTGGGAAATGTAGTCTTATAATCAGGAAGAAGAGAACAAGATTTCATTGAACACCAGCAGTTTCTGTCACAGTTTGTTTTAAGGAGTCATGAAGTAAGGTTCAGACCAAAACCTGTGACTGCCTCAGGAAGATTAATAATTTGCTCCCTTTCTTTCACTTCTTTAAATATTTATTCAAAGTTTATTTTATAGCAAAACTGAGATCTGTGTGGAGGTAGGAAGGAAGAGAGCTGTACCTTGACCTAAGGAAATCCTGCCCAAACCCTTGCTCCAGTTCCTGAGCAGCTTCCAGATCTGATGAAGATTCTCAGCTCTTTTCCAGGGCTGCCTATAAATGCAGCATTTTCCTAAACCTCATGCAAATCAGAGCCTTTGGGCACAATGTAACCTAAAGGCTAAGGAAAGGTCTTCAGGCCTCTATGAGGTCCAGAATTCCCCCAGAGGAGCCACACAGGCCCAGCAAGCCCACGTCCTCAGAGAGAAGGCGGCTCCAGATAAGAAGTACCAAGATCCCGGGAGCTCCCAGAGGCAAATGGTAGGTAGGTCATGTTCAGCCAAGCAAGGCCTGAACCACACCTAACTTTAGCTATCTAAGCTGTGAGGCCAACTATAAGGAACCTGAAGAAAATGTCACAGTGTGGGAGGGATTTGGGAGTAAGAATGGCCTGAGTAAGAGTAAGGAACAGAGAGACCTCATCTATTTCTAGTCCACGTCCCAAGGAAGAAGAAACCTTTCTTTGTGCTTCGGAAGCATATGTAGGAGATTACGTAGCCACAGTCCTCCTCACCTTATTGCCCACACATACTCTAGCTGAAGTAAAAAGTAACACTTAGACAGGAGATGTCCCACAAAAAGGCACTATAGCCCACGTCCCAAGGAAGAAGAAACCTTTCTTTGTGCTTTGGAAGCATATGTAGGAGATTACGTCGCCACAGTCCTCCTCACCTTATTGCCCATACATACTCTAGCTGAAGTAAAAAGTAACACTTAGGAGATGTCCCACAAAAAGGCACTATAGCTTCTGTTATCCCTCTATTTTATCTTTCCTGGGTGCCAAAAGAAAGATGTTTGGCTTATAAACCAGCAACTGCATGAGATCTGGACATAATCCCTGAAAGAAAAAAAGTAATAATAATAATTCTATATTGAATTCCAGGCCCTGTGGTAAACATTTGACATGTGTCGTACTGACCTGTGAGGTAGGTATTCTAAGCCCCACCCCTACTAATGAGGCTCAAAGGAGTTAAGTATCTTGCCTCATGTGCACGTTGCTAGAAAAAGGTTGAGTCAGAGCGTTCGGTCTGATTGCTAAGCCTGTCTTCTTATCCTCTAAGCTCTGTGGCTCCGACACAGTTGGTCACTTGCTGCGTTGGACAGGGGAACCCCAACCTGCCTACCTTCTTGAGCCTGTGACCTCCTCCTCCACAGCTGAGGCCTGTCTCCCTTGCTAGAACCACCCCTGTGCTGACCACCTAGCAAAGCGGCCCCATCACCTCTATGTATTCACTGGATTTCGCTCCTCCCGTCTGATAGATTTTGCGTCTCTCCCTAGCATAAATCCCATCCTGGTGCACCTGTCAGTTCCCAGGTGTTCTGCCAAGTCTGCTCACCAGCAGCCTGAACTCCATTGTTAAGAAGGGGCATCTCAGGGATGCTACACAGAGCCTCAGGTTGCAGAGCTAATCATACAAACTCTCCCTCTTCCTTGTTCATATCCCTTCGGGTAGCTCTAGAAGAGTCTTAGAATTGTATCCACATCTCAGGATGTGTGTTTTCCCCTAACCTCCCCACAAGAGCTCAAAAGGTAGTGTGATCCACCAATCAAAGAAGTTCATTATTAGCCCAGAATCAGGCCAGGGGTCTGGCTCATGCATTCATCTGGCAGGCTGACATCAGTGGCTGCTGAGCAACACAGAGATGTGACCTTGGACCTTAATCTTCACCTGTACAAACAGCCCGTGTGATGGAGTTGAGTCCTAGACAGGCAGGAAAGAGCTGAGTTTCTCTTGACCCTGCTGCTACTATCACCCTGATGCTTGACCTTGGACAACACCTCTCCCTTCCCTGAACCTACTTTTTCCCCTTTTAGGGTGGGCTAGAACCTAGGGGTCTGCCAGTTGTAAAATGCTCTGGGGGAGAAAAAATAACATTTTAAACTGTGAGTCTTTCAGTGGGTTTCGTGGGCAGTCTTAATTGATGCGGTTGGCATTTGTTTCTTGGCTGGTTCTCTCTGGAGGCAGTCACTATGTCTGGCCTCATTTCAAACCTTTTCCTCCTTTTTGTTTTTTTCTTAAAACAAATCCTGTGAATTAGCGTGGGAAGGAACCAATGAAGATCTTGCGAAGGCTCGTCGTTTAGGATGTTTCTTTACATTTTTTTCTAGTGTTTTTTTTCCCCTTGGCGGAGTAGGGTGGGGTGGGAGTTTGCGTAGGCCAAGACTATCAGGGTATTGTTAAGCCATGTCAAACTCTTCCCAATCTTCCTCCCCAATCAGTACTTCTTTCTAAGGCTGTGGAGGATTTGGCAGAGAAGGGCCAGTTAGGTGCCACAGCTGGTTTCCCAGGAGCCTGGGTCATGCCTGGCTTCCCAGCTGGTTTGGATTGAGCGATAGCATGGTTAAGAGATTTGCCAAAAATCACAGAGCCAGGTTTAGCCCTCCCAAGGCGCAGGGATGTTATGAGCAGGCCAAAGTCGAGTCCTGAGGAGGAGAGCATCCAGAGAGCCGAGGAGGGTGCCTGGGGCCGCACACTGGCAAGTATGCTCTAGGCTTGACTGCCGACAGCTCTCTGGAGAGCCTGTCGCCAAGCCTCCCAGGGCCTCAGTCTCCTCATCTGGAAACTGGCAGGTAGGGCCATCTGAGGTAGACAGATACTAAATTGACCTAAGCTCCCTTCCAATTTGGGGATTATCTGACTACTTTACAATGTAAGGGTCTGAAAAGACTCCCTTGGCCTTTTTCTATTTGCATGGAGTGCTGGGGGTACACCAAACCTCGGATGCCATACCCAGCTGTCCCTCCCCTCCTTTCTGCCGACCCCAGCCTGTGCCAAGGAAATGGATTCAGACTGATCGGATCCATTTACCTCAAAAGTAACCAAAGGAGATCCAGTTCCTCCAAAGCCATGGGTTGCGTGACTTTTATGACTTCTCTCTTTCCAGGGACCAGGAAGCTTTATTGGACAATCAAGTCCAAAATCTTTCAGAGTACCTGAAGCAACCCCACGAGTCTTAATCTGAGGGAGCTACCCACCTCAGCCTTCAGCAGACGCCTGGCAGGACGGCCTGGAATGGGAACACGTCAAACCCACTGCCCTGTGACATCCCCATCTCCTCCCACCCCCACCCCCTGCAGGGAGAGCTGGTTCCAGCCAGTGTCAAGAAGTCAAAACAAAGCTGCTTTTCCATGTGCGTGTTCTTCCTCAATGGTTTAGACTGTAAAGTCATCAGGAAGCATGGTCTAGTGCTCTAAGCTCCAAACAGACGGCCTGACCTCTGTCCTGGCTCCCTGGTCTGGCCTGGGCCAGACACCGCACCTCCAGGACGGCTTTCCCACCTGCAAAACAACTCGGGTCTCTCTAGGCCAACATCGCCTCTCCTGGCAAAACACACCCCCTCCCTCCTGGTGGCAGCTGGACTTAGGAACCAGCCTGTCTTCAGGAGAGGAATTGGTGTGGGGAAGGGTGTGGAAGAACACAGCAGAGAGTTAGCAAAGGATACATTGCATAGCCTGCTTCCTTGCCTGGAGAGAGGGAAGGCCATGAAGATTTCAGGGAGTGTCTCCCATCTTCACCTTCTCCACTCTCCTGGCCTTGCAGTGGAGGGGCTCTGCTCCCAGCTCCCTTGCACTTGGGCCAATTCCCTTTGCAGGGGAACAGCTTGATGTGTGGATAAACAGAGGGGCTCATTGTGAATGACTGCTGGGTGTCTCTGGGGACCCTAACACCTCCATCAGAGAGGCACTTATGTAAGCACTCACTTCCCTTCCCAGCCCCCACCCCCTAAGTAAGCACACTGTTTCCTCTGCCCACCCCGCCCCTCTCTCAGCTGGGTCACTTCGCCTTCCTCAAGCTGGAGCCTGACTTCTCATTCAGTTTCGGACCTCAACTGCCCTTGGTGAACTTGTGTTCTGCTACTTAATGCGTTGTCTTTTTATACTTGCCTTTAAATAAGACCCTGACCTGATCGTGAAGAAAACCTGCCTCTCTGTCTGTGCTGGTATGACAAGGTCTTTTTGGAACTGAGAGGGGCATGAGGCGAGGCTTTGAGGTTGATGAAGGATAGTCCCTGCCAGGCCTCTGGTGAGGATGTCCATCTGATTCTTAATCCACCTCCAGCCACAACAGCCAATCACACCCAACATAGTCTTCTGCTGTAGGCTGAAAATATCCTTGGCTCTCCTGCTTTCAGATAAGGAAACTTCACTTGCCCTTCATTATTGACACCAGGCGTGGGGTTCATCCTCAGGGGGAAAGAAAGGGTAATAGGTGCCATGGCAGAGAAGTCCAAGAATTTGAAGGGGCAGACATCCTTGTTCCTAAAAGTAAACCATTGGAAACAGTTTCATGGGCCCTTGGATGAGATCTAAGAGAGTGTTTCACAACCCTGGCTGCACATTAGAATCCAAGCCCCTAGATCGATTCTTAAGATTAAGAAAGCTCTAGGGGTAGGATCCAAGCATCAGCCAACTTCAAGAGTCCCTGATCTAAAACAATGCCCCTTTTGGCAGTTTGGGAGACAGAAGCCGAGATAGAGGGGACATGACTTGCCCAAAATTAAATGGCCAGGTGGGATAGAGTCCTGAGCAGAACTAGGGTCTCCTAACTTTAAATTGATACCTCCTTCCATCGTGGTTTTCCCTCTGGTTGCTTTAGAAAAGAGGGTCTTAATTTCAGGAACACTTTAAATTATCTGGGGAAATTTTAAAAAATGTATGACGACAGGCTCCATCCTAAAGTTCTGATTTAATTGTTCTGAAGTATGGCCTGGATATACATATTTTTTAAAGTTCTTTGAGTGATTTTAATATATAGTCATGATTGAGAGAAGTCCTGCTTTCAAGGCAAAACTCAGGGGAGAGAGAGAGGAAAAAAATAATGTTATGGAGGTCAAGGAAGGGAATAATGTTCCTGTAGGAGAAATCTTGGGATTTATCAAAAGAAATGATATTTGAGCTAGATCTGAAGGAGAAAAGGACTTGGTTATATGGAACTGGTGAAAGGCTTTCCACCGGAGGAAACAGCATGGCCCGGGTCCATTGGGAAGGGATATGTGAGAGATGCGACAGTTGAGAATTGGACAAATTAGGACTAGAGTGTGGGAACTATGAATGCCACACACAGGAGCATGGACTGAATTGTCCAGGCCAGACATCAGAATCACCTGGTGGGCTTGTTAAAACAGGTTACTGGATCCACCCGCAGAGCTCCTATTCGGTGGGTGTGGGTTGGGGCCTGAGAACTTGCATTTCTAACAAGTTCCCAGGAGATGCTGACGCTGCTGGTCCTCAGAAGACACTTTAAGAACCACTGTGTTAAGCCAAGGAAAATCACAGAAGATTTTGGCTTTTGGATCACATGAAAATGGTGTGAGAGAGAAAGAAACAGAGAGAAAAAAATGTTCTTACCGAGACAGGAACATTGATCTAGTGTAGAGAGAGAAAACAGGAAGTTCAGAGCAGCCTGGAAGCTAATTCAGGGGCTTCAAGCAGAAGAAGCAAGGGAGGTCACGAGGAGGACGTGGACAGTGGCATCGGGGAGGAAGGGCATTTTCGAGACTGATTGGTGGAAGAGTATAGAATGTGGTGATTATCTGAATTTGGAGGGAAGTTGAGGCAGAGTCCAAGGTGGGTGAGTTTTAGAGCTAAACAGCCAAGATATTGACGCTGCAATTCTCTGAGCCCAAGAGTGAGGAGGAGGGACGGGCATGGGCAACCCCAGGGGCTCGGCTGCAATGTGAATGCTGAATCCTTGTCTCAAGCACTCGGGAAGACCATGACCTCTGACTCAGGCCTAGCACCCGAATCAAGATGACTTGGCCTTGCTCCCCTAAAAGTCACTGTTTCTGCCCTTAAACTCATACCGTCCTCGGGGTGGCAGGTGGGCTGAGCTAGTGTGACCCTCACCCAGCATCCAGAACTCTGGGCCCATTTCCCGCCCTGTCAGCTGGAGGAAGGAAAGGCTATGGTGTCTCTCTTCAAGTCAAATCAGGGAGGCAAAGGAATCAAGCGTTGTTATGTCACTCATGCTAAAACTCATTTTGCTCCAAATCCTCACTTTTCATCTGCCTTCACGTTTACAGAATGTTCCCTAAAGCAGTTGTTCTCAAGCTTGGCTGCATGTTGGAATCATCTGGGAACTTTAAAAAGTCCCTGTACATAGTCTGCATCCCACACCAATTAAAACGGTAATCTCTGAAGTGGGACCCAGGCATCAGTTTACAATTTTAATGCTCCCCGAGTGATTCAAAAGTGCAACCAGGATTGACAACTGCACCCTGTGGGGTGTGTATAGGCAGCCTTCAAATAGCGTATTTATGAAAATGACATTTCCTCCCTAAGGAAATGGTTTGAATGTGTCTAACAGTGCCCCACACCACCCCCCACACTCCCTTCCCACACATGGGAACTGGTCAAGGGGCAGGTTGGCCTTTTGGACCCACAGGCCTGCAGTGCGAATTAGGGGCAAGGAGTGTTTACTGTGGCTTTGGTTTATGAAGCCGGAAACCATGCCCTGGGAGAGGCTCAAATGCTCAAAGTCCAAGCGAGCCTTCACTCAAGGAGGCTGGCCCAAAATGAGATGGGGTCGGGGGGGATACTTGGGGTGGGGTAGGGCATGATTCAGAGACAAAACCAACAGGGACGTTTGAGAACCCAAGAAACTTGATGGAAGGAGCAATGGGCATGGGCAATAGCAAGTGTCCTGCCTGGATTTTACCATCATAGGCAACTCCCACAGCTGCCCTTCAGATACAGGTGAGTGTGGGGAGCCAGGAGAGGGCACAGTGTGACCGGGGCTGGCTCCTGGTCTCCTCCCTGACTGGGAGTATCAGAAGCAGAGAAGGATTAACTACAGGGGCTATTAACCTGGATTTGGAGGTTCTGAAGCTTGTACAGTTGGAGGGTATCTTTAAGAAAAAGAATATAAAAAGACAAGTATAACACAAAGCACAGGGCCTTGGAAAGAGCCTACGTAGATGAGGGGCCTGATAGTGGAGCTTTATTACCTCCCAGAAAATCTGCTCAGATTAACCTGCTAACGTCCTATGACAGGATATTGACTAAGCGTTTCATTTCCAAATCTTGTCATACCTTCCAGAGTTGTGCCTGCGTGGTCCTGTAGGCACTGTGATCTTTGAGACACCTGTCAGACCAGGGAGGACAGCCGTCCATTTTATTTCTGGGGAAACAAGGGAGTAGAGAGGTATATGTGGTCAGTCACCTTACACGTCAGTGGCTGTGCCACAGACAAGGCCCTGTGTGCCAGCCCTGTATGCCACGCTTTCCCTTCACAAACTTGTAGTAGAGTGTACTATGTCAGGGACATGCTGAGCCTGCCAAGAACCACAGTGACTCAGACATGGACCTGACTCTCAAAAGTGACAAGACTGTCCCAAAGGAGCTCCAACTATGGTGAGGAGGTCAATTTAGGCAGATAATTACAGTGTGAGGAGTGCGGGAAAGACATGTGCAAGGCATCTCTGAACACAGGAGAGAGGGTGGGAGTCCTCATCCCAGATAGGCAAGCTTCCCAGAAGCGGCCAGGAGAAGGGGCCTGAGAGAGTGTGTATGGATCCACTGAACAGAGAAAGTCGTTCCTGCAATGGGAACAGCCACAATATTTATTGAGCACCTACTACGTACCAAGCCGAGGGCTAATCATTTCTATATTTAGCCATCGAATCTGCAAAACATCCCCACAAGATTGGCCCTATTATTATCCCTCTTTCACAGATAGGAAGCTGAGGCAGAGTGAAGTTAAGAAGCTTTTCTCAATTACACAATTAATTAAGTGGTGAGTCTGAGTTTTAAATCCAAGAAGTCTGTCTCCAGAGCTCATATGTACACAAAGCTATGAGGGGCAACTCAGAACATTTGGGGAACTATAAGAAATTTAGTATCTCACACGCAGGAAGCATGAGCAAGGCTGGCCTGCAAGGAAGGAGGCTGGGGAGGCCAAAGGAGCAGGATGGATCCTAAAGAGGCTAGAAGAACAAGTGAAGGAGTTTGAGTTGGTCTTCTAAGAGGCAGGATAACTATTGAAGGTTTTTAAGCAGGAGCAGAGCACGATCAGGTCTAGGCTTTAGAAAAGATACTCTGTTTAGAAGATGCGATTATCAAGGATGGTTAGAGGCCATCCTATGGAAGCAGGGACCTCTAAGCATGCTACTGCAGAATCCTGGCAAGTGCCGACGAGACCTCAGCTGAGGCCGAGGGACCAACTCGAAGGGCTCTGGCTCCAAAGATCAGCTTTACCAGCCTGGGTGGATGGGTTTGAGGCAGAGGCAGGTAACGGCTTTATGCCACAGAAAATGCTCTGGACGTGGAGGCAACAGACCGGGGTTCAATGACCACACACTCACTGCCCATCTTCGCAGACTTAGTTAAATCCCTTTACCTCTCTGAGTCGTAATTTCCTTATCCAGAAAGTGAGAATAATAATTCTTGCGTTGTCTGACTCATTTAATTTTTGTGAAATTTAAACAATATAATATCTTGGAAAAATGACCCGCAAGTACAATGGAAGCTTTAAAATATCTGCACAATTAACTGTCAGCCCAGAGACCAAGGGTTTCATTTTCTTGAGCTAAAGTGATTTCTTCAAAGCACAGCCCAATGTCACATCCTCTGTGAAGACTTTCAAACCTTTCTCCAAACCCCTGGCCGGAAAGAGCCCTCTTCGTCCCCTGAAGGAGTGCTGCTTTCTAGGTCTTCCAGCATCTCACTTTTTTCTATCCCCAATTCAGCTGCGGTTGGTTATTTACCCAGTTCTCACCCCTTCCTACCTTTGTGAGAATGATGGCTGATGCTTTCTTATTCTTCTTTGCAGCGCAAAAGACACACTGGCTGCGATTTTGCTGAATGACTGAAATAGAGGGAGTAAACTGGCCTCGGTTCCACAGAGCAGTCTGGGAAGACCGCAGCCCTCGCTCAATGAAAATAGCCAGAGGGGTCTGTGCGATGGCATGGAGGGTCCGATGTATGAAAGGCTGCAAACGGCCTTTCAAATCTACGCTTCTCCAACAAATAAATAAGAACAGTGAGATGAAATAATGTGAATGGAAATAATAATAGTGAGAATAACTGTATTTGCTAACAGTCATGAGTACTTACTTATTCTATGACAATTTGCTAAGTGTTTTACCGAATTGTCTCATTTGATCCTCCCAACACATCTCAAAGGAGGTAATGTTTTTATCCAGCACCTAGCACAGTGCCTAGGATAGTGACGGTGCTCAGTAAATTTATAAAAAGCAGTGATAGATAAGGAAACTGAGCACAGGAAGGTGCAGTAACTTGCCTAAGGTCCTACAGTTAATATCCAGAAGAGTTGAGATTCTGATCCCTCTGGTTTATGAACTACTTCATCCTGCTTCTCAAAAAAGAAAAGATGACAGGCTATGGGCACCATGAGGTAAAAGCAGATGCGGTGAGGGAAGGCTTCTTTCCTCTACATCGGTACATGGGGGCTAGAGTCTGAAAATCCAGGAGATACCCCTGAATCAGTGGTCGTACTGGGCCAGGCTTCTTCAACCTGGAAAGAGTCAATTCTGAGTCACAGGTACCCAGCTAGGGCAGGAGAGATGGCTTCAGAGTCCAAGACCATCAGAGTCCAGCACACGAGGAGTAATGGAAGTTTATTTGCGTGAGGCTTTTCCAGACATTTCCTTATCAGCATTTCTTCTGGAAGGTCTGGGCAATCAGCTTCATTAGAGGTGCCCAGTCTGACAGGAACCCCATTTATTAGGAAAGGTGGAGTGCACTTGGGGTGTTCTAGTATCCGTCCTCTGCTCCCTCGGCTCAACTAGTTGAGAGAAGGTGAGACAGGAGACAGAGAGGGTGTGAATGTGCCGGAGAAACCCCACAGCCTTTGCCCAGGGAGTAGTAGAGAAGCAGATCCTGTCTCACTGATCCCAGACCCCTCCACTGCCCCTGCTGACATTTGATAAATGCTTCCTGTGAAAATGTTTACCCAGGAGGAAATGGATCATGCTTCCCCTTCCTACCAGAAGGGTGGGAAGAGGGGCTGCACTGGCCCCATAAATTCCAACAACTGTCATGCACACTATCTCACCTCCCTGGGTGCCTCAAAGGAGGTGAGACAAGGGTGTCAGACATAGAAAAAGCTGTGACAGGAGGCGGGTGCACAGTTGGGAGGTCATGTCTGCAGAACACATCCATGTCTGTTTGTCACTTTTATCTTCTATTTTTTTCTACATTTCTTTTAAATTAAGTTGCCGTCTGTCCCTGTTTCATTGGGGAAGTCCTAAAGGAACCTTTACATTTTTCCCTGCTTGGGAGGTGATATAGTGGGTGGATCCAGCAAACTGTCACGGTGGATCTTAAATCTTGGGAGCAGAGTTGTCCACAGACCTGGAAAAACCATTTGTTTCCCAACAGTCAGGGTCTCTTGGCTCCAATCTCAGTTGTACTGCTGTCTTCTCTGGAGGAGTAGTTGGATATATTGAAAAGAGTGATGTCAGGAGCCAGAGCAGCTAGTGGGTCCTGGTGTCATCACTTATTCACGCTGTGACCTTGAGCAGGCCCCATAACTTCTTTGAGCCCAGATTCCTTCCCTTATAAAACAGAGACAATGACATTACCTGCAACACAGTCTCCTGTGGGGGTCAAGTAAGGGAATGTGTGCATCCAAGTGCTTTGAAATAGTAAAATAATGCACATGTATGGGTTTTTTAAAGCTTTGGCTGCGTTTCCCATTTATAAAATGGGTACGATAATCTCTGCGTCTCACTTTCCAGAATGTCAGGAGGACAGAAGAGTTAATGTTTGCAAAGGTGTCCAAGATCTTGAGTCAATTTTCCATTTTACCAACATCCAGTCAGAAATTGGAAAACACCCAAATTATGTTTCAATTCTAAACAATGACTACCTCAGCCAACAACAGTACCCTGAGGCAAAGCACCAAAGACTAAGTTACTTTTTAAATATCACATTCTCAATCTCTAAACTAATTTCTATATTTCTAGCTTAACTTGAATATCTCTAGCTAAAGTGCCCCAGTTCCCAGCAGTAGTTCCATAAAGCATAACTCATAGAGCGCAGGTATCACAGGTACCAGTAGCTTATTTAAAACCCCAGATTCTTTTCCTGTTTTGAATCAGAAACTCTGGGTATAGGATGCGGAAACTGCACCTTAACATGGTCTCTGGGCAGCCCTTCTGCATGCCCAAGATTGAGAGCCACTAAATCTGGAAGCCCCACAATGTTCTGCAGAGCAGTCACACAAACCTTATCTCTGTATGTCCTCTAGCAGCCAATCCCTGGACTCCTTCAGAAGAGGAGACTTGGATACACAGAAATGTATTGGAGCCCAAGTCATGTGATCCCAGGCTCCAAGGCTTCACATCCATAGCTCTGGTTCTGGAAAAGGCAGATGGGAGAGGCTGGGTCTAGAGCCAAGTCTGGACTTTAGCTGAGATCACAGCAGATGTTAGCACAAGGAAGCACGACCAATGCATACATCTAAAGTAATAAATAGGGCCACCAGGCCCCAAAGGGAGGGAAATGGGCTGCAGGTGACATCACAGTCCTGGCTTTCAGGCAGCGGACCTAGGTCACTGGAGCAGTGATAGAGGGAGGTGGAGGGAGGAGACTAAGCAGGTTATTACAGATTCTTGCGGGATATAAGAGTTCTAATGACATGGATTTCATTTTAATCAATATAGTTCCCTCCGAGTTTCTGGGAACAAATATTGAATCTTGGAGACCTCGAAAGGGATTGATGTATTCTCTGGTATCAGTTGATCCATGGTTGGTTCATCAGTTCACCGGATTCTATGACTTGTTCTACATGGTATTAGAGTTGTGTGCGGAGATATATTTCCTCATGAGGCTGACCTCCTACTTATTCATCAAGATGACCTAAACTTACTGTATTCCATGATGATTGTTCATTGCAGCTCTTAGTCATCTTGTAGGAATGTGGTGAGCATCTGCAGATGAATAAACTTTCCAATTCCATTATATCGCTTGATGGCAGACACAACCCCTGTAAGTAAGACCAGATGGGCTATCATTTCCGTTTCTCAGGTAACAAACTGAAATTCAGAGAAGTTAGAATAATTTCCCAAGTTACACAACGTAAAGTTCACAATGCAATATGCATATGACATATTATTGAATCGTACACTTGAATAATATATAATTTTATTAACCAATGTCACCCCGATAAATCTGATTTTAAAAAAAAGTGTCATAAGTAGGACTCTGGGTCTTTTGGCTCAAATTTCCTTCTACTGTAACTTTCTTCAGTCTCAGAAACTTGACTTTTGAGATACCTCTGGAAGCTGTCTTCTCAACACTTTGAAAATCTATAGAGCTCTTCCTTCTTGTTTTCTGGTTAAAAACCAGAACCTCCTTATTAAATATCTTTATTTAAGACTTTGGCATATAAGTTAGGGTAACCAATCATCTCAATTTTTCCAGGACTACCTTACTTTTAGCACTGAAAGTCCCACATCACAGGAAACCCCTCGGTCCTGGGAAACGGTGACAGTTGGTTATCTTACTGTTCAAACCACCTCATCCCCCAAGTGAGTCTCCAGCTGCACAGAAACCCATGCCTCCTGACTCCCCCTTCAGGTTCTGACGCACTTACCAAATCCTCTGTTCCCCAAGAATCACAGTCTTCAGAGCAAATACAACACTGGGAAATCAATCTGCATCCAGCTAAGCACTTCGGTGAACTTCTCATTACAATGGACATTTTAGCAATATAGGAGAAAGGATACAGAAAGCAATAATATTAGATTCATCGGTACCAATTTCCAAATGACCACATACAAGAATTTGCTTCACTGAACGCTGGTGCTAAAAGGGAAAAATGATTCAAGACACAGACACTATGCTGCTCTACAGTTAATTTAGAAAACAGTATTATGCGCATTCATTCTTATGGCTACTGGAGCAGACAATCCAGTTAAATCCTGGCTTTGCCATTTAGCAGTTGTGTGACCTTGGGCAGGCTGTACCTAATTTCCTCATTTGTAAAATGGAAATAACACAATTTCCTTCATAGAGTTACGATGAGAATTAACACATTTAAATCAATAGAGAATACCTTCCATAAATTACTCAATGCCCCCACAACCTACCGAATGGTTAACACCAATGTCTAAATATGAAATAACACACAGCGGGATTTGTTTGTTTCCCAATAATTGCAGAGAGTTAAAGGGAACTGGAAAACTGTTTTTCCCCGGAATATATTCTTCTTTCTTCTTCCCTTGGAGAGTCATTGTAGCTCTAAAGTCTCATTACTGTCTTTAACCTCATGATCATAAATAAAAGGGGGACAGCTCTTGGATAATTAATTGCCCCTCACATTGGTACAATACTTCAGGTATGTCAACTCATTTTTACATATGTTACCCAACCAGACCTTTTCGTTATAAACCAGTTGTCTGGCTCATATTGTCTGACTAGTATTTACTACTAAGCATCTACCATGTATTTCCTGCTAAGCTGGGCACTGTAGAAGATGCAACAAAGTGTAAGAAATGGGAGGAGACGATCTTTAATGCATTTACTATTTATCTGGAGACAAACTATCAGTGGATACAACAGTTATGTATAAAGTGCTAAATGACCTAAGTATTTGATAAGGACAAGAGAAGGCAGAGGTCACTGTGGGCTGAGGTGATGAAGACAGGGAAGAGGAGAAATGCGCTAGCATTGCTTGGGGGGCCTGCTGTATCCTAGCTTTTTGCACATTTCAATCCTCTCTAATAGAGGCTGAATGCTACCTGTGATCTGCAACTCACCTTTTTGGTATGCTCCAGAAAACTTCCAATGACCAATATCTGCATCTCTAGGCCTGATGACTTTTTCCAGAACCAGGATCAGTCCAGATGAGCTGGGAAATTAGCACTCTCTGGGAGCAGCCTTCAGCCAATAACTGAGAGGAGTTGGTGTTTAAATACCCTTCAAGGAAGATAATTTTTGAGGCATGTGTTTTAGAACTTTTCAAGAGTGTCTCTGTTGGGATTAAAGTGCAGTTGCCCACAGAGGTAACTGGCTTGACAGTGAACTCTTACCTGGTTGCCTTCCCTTCCCAATATCACCGCCCCCGTCTCTACTTGTGCTCCTTCTCCTTCTCAGATAGATCATTTGCACTTGTATCCTTGTCTAAGGGTCTGCTTCCGGCCAAATCCAAACTAAGGCAGCCTCATTTTTGAGAAATTGATTAAAACTGTATCCTTTTGACTAGTGAGAAAACTAAGACTCGAAAAGATTAAATAACTGTCTAAGATCACATAGCAAGTGTGGGATAGTGCTCAGGTCTGAACTTACATCCCTCTGACTCCAAGTCCACACCCGTTCTGTTAGCATGCTGAGAAAAGTCGCTGGATCTTGGGGATACAGCCAACTCTTACTCCTTCCTATACTCACCCCACTCAGGACACTGGGAACTCCAAATCAAGGCTGACAAATAAGCTGATGACTTGGTCTCACTCAATTCTCATTGACTTCTTATTCATTTTAAAATGTCTCAGTCCCAGCTCTCCATGTGAAATAAGGAATGATTGTTACAGTGGAGAAAAGTAGCCATGTGGAATTCCTGTACTCCACATGTGAGAGTAGGTGCAGGCCAAGAAATAGGGAGGTACCCTTTCTCTATGTGGAGATGCTGAGAAAATGTTGTCTCTACACTGTTTATCCAGATTCATAGAAAATGGGTTTTAAACAGTGGCCAGGACATGAAAGCAACTGAAGTGTCCCACGATAGATGATTAGCTAAAGAAGCTGTGGTACATATGTGTAATGGAATATTATCAGCCATAAGAAGAGATGAAATACTGCCATTTGCAATAACATGGATGGACCTTGAAATAATCATACTAAGCGAAATAAGCCAAACAGAAAAGGTTGAAAATCACATGATATCACATATGTAGGATATAAACCTAAAAGCAACAAATGAACAGGACAAACAAACAGAGACTCATGGACATGGACAATGGACTAGTGGTTACTAGAAGGGAGAGGGGGAGGGGAAGGGCTAATAAAATAAAATGTTTAAAAAAATTAAGTATATACAGTATGAAAAAAAATAAACTGACATTAAAAAAAGAAAAAGAAAAGAAAAGAAAATGGGTTTTGAAGCCACCATTCCAATTCATGGCAGTTTTGGCAAATAGTTTGGATTAAGGTAGCACATAGCCGTCGTATTGGAATAAGTGGAGTGTGTGGCTGGATGTAGAAGTTTACTGACAACCAAACCAGAGTCTGGAAGCTTAAAAGCCTTGCTGTGGCTCAGAGAATTATCCATGAACCCAGGTGAAGTTTTGGTTTGGTCAGAGGGTAACTTGATCCAACTTTTAAGCAAAATGAAATTATCATGGTCAGGAGCAGATGGATGGAATAAATCACATGAAATCGGCCTCAATTTATCAAAAGCTGTCAGCAGAATTTCTTTTATTTATGTCTAATGTTCTAGTTACTTATTGTTTTATATCGAACCATCCCAAAATTTAGTGGATTAAAACAACCATTTTATTATATTTCATAATTTGTGTGAGTCAGGAATTTGGGCTGGGATTGGCTTAGCAATTTTGTTCCATGTTGCATCAGCTACAGTTACTTGGAGGTATTCAGGTGGCAGATGGGCGGGTCAGAAGGGTCTGAGATGGCTTCACTCACATGTCAAGCTCATGGTGGACGTGGCTGGAAGGCTCAGTGGGGACAATTGATCAGAGAACCAAGTCTCCAGTGAACAAGCTAGACACTACATGGCTTCTTATGACCTAGTTTTGGAGTCACATAGGGTCATGTCTGCCAAACTTCTTGTCAAAGTGGTTACAAGAGCACCTTGATTCAAGGGGAAGGAACTTAGACCCAACCCCTCGATGGTAGGGTATGTAAAAGTGCAACATTCAGTTTGAGTTAGAAGCAAAGAAGGGAAGTCAGGGCCTGCAGGCTTTCTCTGAATCTGAGACTGTAGCTGCAGCTGCTTTGCCAGGACAAAGCATTTGTGACCTAGGGTGTGCCAGGGAGGGAATAAGGAAAGGAGGGATCTGGCACGGCTGAAATCTCTGCTTTTCCAACAGCACTCCCTGCTTCCAGCTTTGCTTGGTCGGCAGAGCTCTGCACTCAGCACCACAGTCATTAGTAAAGAGCTGAGTGAAGGGTTCCGCCTACTCCAAGATGTTGGACCCTTGGAACTGAGAAAAAGGGAAGAGGCCAGCATGGAAAGATTTGGCTGATTTGAGCACTGTGCAAATCAAGCAGGGTTCAGGAGCCCAAGAAATAGTGCCTAGTTGCTCACCACACTGAAGATCTAGAGCTGAGGTTAGGCTCCATAGGGCACTGCCAGCGAAGCCAGCATCTCCCAAGGCCACACTGTGGGCTTCGATCCTGATGTTACTGTCCAACGTACTGATGATCTCTTTCCTTAAAGTTTTATCATCTATTTTTGCACTGAGTCCCTGGAATAGCTGCATGCAGAGTAAATCCTTAGTTTCCCTATAACCATGACTGACAGAGCCATAAAAAACCACAATAACTACCTGGCATGTTCATATGTCTGAAGTGCTATAATGGAATATCATGGGAGCTGAATGCTGGAAGTGTTTAGCATTTTTGCATTGGACAATATAGGCTGCTCCAATTAATGTCAGTCAGATCTACCCCTCCCCCCTTGAGATGCCCAAAATTATATGCTGATTTATTGAACCTACCATAATGTTCCCAAATCAATTTTTAAACATTTCTACAAACCAGGACGTCATATAGAAGCAATATAGCAGTTAGTTTAGTGTTTCGAACTTAATAAATATTCAATAAATGTGAGCCAAATAAGTGCCAGTCTCAATCTTCTACTAACCAGCCATGAGGTCTTGGGAAAATCTCTTCCTCTCACTAACCACCAGTCTGTTCATCTGTAAAATGGGACATTTGGACCCATCTATTCTGAGGTGAATCCCTTGTAGCTCTAAAATTCTATAATTTCATGTAAATGCCAAATCCATTTAAACATTGGCTTCAAAGGAAATGGAAGATAGAACTAGTATTTTTTAACTTCTCTTATTTTATGCTTCATTGCTTATTTTATGCATTGTTTCATACTCTTGCAGATCTATTATGTATTTAGTTATCATAACTAACTTGTGAAGAAAATATACTGTTTCAACATTTGGGAAAACTAAAGTTTATTAACTTTAGAAGACATCAATTTCTAGTCTTGATAGAATTCCAACTGCTTTAAGACATTGGGAAATAGGCAGTGTAAAACTGCGATCCCCGAAAGAAAGAATCAGTGAGGGGAGACTTAAAATAACCCTGGATTAACACTTGAAGGCAATTTCCACCTGGAAATCACAAGCACAATCTGGCAACTTTGCTAAGTAGAGGAGACAGACGCTAGAGATTGGAGAAGCTGAGGTGGCCAGGAGTTGAGGATCACAATTCCAGAAAGGATGGGAGATACACAGAAAAAGAACACCATAAGTCTGCTGAGATATCCTCTCGTATCTGCTAAATATTAGGCCATTTGTGTATAAAACGAAAGTCCACAAAATAAGGCAAAAAAAAATTACTGGAGAGTAGTAAGCTGAACAACCCAAAGCTCTTATAGGTGAAGAAATGGATGTACACCAACCAACCAAAGTGGAGAGTCCTTGGTGATCCCTTCAGCCATTCAATGAAAAGCCCAGAGGAGTCACACTCGAGTAAAGTGGCTAAACTATTCTTGAGTGAAGGTTACTCTCGACCCTCTATAGCAAGGTTTAAAGACAGGACTCAAAGGGATCAAACTATTTCATGAGTACATTAACTGCCTGCCAAAACAATTCTAACACTCTTTAAAAGAAGACAGCAAAGTCCAAATACTTAATGATACAGCTTCACAATGTCTATTATCTAATAAAAAATTGCTAGACATATAAAGAAGCAGGAAGATGTTCACCCATGACCAATAGAAAAACCAGTCAATAAAAACAGGTCAGTATATGACAGAGATGATGTACAAGCATTGAAGTAATTGAACAAGACCGACAAAGAGTGAGTAGAGAGTCCGAATTCAAACCCAGGACTCCCAACACTTTCACATAGTGCTCTTTTCATTACCTGCGCTCATCAGTCTCTCTGCAACTGGGCAATTTATAAGGTTTACCATGACAATCTCAATGCAATTTTCCTATACTTCTGGTTTGCACTTTAGTTGGAATCTCTCAGAGGCTCGTAGAGATGGACACAGATCAAAAGCTGTGAAGGCCAGTCTCTGATCATGGACCATCGCAGGCCATCTTCATGGACAAAATTTCAACATTACTGCAATAGAACTCCTTTGTCTCTCCTTTTTCCCTACTACAGCACTTGCATGAGAATTCCCCATGGCCACCACCTGTCACATCTCTGGCCAGAGGAACTCTGCCCCAGCGGCCGTGGCTTACGGGAACATAGGAATCAGTGTGTGAACGGTGGGAACACACGCCAGGAAACCAGGCCTCCTCTTCATCCCTGAATTGGCAAAAACTTGGAGGTGAGTCAACCAGCTCTCTGTGCAGTTAAAAGATGAGTGGGTAATTGCGGATGCTGTCGGCGGGTCACACAGAAAATGAGGAACAAGTGCCTAATTGGGCCCACAAGTTCAGGCCTCCGCTTTGTCCCTGAGTTGGCAAGGGGTAAAGGGGAACACAGAAAGTATCGTAGGCTGCCATCAACCTGCAGAAAGGTTCAAATTCTCCCCAAACCCACCCCTCGATGCCGGGGATATATTCATGTGTGTGCTGCCTACCTGTGTTTGTGAAAAAATGGTTCAAAGAGCACAGACACAAGGTCACCTACCAGGCTAGGGGTGCAGTTTTCCTCCCTGCAATTTACTGCACAAGTTGTTACCAAAGCAAATATCAAAGCCCTGCAATTTGCTAATTACAGGCGGGATCCCGGGCTTGTGGGCCCAATTAGGCACTTGCTCCTCATTTTCTGTGTGACCCGCCGACTGCACCCACAATTACCCACTCATCCTTTAACTGCCCTGAGAGCTGGTTGACTCACTCCAATTCACTCCCACTATCACCAGGTAACCTTTGGTATCTTTCTGTTTTCAAGGTTCCCCACATTTACCTATTATCTCTCTCTGTATCACTGGACAATGTCTGGTTTCCCCTGACTGGGGCTCCTCTGAGATTTCCTGATCTTACTCTTCGCCTAGGCTGGGAGCATAAGGCAGGAAGCAGCTCCTGTTGTTCTGGGCATCTTGCCTAGCTCCCCCAAGGGAGCTCCGGAGGCTGTGGCCATGTTTAGTTTAGCCTCTGCCCCAGACACAGAAGGAGTAAGGAAAATTACAGCTTCTCCGGAGCCAGCTCATTGCCAGAGCTCCTGCCCACGCTCTCCATCAATACCTTCCTGGCTCTGGAACTCAGTCAGGTCAGGGCTGCATCCAGGAAGACTCACTGCCAGTCCTGGGGAAGGAGGTCCCAGCAGCTGCCAGCAGTAGCTCTCCAGAGAGACACAGTTGGAGGAGAAAAACCCCCTCATGATTTTCTACTTCATTAGGCAAGCGACCTGGCAAGCAAAAAATTTCCAGCACACTTTTTGATGATTTATTATGTCAATGATTCCTACCCTTTTTTGTGTCACAGACACCTTTGAAAATCTGATGAAAGTTCTGAACCTTCTCCAGCCAGAATGCTCATATTTTTATTCCATTTATTTATTTAATCATTCAATGGAACACGTATGTGCCAAGCACTACTTGACACTAAGCAAACATCAGTGGGCAAAAGAGACAAAAATTTCTACTCTCATGAAGCTTCCATTCTAGCAGGAAGAGAGAGGCAATAAATAATAAGTGTAAGAAATAAATAAAATATCTAATTTGACAGAAAATAAGGACTATGGAAAAAGAAAAATTCGAGAAGGATGAGAGATTAGTGGAGATAAAGGTTGCATTTTTAATAGAGTGTGCCAGGTTGTCCTCATTGAAAAGTGAAATGTAAGCAAAGCATTGAAGAATGTAACAGGTTTCCCCACCTGAGTATCTGGAAAAAGAATGTAGCAGCCAGAGGTAACAGCCCGAGTGCGAGGTCTTGCCATGTGTCTGAGGTAAAGCAAGGACAGGGTGGCTAGACTGGAGGGAGGCAGGGAGGGAGGGAGGCAGTCTCAGCGGGTCAGAGAGACAAGGCGGTTGAGGGGGCAGATATCGCATATGGCCTTGTAGATCACAAGGACTTTGACTTTGACTCTGAGGGAAATCAGGAGCCATTTGTGGGATTTGAACAAAGAGGGACGTAATCTCAGTGGTAGCAGTGGAGACCTGGAGAAAGGTGAGTCGAGAGGATTTCCTGAAGAGCTGCGGTGTGTGAGAGAAAGATGTGCATGTGTGTAACTTCACGCACACTTCTGCAGTCTACCAAGCTCCTAAACACCCTCCATGGATGCAGGCGAAGGCCCCTTATCAAATGATAAAGGGAAGTGGTGACCCCAAGGAAGAAGGGGACAGTGGTGGCTCCTGTGGAGGAGTGCCTCAGCTGTATCTAAAAGTCTCATTTCTTTTTAAAAATGCATAAGAAGATATTTCAGGCAAGTATGGTAAAACATTAACATCGGTCATCTGAGTGGTGGATACATAGGTGTCTCTACTATAATATTTTCTGTTTAAAATAATTTATACTTTTAAAAAGAACTGCCCATCTTGCGGTTTTTCAGAAGCCTCTCTCTCACTTGCTTGTCAATACAGGATAGGAAATCAACACAATCAAGTTAGCAATTCTGGCTGTGACTTCTGGCTGGGTACTTCACTTGTCTAACTTACTTTCCTTCCCTTTCTTCCAGCAGCTGAGAGGCAAAAGTAAGATAAGTCAGGAACTATCACAAAACCCGCACTATAGCTTACAGAGTCTGGATGAGGAAGAGAGTGATGGGAAATGGGAGGACTGGGGAAGGCCCCCTAGCAGAGGCAACCCTTGAGCAAGATCCAGGAGGATGGGCAGAGTGGGCCTGGTAGAAAGAAAGGAAAGTCTTCCAGCTGGGGGATGCTTCACGAACAGAGGCAGAGTTGGGAGCAAGCATAGGGCCCAAGCACGTACTCTGCTATGGCCCATTTTAAGGAGAGCAGGCAGATTTTCCCCTCCCGGTACTGAATTAGAGAGTAAAGGCCAGGTGGGAGGAAATTTAGAGCCCTTCAGTCACCCACGTAGGGCCAAGAGAGCCTGATGGTGGAAGAGCTTGCATCCGTCTCTGCAGCAAGCTGAAACCTGCAGATCAGGGTGACTTCAGGCCCCAGGGATTAAGGCTACTGAGCTGGGTGGAGTCACCATGCGGACCTGGAGGGAGACTTCCTCCAGAGCAGGAGACCAGGGAGGCTCCCCAGCCACCTCTGCAGTTAGCCACCTCAGGCCATGGCCCTCAGACCGCAAATTCCTCACAATCTGCAGAGCTGTCACTGAGCCTGGGGGAAGGTCCCCTGCTGCCCACATTTTGTAGAATCTTGCTGTGTCACAAGTCCTGATTAGGTGCCAAGAGAAGGATTTCCCAGGCCACAGCTTTAACAAGACCATGCTTCCTAATTACTAGTTTTCTCCTAATTAAATAAAAAGGGGGGAGAGAAACTAGTGATTACTCGACCTTGTAATACCACCTTCCATTTATGTGCGTCTCTCTTCAGAGGAGCTCAGAGTGCTTTGTATATTGTTGTACATTTTCCCCTCATAATATCCCTGAGATTCCTAGGGATGGTTATTATCATACCATTTTACAGCTGGGAAAAAGGATGTGACTGAGGTTAAGCAAAGTGTCCAAGTGTCCTCTGTGGCTAGGGTCTGTATTTTGAATCTCTTATAAGAAACCTCCTCATATTTGAAAATAAAGCCATTCCCTTAAACTGGGCTAAAGTAACACATAAAGAATAGCCATTTACTGCAAACTTTACAATAGTAATTAACACTATTTATTCTCACAACAATCCTACAAAACATATAGTATTACACCAAGTTTACACAGGAGGACAATGGGATTCAGAGAGGTAAAGTGAGCTGCCTAGAGTTGCATAATAATAATAATTGTAATAGTAGTAGTAAAAGCAGGAGCTAAAATTTATTAAGCTCTTACCATGTGCCAGGCATTCCGCACATATTAACTCATTTTAATTCTTACAACAAACCTCTGAAGTAGATATTAGTATTATTCCCATTTTGCTGATGACAAGACTGAAGCACAGAAAGATTAAGCAACTTGCCCAAGGTCACACAGGAATTCAGTGGCAGAGCAATATAGGAACTCACAAAAGCTATGCATGTCCTACCATACCAGTTTACACATCTGAAGGAATGCTGCATTCTGAGGGTTGGCCTGGGAACACCTAGGTACAGTCCAAATGACTCGGGTATATCTCTAGGACTGCTCTGTGCCCTATCAGTGGCCTATGAAGAAGTGAGAGTGCACTTTCTGTAGGCCCCTCACTATAAGGGTGGGTGCCGGGAGAGGGGACCCAGGGAGAAAGGCTCTTTCTGTTTGATTGGAGTTTCACATATTCTGGGTACTTCTGTTGATGTAAAGTGGTGCAGTAGGGGCTGTTAGCACAAAGGCAGTGGAATCCGTGAATAAGGATTAGCCTAGAGAGACAGTCAGACCAGTGGGAAGTGAACCTGCTGTGGTGCGTGCATGTGGGAGGCAGTGCACCTCGCTCTTCCACACTCCAGAGAAATGAGCCTCTAAATCTAGAACCTTGGCTTTTTCACTGCCCTCTCCCCAAAAGCACCCTCAAGTGACTTATCCCACATCAAGATGAGGATAAGTCCTAGATGGGGACACGAATTCTGACTCCTTGACAGTCTAGCCAAACTTGTCCATCAATAAATTGGCCTGCCAGACCCAGGCTTCAGAGTAGGGGCCTCTGAGTGCCCAGCCACTTCCTGGGTCAGCGAAGGTGAGGCCAGGCCCCTCCCCCAACTCTAAGGTAAAGCCCTGCCCTGACTGCCAGGTGGCATGCCACACTCAAACCTCCGACTTCTCTTTCCAGACCAACACTTGTAGCAGACTAACTACAATCCTCGCCTCCTGTCACTGTGTATCCTATCCCTTTCGGACAGCTCAGTTTTCCAGACAGCCCTTCCTGAGAATGAGGACATGTCCCAAACAGATGGCATGTACGCAATTGCCAGTGAGTATTGGCTACATCACCCCCATGGTCTCCAGGTCTTTCTGACCAAATCGGAACATTTAGGAAGGTTCTAACTTGCCATGTCTGACTCTTAAAGTTTCCAGAACTTGTATCTCCACCTTGTTGAGAAACGATACACCAGAAGAAAATTCTAGAAGACAGCATCTTTCATCTAGTGAGCACAGTGGCTACAAACATGGGATCTGGAGCACAACTGTCTAAATTTAAACTCCAGCCCTACCATTTACTTACTAGCTGTGTGACTCTGAGCAAATTGTTGAACCTCTCTTTGCCTATTTTGTTGTCTATGAATCGTGGATAATAAGAATTTCTACCACAAAAGAGTCATAGGATTGCTGTGAGAATTAAATGCGTTATTGCATTAAAGTGCTTAGCACTGAGTAAACATTCAATAAATCTTGACTACTATTAAGTGGCCTGGAAACTTTTTCCCCAGAAAGAGACCATTTTTTTTGGTCAGCTTCTCTTTTGCACCCCAATACCTCAAGCAGGTAGAGGTAGCTCGGTATTGTGAACACTTCTATCAGTTTTGGGGGCTGAGAATCATATTCGAAAGGAGATTTTGCCTTCCAAGGGTTTATTCTCAGCCCCTGCTAACCACACAATATCTACAGAAAAAGAAAAGAAAATAGAAAGAAGAAAAATCAAAGCCCATGACGTACTCCAGGGAGAAGGATGAACCTGGCTCTCTCCAGCCTCCCTGAAGATCTGTTTGCTGTTTTCGCTCTAGCCGCAGCCCCTGCCATCGACTAGAGGTTCCTCTGCAGATGTTCAGACCTTTTAGAAATGTAAAACCAGTGAAGCCAAGGCCTGTGAGTTCCCAGGGCCTCTCAGGCACGCGGCATCTCTCCCCAACGGCAGCGCCTTAAATACCAGAGGACTTGCCAAAGATGGAACTGTTTTGTTGGAAGCTCGGGTTTCTCCCGCAGTGAGGCTGAGCCGGTGGCGCAGCTGCTCGGAGGTCACGCCCGAGACACGTCCGCACAAGCCCGGCCGGGGGGCGCAAGGGCTGGGGGACTCAGGGGCGCGTCACCTTCTCCAGAGACCTGCTTAGTCTCTGTTCTCATCTTCATTTCACAATTTTGCAGCTTGGGAGGTGGCTTTCCTTTCCCTATGAAGATACAATTTTTGCAAAACAAAACAAAAAGACCCAAGTAAAAAAGAAATGCTTCTTAAAAATGCTAATGTGAGCATTTTTTAATAATTGTTTTGGAATTCTGTGTGGGATCTGGAGTTCTTTTTCAATAAACAGCGGGAAGAAAAAAACCTACATTCGCCATAGGAAACCTGAAGCCATTTAAAACTTGAAAATTAGCCTTCATTTTCTATTACTTAAAATATTTGCATTTGTATGCCTAGAGTCTTCTATATATGATAAAAATAGGGGCACTGAATAGTTTAATCACCTGTATTTTCCTTGAATTGCATATTTTCCTTTGTAAACAAGAAAACACAGATTGGAAATCCATTCATTCCTTCCTAAGTGCTTCAGTTGGGGTTTATTTGTGTTTCCAATCAATGGAAACCAAAAACCACCTTTGCAAGATTGAGATATTTCATGCTAAGAGACTTCAAGACATTTTTATCCTCTCTGAAGCTATTTCTACATAAAGCCCAAGATTGTTTAAATTCAGTTAATAATTATAATTATCATTTAATTTACCGAGCACATTCTACACGTTTGACTTGTCATCTCATTTGATAATACTGGTAAGCAGTTATTCTTAATTCTTATTTTATAGATGAGAAGACAGACTCAGAGAGAATAAGCAGTAGTTAATAAATGATGCGGCCTTTATGTCCACACCATTCAGGTCTGAGAGCTGCAAAGCTGTGCTCTTTTCACCACCAGAAACCATTTCCAGTGTATAAATATTTCTAAGTAAATGGATGGTTAGGGACATAGAGGTGTAGCTGATCTTTTCTCTTAAGTTACAATATAACTTTTAAGGGGAGAGGCGCTGGTTTCTAGAGCTAGTGCTGCCTACATTATCTTGCCATCCAAATTTAATAAGGCTTTGAGCCTCAGTGTCCCCTCTCCAAAATGAGACATTATCTCTGTAGTCCTTTCTAGCTCTGACATCTGAAGATTTATCCTAAATGAAAAGCTCAGACTCTTTAGCCTGTTATTGGGCACGACATAATATTAATCACTACTCTCCTGATTCCCTGGTTCCATTTATCTAACTCTGAGATTCTCAACATTGGCTGCACATTAGAATCTTCTGGGGGAATTTTTTTAAATGCAGATGCTCAGGCCACACCTGCAGAGATTCTGATTTAATTGGTCTGACATGTGACCCAGGCATCGGTATTTTTCAAAAGCTCCCCAGGTGAATGTGGAGCCAGGCCTGAATATTGATCTAACCTAGTGAACTACTCCAATTTCAACCACCCCAGTCGTGCTTTTATACATGTAGTTACTGTAACTGGAATTCTCTTTTATAAAATCCAATAACACTAGTGCTACCAGAGTCCATCTCAAAACAGATGTGAGCTTTTTACTTTATTTGTGTAATTTGCTTAAATAAATTAAGATGTCTCATTATTGATAAAAATGCTCTAAGGGTGTGTGTGGGGCGGGGGGAGGGGCTGTTGAGACAATAGATGTTTTTTTTTTCTTCAGGGGTAGAGACAGAAAAGTGCTACAAGAACCAGAGGCTCTACGTCAATCTGATCCAATAATTGATTGGCCAAGTGAAAGCGATCACACAAAATATTTATTTAACCCAAGGGTAATACCCGTTCTTTGGAAACAACCTATTTTAGACCTGGCCTCAGAGACTGGGTTGAGTTGGAGTGGTAGAAGTCTGAAAGTCTGGGTAAGAGGTCAGCCTGGAGCCATTTGAATCCCAAAAGGCCCCAGGCTATTTTATGTACTATTAGCCTCTTGATTTGGCATCTATTAGAGGGAGGTAAACTTTCCAAAACTCTCCATCTAAATGTGACCCAATGACATCAGTACACAGGGAAAGTCCAAACATTCTTATAAGTCAAAAAAGATTTACTTCTTCTTTATGGAAGGATCTACTAATTTCCTGATATGCAGAAGAAATCTAGAGTTTGTTTCATTTTTTAAAAAGTCTGTTATACTTCGTTCATTAAGCTTAAGCTTCTTTCTTTTGCATGAACCTATAATCCCTACCACTCTACCAAATCAGACACACACAAACACAGACACACACACACCAACACATGCATTTAAGCTTCTTTCTTTTGCATGAACCTATAATCCCCACCACTCTACCACACACACACACAAACACATGCATGCACATGTGCGCGTGCACACACACACACACACAAAAGGAAATGTAGTTTTTTCATTCAACCTCTGGTGACATAGTTCAGGTTGATGAAATTCTAGTAGGTGATATTAGTTGATACTGTGGTCAGAACACGATTTCTCCAAATGAGAACATCAGGCAATTCTGTGGCCCTTTGGCCTTTACCTGTTACTTGTAAACAATCTCAACTGTACAAAGTGGACACAAAATTCTACTTAATGTAAAAATGCATGAAATCGCTTTACTTGTTAAATTGTTTCCCCTTGGCAATAGAAAGATTAACATTTCTGTACAGGGAATGGTTTTGATCTCGCCTTCCAGCTACAGCATTTACATTCCAGTAAAGTTCATCTGGATCAGTTAGTAGTCACATGAATGAATATGCAGCTCAAGATCACGTTCTTAAATAAAGATATCATCCAAAGAACGGGGTGGAAGGGAACTTATCTTAATAATCTAAAGATGAAAATCCCAGAAAGACACAGAGTTGTTCTCTAATGTAGATTTCCATGATGAATTCTGGCTCAAAAAAAAAGAAAAATTATTTGAGGACTAGAATAAAGAAGGGACAGACAGATTATAGCCTCCTTAAATGAGGAAACTGGGAAAACACCTCGTCCACCCAAATACATTGTCTGCATAGATCAAAGATGGACCTGAGCTTTAAAACATTAAAATAAAATTAAAAAATCTGTCTAGGTGAGAGAAAGGGACTTTGAAGTAATAGGGAAGTTGTCATTTCTTGTATGAACTATAGGAATCAGATCAGAAATACTGACCTTAAGAAAAGAACAGTTTCCAAAGCAAGAAACCATTTTTTAAAATCTCTTTTATGTAGTTTGATATGTAGTTTGAGTTTAGGGGCAGAAGTCGCCTAATGATAATGTGTTTCATGTTTTTATAATCCAATAAACATTTGTCGAGCACTTACTATATACCAGGCTCTGAGCTAAGCATCAAGATACCAAGATGAGTAAGACTCAGTGCCCTTTCTCGAGACACCTACCATCCGTTGACATTGCCTGCAGTAGAAATTCATATGAGGTATTATTAGTACAACCGCAGTTTCACAGGTAACAAAACTTGTTGCTCACAACTTGAGGCTTGGTAGTCAAGATGGTGGGGGTAACTTGGACATGCCACCAGTGTTGATCATTAATTCAAGCCAACAAACTTCCCTCAGAGCCAACCCTGGGCAAGAACTCATGGGAGGTGCTATAATGGGTACAGAGATGAATAAATCAGGGTCCTCTTCTTCCAGAGGTTCCCAGCCGAGTTTCTGGATGAAAAGGAAAACTAGATGTAGCAAGTAAAGACTGCTTGCTAACTGGTTTTCCTCAAGAGAACTACAGAGAGAGACTTTGGAAATGCTTTGGAAGAATAATGCTTTAAAAGCACAATAGGTTAAAACACCGGAATGACAGATTAGCTTTGCCAACCACTTAGTGAATGGCCTACCTTCAGCACATTGAGCTGATTAAGGAGTAGATATTAACTGGTGAGCTTCTCTGTCTCTGACACAGAGAGGTTTTAGGAGCCATCAATTTATAATTTAATGGGCTTTTAACGGAAAGCAAAGTACTGGTACATTTTCATTCAAAATAGCCATGCTGATAAAAGCCCGACTAACCACCTCTAGACAAGAGTCGGAGTAAAAAGTATCATTGAAGGAAATGCTACATCATTCCAACTGTCCATGTCACCTCTTCAGCTATTTCCTCAAGTCTTCCCCAACCATCCCAGCCTGGATGTCTGTCACTGTAGCTGAATTCTCACAGGCCACTGGGCTGTATCCCTGGATCTCACACCCAGCCAGTACAGTTGGAGCTGTTCTCTGGTTGGATGATGGCCTTCCCAATTAGTCTGTGAGACCCTGACACTAGAGATCACATCTCCTTTCCCCTCTGCCTCATTGACTGCTCCTAGAATAGGGCTGTTTGTATGATACAGGTTGAGCACGGCCTGACAGGGTAAGCCTTAGACCTGGACTGGAAGACCATGGCCAGCATGAACACTGACTAGCTATTAACCTTGGAAAAGTAACTTTTTCTGTCTGGACTTTAGTATTCCCATCTATAAAGTGAACAGGATGAATTACGCATTCTTTGAAGCCCGTCCCTAATACTTTATGATTATGTGATTTTTAGCAAATGCCAAATCTCCCTCACCATAACCCCCCCACCCACACACACACACCACCACCCACCTCACTTCTCCTTTCTTCTCCCTGTATTTGTGAGACGAACACACAACCTCAAACACACAATCCTCGAATTACTGCTGGTAGGCTGCTTGGGGTGAATGCTCCAAAGACTGGCATTTTATCCTAACAATACCAAAATGACATTCACCCCAATTCCCACTAAATACAAAACTGAGCACATGTGTCCAATTCTTTACAGCTTACAGGACAGTTTCACATATGATCCCACAACGTACAATAACCTGTTACTGTTGGGCCCATTTTACAGAATAGGGTTTGATGCAGTCACATAACTAGCTAGTAAGTTGTCTTCACTTCACAGAAGCCAGCTGCCTTCTCCCTGAGCTGCCACAGGCACAGCTGCAGATGCTTCTTTTCAAGTGGGAGGCAGGGAGGGAGTGCGGTTGGAGTTCAAAAAGAGAGAAGAGCAAGGAGAAGAGATGGAGGAAGGGGAAGAGAGAAGGAAACAGCTACATTCCTGATACTGGTGAAAGGTCTTCCAGCCTTAATCTGCTCTTAACTCACAGCGCCTTACGCCTCCCAAGGTTTAGAACCTGCGTGTTATTCTTCTGACCCTCAGCCACTTCCCTTTCTTAGGCTGCCCTAAAAAAGAATGTCCGTTGCAATCTCTCTCCAGCTGTTTGATCTTTTTAAATGTCTCTCACTTATCTGTAGCATATGCTCCAACTAAAAAATAGACCTTGGGCATTCAGGATGGGAAAGAGAATTAAATGGCAAAAGCCAGCCTTGTGCCAAGGGTGTGGGCAGCCCCTAGATAGCTATGATGACCAGATGTCCTGGATTTGCTGGGATGGTCCTAATTTAAAAATTCTAGCCTTGTCCCCATAAGTGCCTTCACACTTGTCAGACCATGTGTCCCTATCTGGGGTTTGGAAAATATAGTCACCACATGGATACCTGATATCCAAGCATCAAACAGACCCAACGTCTGCGTCATGGGGGTGGAAAGAGGACAGATATTGGAGCCAGATGGATCTTGGGTCGACCAGCTCTGCCACTTACTGTCTGTGTGGCTTTAGGCAGCTTTTATTCTTTCTGAGCCTCAGTTTCTTCATCTAGAAAATTGTTAGCTCCCCAATAAATCAGCTCCATGAATTTTGACATCAGAAAACCGCTGCTTATAGAGACTTAATATCTTCCAGATGTTTCTGCCATTCTGTCTGTACTGTCACATTGTTTGGATTTTGGTCAAATCTGGTGTGTTATAATTTAAAGCACGAACTTAAATTTACGGTTCTGAGTATCATCTTAAACAGCTATAATAACAGCAACCAAAAAATCCCAACAGATATGAAATGCCCTTCTTTATTCCTGCACATCCATTCCAAATCCTCCTCACTCTTTAAGACTCAATTGAAATCCACTTTCCACTGCTTCTTAACAGTTTCATGTGGGCTGATCCTGTCCCAGCCAGGTCGGGGGTCACATCTAGATTGTCGCTGTAGGTTCCAGCTGCTTTGCCTCTGTTCTCACCTCCCTTTAATCTACTTGTCACAAGCTCAGCATGTGGACCTTCCTGAGCCCCTCTCCCCCCTGGTACTCAGGGGCGAAGGTGAACAATGGAAAGTGGTCCACCGTGAAGCCAGCCAAGCACCACGTCTGATCCTGCTGCCCACTAACCTGCTGTTGATCTTAGTCAGGTCACCTGACCTTTCTCAGCCTCAGCGCTCTCATCTAAAAACGAGGATTAGGTTTCCTATATCTTGCGCTCATAAGAAGCATTTTCAAAGCCTTCCTGTTGCCCTGTCATTTAACTAGCATTGACTCCTCCAACTCTCAAATCTTCTTCAGCATCTATTTCCAGGCATATCGAGCACCAACTCAGCATTTAAAACCCTCCAAACACCCAGCATTCAAAAACCTCCATCATCTGGCCTTACCCCAAGATTCTCAGATTTATTTCCCACCCAGCACACACTTTTGGTACCAGCCATGCCAGGCTCCTCACTGTTCGCTCACCCCTGCCTCTGCATTTTTGCCCAAGCTGTTTTCACCAGGTACGCCCTCTGCCCACCTATCCAAGGAGATATCTTTCTAGACTGATCACGCCCTTTCCCCACTGCTATGAACCAAATTATGCCACCCCCCAAATTCAGATGTTGACATTCTAACTCCCCTAATAAGAACTGTATTTGGATACAGGGCCTTTAAGGAAGTAGTTAAGGTTAAATGAGATTATAAGGTTAGGGCCCTAACCCAAAAGCGTTAGTGTCCTCATAAGAAAAGACACCTAAGAGAGGGTGCTTCCCTCCCTCTTCCCCTCCCCTCGCTCCATCATGTGAGGACAGAGCAGAAGAGAGCTCTCACCAAAAAATAAATTGACCAACACCTTGACCTTGGGCTTCCTAGCCTCCAGAACTATGAGGAAGATAAATTTCTGCTGTTTAAGTCACACAGTCTATGATATTTTGTTACGGCAGCTCAAGCAAACTAATATACCCACAATCACTTCTCTCTCTTTCTTCAGAACCCTGTGTCACTTGTCACCTCTCCCTCACATGACAACACTGAATTAGTGATACTCTATCTTGCTCACTCAGTAATTTCCCCTATGTGTGCCCGTTTTGCTCCTCCAATAAGGAGTAGGCTCTTTGCAAGTAAGAGGATCATCATCTGTATCACCCACAGGTCCAGCACAAATCATGGCACACAACAGAGGCTCAAGACGTGCTTAGCTGGTCACAAGTCCTGCACTGATAGAGGAGGAACAGTGGTCCTTAAAGGATAGGAAGTCTTTCCAGTGTGGCTGTGGAATGCCTTTAGGGGTACACACCTACCCTCACCCAGACATTTGCTTTTCTACAACCAATCTTGGCTCAGTCACCATGGCCCATAGCAGGACACTGGGAAGAGTCAAGCACACAAAAGATGCTCCACACATATAACAAGGAGTTTCCCCAACCAATAGATAAGTAACAAAGAGATGGATATATCATACTGAAATAGTCATTGAAAATATTTGTCATTTATGTGCATATTTTTTGTGTATACTAAAAAGCATTTTTGCATTGAATATTTTAATTTATATATTCATATGGTTGAGCACCTGCTGTGTGCCAGCTTCTACACAGGTCACTTCAGACCCAATACCAATCGAATGTATCTTCATTTTACAGGTGAAAAAACTGAGACTTAAAGAGGTTATGTAACTCACCTAAGGTCACACACCTGGTAAGTGAAATTGTGAGCTAAGTGATAAACTGCATTTGAAAAGCATTCATTTGCTATAAACAGAGCAAATACCACACCCAGAGCCCCCAAACTATTATTTATGAGGGATACAGAAAGGAGGGCAACATAACCTCCATCCTTACAAAATTATAGAAGAGAGAAGAGGTTATGTAGATCACGAGTTACAGGTGGCTACAAATGCCATAAGAAGGGACAGAAATCAAGTGCTTCAGGAGTGGAGGACCGGTTGCACACTGACCACACACCAGACACTAAAGGACAAGCAGGAGCAAGGTACAGAAATGGATGCCGTGGAGGTTTCACTCACCAGGACAGGCTTGTAGGGTGGTGCACCCCAGGCAAGACTGTCTGAGGTAACGGGGGTAGGACCTCTGGAAACATAAGGCCGACTTTATGCAAAGTTCCTGGGGTCTCAGGACACATGGTTTAACCCCATCCCCATGTGCCCCACCCCCAACTTCTCTAGTTAAGGCAGGGGACTCATTAGGGACACTAGGCTGCTGAGAAGGGGGTCCTGATTCCCAGGAGGAGGAGAGTGTTGGGGTATGGCAGAAGGGGCACAGGACTTGGATTCTAGAAGTAGCTCTGCAGCCACGCAGCAGGAAGACCTTGACTAAACCTCCCAACAAGGCAGGACTTAGAAGGCCTTGGCCTGGGGGATTTCTGAGTACCATGTGATGCCTACTCACACCAGGCGCTGGGCTGGAGTTGTGGGTCCAGAGGATGCTGTTTCGGATTTGGGAGAAGTGGGCACGGTGGGGCCTCCTGTTCAGAACTCTCCCTTCACTGAGCCTTACTTCAGGGCGCCTGGCAGGGGACCAGGAAGGTGCTGACGTCAGACATGCCCAGTGAGGAGGGCCTCCCCTCCTGCTTCTACAACCACGGCCCCTCTAGGCCTTTCTCTGAGTGAGGTCCATGCTTAAAGACTGTTCCGTCTAACAGGACTAACCTACTTAATTAAACCAAAGACACTAGATCATTCCCCCCAGAATATGAAAAGCAGCAAAGGGCTGTGCTGGGCTGCCCCTTCCCGCTGCTTGCCTGCCCTGGGTCGCGCCCCAGGCAGGGGCAGGCCCTCCCGAGTCCCTGGGGTGGGCTGGGAGAGCGTGGGTGCGGGCCTGCTGCGCGCGCTCGGAAGTGCCCCTGGGGCCTGGGCGGCAGGCGGCTCCTGTTTCCCAGCTCGGCCAGGGCGCGCGCAGGGCAGCTGCTGGGAGGTGAGCGGAGCAGCCTTTTCCCACAGTCTGGGGCGGTGACACATGGTGCTCACACATTCCACAGCCGGCGGCCGTGCCAGGCCTGGCCGCGAGTCAAGGCCGGGCCGGGAGCCGCCGCCGCTGAGCAGGTTCCGACTTGGGCACCCGCCACGCCGCCCTCCTGCCTTCCCCACGCCGTGGGGCGGGGCGGGAGAGCAGAGGGAGGGGGCCGCGCTGCCTGCTTAATCCTTCGGCATCTAGACACAACTATGCGGAGTTGTTTTGAATCCCAGTGCGTAGCTCACCTAGGTGCTGAATAAACATGGCATGGATAAATGAATGAAGGAGCAAAGGAACGCAAAGGGTAGCCTCTCCTGGCAAGCTCACATCATGTGCCTAGACAGTTATTACCAATTTTCAAAGCATCTGACTCCCATTCTCTCCCTACATTTTGAGAAGATCCTGAGGATGGAGTAGGGTTATTTGCACCTCCAGTATACCACGGGGAAAATTGGACTCAGGGAGAAGTGGCTTGCTCAGGGCAGTGGTGTTCTTGCCTTTAGATTCAGATGGGAACTGCTAAAGGGATGTGTGGTTGGGGGCACTTTCTGTCATGTCCATCCTCCATCTCTGAGTCTGTAATGAAGGGGCCTGCCAACTTCTGACCCAAACCCACTCCCACAGCTCCCTATTTATTGATGGGCTATGGAAGTCTTTATCACAAGCCCACTCGGCAACCATTTGAGAACTGCAAAAGCAGACGATTAGAAAACAAAAAAAATGGGCCCTCTGATTCTGGGATGGGCATTCCTTTCTACGGAATGGCAAACACTCCTGGTGTTATGCTTTGCTTGGGCTTCTGTGTGAACTCCCCCACAACCCCTCCAACTCTATCACCTCTAGAACTATATCTAACTGCCCAGGGCAGATAACACACTGAAGCTGGAGGTCACAGTGAGCCTTCGCTCATGTAAAACCTCACAGAGCAAGTAACCCACAAGCATCTCCCACAGGAGCTGCCCAGAAAGTGTTCTGGAAACTTCACTATTTCCAAGGTTGTCATATATATATATAGTTTTTAACTCCAATGACAACCATTGAGATGGGTACTATTATTGTTCTCGGTTTATACGATTTATACCTAAAGAAATCGAGACTTAAAGAGATAAAATCACTTGCTTAAGGTCACATAGCTATAAACGTGCTTGACCCCAGGTTTGTCAAATCACTAGCCCAGGGCTTTGTCAGCTAGGTCTCAAAGATGAGATACAGTTCAGATTACATTCCATGCATACACCCTCTCTCCCCACCTCCCCATAGCACACCCGTGCACAAAGAACTGCCCAACCTTAACCTTCTCAAAGCAGAATCACACTTGGTCCTCCATAGATCCTCACTGAAGAGCTTCAGTGGCTCTGACTTTGGTAGAATCTGGTAGAATTTTTCAAACTCACTTTTGTTCTGTGAAATAAACTACCCACATCTTCTGATCCACAATCAATAATTCTCGACCATTACGACATTATCAACGAACAAAGAGGTCACTAATGAGGCCTTGACTAATCAGTTAGCACTCACTGAAACTGCTGGGCCAGGCACATAGCAGGGTGGTAATGGGGACAAGGGGGGACTAGGAGGTGAAGAAAAGGAATAAGAGAAGGTACAAGAGCGAATACAACACAGAAGACCCACGATCCCCACGTGGGGCTCCCAATTAGGTAGGTTGGAAAGACTCATAAAGAGACATTTACATCATCACATGATCAAAGAAGCATGAACTAAGTGGGGATACTCAGGCGAGAATGTTGCTAGTTGAAGTGCAGGAAGGGTTCCCTGAAGAGGTGAGCTTTATGTTGGGCCATGAAGGATGAGTGGTCCTTCTGACAGAGGCAACAACGGAAGGCTACTCAGAGCAGAGGAAACACGACGTAGCTTAGAGAAGACAGGAATGTGAATTATAAATAAAAATTGACAAACAGTATATTATCAAAATTTTAAATTTCTGCTCACAAAAAAATTACACCATCAAGAAAATAAACAGGCAAACCACAGACTCCACTACAAGCAGAATCTATAAAGCACACCTGCCACTCAATAATAAAAACACAAACAACCCAATTTTATGTTTTAATGTCCAAAGACTAAACTTTCCAAAAGATACACAAATGACCACAATAAGCACACGTGAAAGCCTTCAACATCATCAGTCACCAGAGAAGTGCAAATTAAAACTACAATGAGACAACATCACACACTTATAAAGAATGCCCAAAATTAAGAACTGACACCACATGTTGAAGAGGATGTGGAACAATTGGAACTCTCATATGTTACCGGCAGAAGTGTTAGATGATACAGCCACTTTGGAAAACATAGTTTCTTAAAAAGTTAAACATACATCTACCCAGTGGTATATGGCTAAATGTTTAACTGTCTCCTGGGATAAAAAACGAGCCTGATTTGTGGCACTTGGATGACTTCCCTGGTATAAATACTCTCACCAGGGCTGATTTTGAGCTGCCAATATGACATCACTGAAAGTGGAGTTGGGGAGAGATGAGCACATTTGCCTCTTGCTGGCCGGTACCAGTCTGCTCCAGCACACCATTGTACCCCTGACCTAGTAGTTCTACTCATAGGAATTTGCCTAAGAGAAATGAAAGCATATGTCTATGAAAAGTCTCATAGAAGAATGTTTGTAGTAGCTTTTTTCATTATAGGCCAAATTGGAAATAACCCAGATGCCCATCACAAAAGAGTAGATAAGTTAGCTGCTCTATATTCATACAATAGAATACTATTTATTGATAAAAATGGATGATCTACCGAGACATGCAACCAGATGAATGAATCTTAAAAATATCACGCTATGTGAAAGAAGACAAACATAAGAAGAACATCCTGTAGGATTTCATTTACATGAAATTCTAGAATGGTCAAAAGCAATGGTGATAAAATCAGATCATGGTTGTTAGGCGAAACGGGGATTGACTGGGAAGGGCCCCGAGCCAACTTTCTAGGGTGATAGAAACGTTCTGGGCCTTGATATGCATTGATCAAAACAGAACACTTAAGGTCTGAGCATTTCACTGTATATAAATTATAAGAAAAGAAAAAGGCACCACAGCTGAAAAGCCTGGGTTTCCTTCACTCGAACACTGCAGGTACCTCAGGAGTAGAGGACCACAAGCCAGAGTGGGGGCTACAAAGCAGCTGGCTCAGCACATGGGCCTCAGGGACTAAATTGTGTTTCTCTTATTTTCTTTAGCAAAACCAACAAAACATTATTTGCTTTGCCGCCCACTGTGATTACCGGGTAACCCAACCACGGGGCAGGGTATGGGCTGGGCAGCTAGAGGGCACTGAGGTCATCCGGGCCAGTCATTCCCATAGCTCAGCTCATCTTTCCTCCACCCTCTCTCTCCCCTCCCCCATTTTTAAGGAACACATTTAAGGGACTTGCAAAGTTACTCTGCCTCCCAGTTCTCTCTATTCCCTCCCATTTTCCTCCAACATTCCCTTCCTCCCAACCACAATCTTCTATCTCCCTTCCACTTAAATATGTGATAGTTATTTAACAGGTCACAGCAGTCAGAAATCCCTGTCTCTAAGGGTTCTACAATAACTGAAGCACAAAAATTATTTAGTAAATTATCAAAGGTCATCCAGCATGTTGAGTTTGGAACATCTTTCTGCCACCACTTATCGAGCGGTGTGATTGTAGGACTGTTCCTTAAATCCTCTGGCCTCAATTTCCTTATTCGCAAAATAAGGGAAATAATTCCTACCTCAGTGGGCTACCTGAGGGATAAAACGAGATAACCTGTGAAAGGGCCAGCATGTTTGGGAGACTTAACATTTGGGGTTAGTTTATTTTTCCATATTGCATTATGATTAATTCTTACTTTAACATTTTAATGATACCATTTTAAAGAAGTAGTGCAGCTCTCGAGTCATGTACCTAAAGAGGAGCAAAGACAGCCTTCCAGCCCAGGTCTCTGCTCCTCTTCAGTCCACAGGGTGCTTCCAGGCTGGAAAACCATCTAGCTTAGGGCACAGCAGTGGACTCCACCCACTCAAGCTTTCATTTCTGCAATTCCAGAAAAAATAGCATAAGAGGGCCAGGTGCAGGAAGGTGGAAAGGCTCTTGTCTCACACAAAAACAGTAAAATTCCTTTCACACCCTCCTACCCCCGCTCCTTAATGAGTCTCTTACCAGCTAACGTCTCCTTGACTTTTCAAAGTTCTATAAGGAGTTGCTTGTGGAACTCGGAGATCGAATATGAGGCACTTGTAAAACTTCACACAATACACAGGGTTTCTTTTTGCTTTTTTCATATTATATTCACACACCCTTTCCCAGAGCAAAATGTGCTAGTCATTGTCTGGTGGCTCCGCATCCCTCCTGCCTCCTTAACTCCATTCTCATCACTCTCACTACTGTAAAAATGGCTGGTTCCAAGGTCCTCCGAAACACTGCAGGCTACTCTCCTTAACTGCCTCAATCCCCAAAGTTAATGTTTCTTCAGTCTTCATATTTGACCTTTCTTTGCTACTCGGTGTGCCCCAGGCAAGCCTTTGTGCTTCTGTTCATGCTATCTCTGTGCCTTTGCTCATGCTGTCTTCCCAACACTGCCTTCTTCACACACTGCCCATCCTTCAAAACTCAGCTCAAATACCAGCTCCTCCTTGAAGTCTTCTTTAATGTCACCAGCTAGAAGGGATCCTTCCCTTTATCTAAGACCCACGACACTTTCTAAACTTCCTTGTTATGGCACTCATCCCTAACCCCCCATGTAGTATACAGATGAATGAGATGGATAGACAGGCAGATTGGTGAGTTGATGGGCGGGTGGATGGATGGATGCATGGATGGGTGCATGGATAGAATGTATATGAATTGTTGAGTGGATAGATAGATAACAGGCTGACAACAAGAGCTATAAGATATACTCATACCTGGATATCTGCATCATATTAATATATTTATTTGTTCAATGTTTATTCAGCAGTTTCTATGTCTTGTCTATCTATCCACAATCTATTTCCAATCTTGGGAATAGGCACTAGGAAGATTTAATTGAGGCTGGATCCCAAATCTTGTGCACTCAATATTGACAAATGACAAAAGGCCAGATATGTTTTAATTTGTCCCTAACGTGAAGCCCGATGAGTTTTTACTAGCATTCAAAAGTAGATATCGACATATTTCTTGTTTCTGCTCTTGGGTTTCCAGCTGAATGGAAAGTCAACCAGTTCAACTGCTCATTTTTCAGATATGGAAATCAAGCTCTGGAGAGGGAACATGGCTTGCGAAGATCAAATGTAGAGTGAGACAAAAATCTCTACCTGACTCTCAACTCCCTACCTTAAAACATAAAGCCACAAGTCTGGCTTATCCATTCTAGGTATGTTTCAAACCTTGATGAAAAGCAGAAAGGTTGGGGAGAAAATCCAAGACTTCTGTAAAGACAGATAAAATTCCTCTTATTACAGATTCTTTCGATGTTTAACATTAGGTTTGGGACCTTAACTTTCCAAGGTGTCATTTGTACAATGAGGAGAAAAATGCTATGCCCCACGCTCCTTCCTGAGAGCTCTGAAGGATTCCAGTTGTGTTTGCACAGTTAGCTTCTCTCTGACGTGGAAAAATGAAGAATTGGAGACCCGGATGCTGAAGGCTCTGACTTCTCTCCGTGGTAAAAATTCTGATATCCACTAGGACTTGAGAACATTTTGAAGAACACCTCTATTATCAGACCAAGAATCAACTATTTCTCTGCTCTGGTGATGTAATCACTTTCCATAGTTTTTCTTGAAGAACAAAATATTCAGGGAAGCCTCTGTACACTACTAGTTTCTCTGAGTTCTCTAGAGAAGGCTCTGGCTTCTCTCTCTTGACATACAACTAAACGCCACTGCCTGGGAATTTCTAAAACTTTGATCAAACTTTTGGTTCTGTTTTTGTGTTATAATATAATTCCTTGATCACGACGATTTTAAACTTCAGTTCTTTTTCTCTCTTTTTTTTTAAAAAACCATCATTTGCCTCAAAATTACGTGAAGTATAAAGGGCACAACTGATCTATGCGTCATAAATATAGCCAGTGACTATTCATGGGCATTAAAATTTTTCTTTAATTGTCTTTTTCTCCTGGAAAGTCCAAAGATAATAGGAAGAAAGTGAGAGAGAGTAGTCAGAGAATGGGGGCGTCAGGGGAGGGTATCTCTGTAAGAAGTTGACCTCTCCCCAAGCACCAAAGCAGCAATTATGACTGATCAGCCAACCCGAAACGCATCCTGCTTTTATGAATTTCCAATCAATACCTAAAATAGCAGAAGTTTCTTTTCAAACCAAAAAAAAAAAAAAACAGCAAAGGAGGAAGAAAGGAAAAAATTCAAACAGTGGACAAAAACCAGGCGCCATGGCCCCCTGCTCCAGCTTGTATAGCAGTGACAATGGTGAGAAATCAATGCTCAGAACCACAAGGCAGCTTTCAGACACCTCTTGACCTTGTCACTTCCTGGGTAATTAAGAGGCACTACAGTTCCGTGTCACTGTCAGGGGCTGAATGTATATCGATAGATAGATAGATATGTTCTTAAGAGATTCTTTTCCTACAGCCTTGGTCAGGATCTCTCCGAAGAAAAGAAGGAAAAGAAAGGCATTTTGTCCAGAGTGTGGTGAAAGGAAACATGAAAGGGGAAACCTAAATTTTTCAGCAGTCTGCTCCTGACATGGGAAAATGGCGCAGACAAGAATGGATTGGTTGTTCACTGTTGTTTTTTTCCCTCTGTTCCCTTGACAGATTATCTGTGTGAATGTGTTGTAGGCAGCAGGGCACCCCTCCCTCTCCGTGTTCTTCTTCAGATTCCTTAAGAGCAATCATGCAAACCCTGAGGTCTCCGAGACAGGTCGAGCCACTGCTTTGCTTCATGGGGCTCGAAGGGCGCCACTTCCCGTCTTTCAGTCTCAGTTTCCCCAAATGAGGGAAATTGGACTAAACACTAAACTCTCTTTAGAGCCTTTCCCAGGGCTGCCATTCACTGAGACCGTAAGAAGTAGTTTCTGTCTCCTGACCTCGTCAGGAAAACAGAGGAACAGGAGCACAGAAGATTGGGAGAACAGGAGCAGGTCTCCCTACCCACGCCTGTCAAACCAGCTACAAGGCTACTCAAACCCAAACCCGTGGGGAGCCTCGAGGTAGGGACAGCGGGAAAAGGTTGTGCTGCAACTCACCACAGAGGAAAGCTCTAAAGGCACTTTGCCAGCTCTGACTCTGATGGTTCTGTGGTGAGTCTGTGCTCCTTCCCAGAGGCTCTCATCTCTGGGGGCCCCAGGTAGAGGGTTGATCACAGTCTGCTTTGCAAATTGATATGAGCAGCATATCTATCGTGGACTGTGAGCTCACTGATCCACATCCCTCTCAGCTCTAAGCCTGGGGCCCTTCTGAGTATGTAGGACGTGCTCAGTGAGCGTTTATTAAGCCAACGTCTGAATTTAAAGATACAGTGGGGAGAAGGAGGCTGTTGGTGTTGGATGCCTCGGTGAATCACTTCCACGTAAAACTGAGGTTTTTATTTCAGCAAAACTCGTGACTTCACTAAGCCTAGGTAACTAGTTTTATACCTAAAGGACAAGAATCGGGTTAAATCATCTCTGTTCCCACTACTAACACAGTAATGGGGTATACAAACCAGAAAAGTTTGAGGGAAGGAATGGGTGAATGATGTCAAACACTGAGAGACATCTTTCTTTGGCATAGGGACTTATGTGTGTATATAGTGACTGCCCTGGAAAACCTGTTGGTGTGGCCCACTGATACTCTGTAATGCGCGATAATCTCTGCGTGCTGTTACAGAGGTGCTATATACGCATGGGCTACAAAGCACTCTGGAAGTAGCATTGGCCGTCACATCGAAGATGTCCCCCTTCACTCTTGGAATATCAAAAGAATGAACATAGTAATACACGTGAAATGGAATTACATTTGTCTGAAAGAAAAGCAGAATATAAATGAATTATCATGATTGTACATTGATAACTCAGATGAAGCTTATCTTGATGTTCACTCCAACTCACCAGGTAAGTGCTATGTTTTAAAGCTTTCTGGCTAAACTTTTAAATAGCTGGCTCCCAGACAACCTAGCTTCCTTTGCAACCCCACCTGAGGGGAGACAGTGGGTCACTGTGATCCATCCAGAGCAAGGGCCGATTCTCTGCAGGTACAGAAAGATCCTTATTACTTTGCCCTCTTTGCTACTTTTTCTTCTTAAACAGCTGGTTTAACACCCGTTTCACTTACTCTCACAGGGGCTTGAGGGGCAAGAGGGACTGTATGACAGCCCAGAAAGACTAGGCACAGAAAGGCAAAGCTATTTGCTCCAGTGAAATAAGCAAGAGTGGAAGCGAGAATGGACCTACAGCGCTCACAACTTGAGTCTTCAAAAAAATTATTTGGAAAGAGATCAAAGAGAGAGATCGTTTAAGAAGAAAGGTAAAAGGAGAAGACAAAACGCTGAAAGCTAAAGTGACTACATAGCAACTCTCTGTACCAGGGTTATCCAAAAGAATGTTCTGTGATGATGGGACAGTCCTATTCTGTGCTGTCCAATACAGTGGTGACTAACCACATGCAGCTACCTCGCACTTAAAATGTGGCTAATGCAACTGAGAAACTGAATATTTAATTTTATTGCATTTAATTAATTTAAACAAATTTAAATAACCGTATGTGTATGGTAGCTACTGTTTTGGACAGCCCAACTCTATACCCATCTTCATCACTCAAAAACATTACAGAATTTCAAGTATTCTTGAGACTTGAAAAAATCTGAAAACACGATAAACAAAGCAACTAAAAGGAGAGTCTTCTTAATTCTTACTTGGCATCTCCCCAGGACTGTATTTTCTAAGTCCTTGAGGGCCTGGCCTGAGCTGGTGGCAGAGCCCAAACTGAGGGAGCTGTCAAGAGCAGGCCCTCACCAGGATTACTCTTGTCCCTCCATGGTCCCCTGCATGAACCGACCCTCACCCTCACCTCCCTGTCCCTGGTCATCCTCACCCTGATGACAAGATGCATGGTTGTCTTGAGTGTGAAACAGCAAGTTTTCTAGACTGTGAGCTCCCGGAGAGCAGCGACCAGGTATCACCCTCCACTGAACACCTCCCTCCAGTTTCTAGCCCAATGCTTGTCACACAGCAGGTACTCAAAAGAAAGTTGTTTTGAACAGGATTCCCAATATATAATTCAGACATTGTTATGATTACAAGATGGATAATGGACTAAATGTGTCCCCCTCAGAATTCATATCTGGAAGCCCTAATCCCCAGTGTGATGGTATTTGGAAGAGACCAGAGCCCTCTCTCTCCAACATGTGAGGACCCAGCAAGCAGGCAGCAGCCTACAAACCAGGAAGAGGGACATTGCCTGAGCTGGCACCTTGATCTTGAACCTCCCAGCCTCCAGATCCGTGAAGAATAAGTGTGTATTGTTTAGCAGCCTGAACAGACCAAGGCAGGGTCTTGGGAAAGAGCAGCTTTTGATAGCTTTTTCACATGCACTCGTTAAAAGTAAAAATAAAACCAGCCAAACCCCAAAAGACATTTTACCGAACACCTCCCACGGGGACTACGGAGCCAAAAAAGTCATTCCTTGTTCTGAAGGGGACCCAGTCCAGTGGCAGAAATAACCAAGTACAGAAGTAATTATGATCCCAGAATTAATGTGATTGGTTCAATTTGAGCAATGCAGATGCAGCCTTTGGAGACTTCAGAGGAAAGAGGGATGGGTTATTGCTAAAATGTTTGGGGGGAGGGTGGAGATAGGGGACAGCTTCCTGAAGAAAATGGCATCTGAGCCTGGATAAGGTGGATGTGCTTGTGCAGAAAGAAGATTGGAGTAGGAGCAAAGAGCGGAGGCTAAAGGCAGGAAGTGGCGGGAGGGGGCATTTGGGGCCTAGCAACTAGTCTAGCCTTCTCAGTAGTGGTGTCATATAATGAAGCTGGAAAGAAACACTGCTGTGGCTGAAGCAGTGATGGCAAGTGGTCCCCATGGCTCCTTGGAGCTTGGGTTTAAAACCATAAGGAACTGCGGTATTTTGTGTACCTAGCTTCTAAGTTCGCCTCCACTGAAATGGATCCCCCAATCTCAAGCCCCACGCCTTTCGCAAGGAGTGCGGGTGGACAGCTGAACAACCAGTGTGGCCTCCCAAGTGGCCGTGGGAAGGGTCTGGGTTGTCTGCTCCCCCTCACTCACTTCCGCCTGCTGTGAAATCCGCATCAGCTGGAGATGCCCAAGAGATCCGTTTCCATCTGTTCTGGGCATGGCTGGTGGGAAAGCCTCAGATCCAAGAGGGCAGCTTGGCCTATCAGCATGACAGAGGCAGCCTCTGTGGGGGTGGGGAAGGAGCCCACAGCAAAGGCAGGCTCAGCCAGCCCTGGGAACAGCTGCCCAGCCATGAGGCCAGGAGGCTCCCAGCTTCCCAGCCGCTCTCAAATCACCCATTTTGTAGCCTGGTTGCTAATAATGCAATTAACTTCATCAGAAAAACATCTGTTCTGAATGATAGGAACAGTTGGTATGCTCTGAAGGACACCCACCAGAGTCAGGGGACTTGGGTGACTAAACAAGCAGGGAATCTGGACATTCCCCTTTCAGACTTCATCCATCTCTAACTAGACCAGAAAGTGTCCTCAGCCAAGACCCCACGACAGGCTTGTCCACAGCTGTGCTGCTCTCAGCAGGTCCCAGGCCTCATTGCTACCTCTCACGTTCGCAAGCTCCTTGGTTTGTGGCTCCTTCTTCCATCATCAAAGCCAGCAACGACCATGTGAGCCTTTCTCACATCGCATCATTCTGACATTGGCTCTCCTGCTTCCTTCCCCCCCCATTATAAAAACCCCTGTGATTACACTGGACCCACTTGGATAAGCCGGGATAATTTCTCCATCTCAAGGTCAGCTGGTTAGCAACCTTAATTGAACTTACAACCTTAATTCCCCTTTGACATGTAACATATTCATAGTTTCCAGAGATTAGGTCATAGACATATTGAGGGAACCAGTTTTTCTGCCTATTGTAGATACTGTCCCACCTCTTTCTGAACAGAAGAGCTCAAGCATGTTTCAAGTTCATTGGGGCTGACTGTCTGCACTGTTCTTAGAGCCAAGAGAGGAGAGGCTGCCTGTTTCTGAAGCTGTCCCTAGGATTTCACATTCTCCTGGCACAGCAGCTTCCTTTGCCAAGGACAACTAAGCTCGATAAAGTCAGGAGACAGATGACCCAGAGGCTCCAGATCAGCCTGGGCGCCATGGAAAAAGCCTGATCTGCAGATAGATGGACTGAGCTACAACCCCAACTCACTAATTAACTAGCAGTGGGACCTAGAGCAGGCCACTCAGCCTTTCCAAGCCTCCATGTGCTCATCGATGTAGCAGGGCCAATGCCCTAGGCTACTGGGATCAGAAATCACTTTTCAACTTCTAAAAGATAATTTTTGAGGAATTACTATGTGCCCAGCATTCCTCTAGGCTCTGGGACTGCAGCAAGGAATAAGGCCAAGTCCCAAGCCCCAACATGCTTACATTCTCATTGCTATAACTAATGTGTTAAGCCCCTAGACAGTGCCTAGAACATAGTAGATAGTCAATAAATTGAAGGCATCATTAGGGCTTTCACAGCTGTAATTCTCAAAGAAAAAAGACTACTCCTTAGTTATCTATTGATTTATAATGTACAAAATGTAATCATAACCATTACCTCATTCGATCCTCAAAACAATAACCCAGAGAGATAGGACTGATAGCAGCCCATCCACAGTTCTTACTGCAGCCTTAGGGAGACCTGAGTGTAACCCAAGCACCCAATCACGTAGAGCAGGCCACTTCCTGCCCCGTTTCTATACTTTCATTAGGCAAAGGGTTGGGGAATAAGAAACCAAAACCTAACAAAAATTTTAAATGGCTCTTTTCTAGAGCTACAGATGCAGTAAAATATTTTAAAGCCATTTTCTCAACTGGTATAAATATTTTAACCATATTTGAGCCCTTGGAGAGGAAGTACTCTCTTTTTGCTTTCAGCCCAGGCTGCCTTGCTTTTAGCATGTATATTTTCTTGTCTATCTCTCCCACAGAGCTGTGAACTCATCACCTAGGGACATCAAGGCCTCATGAGGTGTTTTACAATTATTTAATAGCCTACAGGAAGCATTTGCTAAATCTGCCCCCTCCCATCTTGAGGTCTCTAGGTGAAGGAGAGAGATTTGGAAGTCTCAGGTGGCTACCCCAGGCATGAGGATTTCTCTCTAAGTCTCAATTGTTATACTCCGGTTGGCAGGTAGGAGCTTCAGGGAGATGGCGGAAGCACCAGGTGACATGAGCTAACTCCCCATCTGCAGGGGGGACACAGATGTCTGTGTGCATGCGCATGAGCGTACATCAGGCTTTTCCCTCAACCCTTATCCCTATCTCCAGTTCCTAGAAGGTGAGCTCCAACCTCATGGAGCCTGAGGGGCCCGGGAGGGATGGCCTGATGCACAGGCACAGGCGGTTGTCCCTGTCGTCCCTGCTTATCTGGCACGTGCCTCTGCCTCTGCCGCCTGCCCTTTCCCACACTCTGCTCGCCCCACCTCCAAGGCTCCCTTCTTCACTTGTCAGATCTCCCAGGCTCAGCAGGCAGTATGCCATAACTCTCAAGAATAAAGAAAACATTTTAGGGGTTGACAAGCTCAACATTTGCATGTCTGTTTTCAGAGAAATACCCATCTGTGGGGGGATTAAGCTTTTTTTTTTTTTTCTTCCTCCCCATCCAACACAAAGTATGAAAACATTCTTGACATAGTTGCCTGAAAAAGGGTTTCTAAAGAGAAAAATACCCTGTGATTTCAATGTCTTGGTGTAAAATGCATCGAAAGGAAGGGGATGGGGAAAAGAACAGAAAAGAACAAAATCTCTTCAGTCAAACAGCTTGTTAATCCTAAAGCAGGCAATGCGTTAACTTTTGTCTCTACTTACAGGAAATACGCAGGTTGGTTTCTGCCCTTTCCCAGCATTGGTGTGTATTCCATCTTTAGCATGACCTCTTCCCTGAGGCAGGGGGCTTGCACTCCCCTAGGGCAAGGAACAGCCCAAATGGGAAAGAGCAGAAACCCAAGGCCCACAGCCCAGAGGCAGCAGGCAGAAGAGGGAGGGACAGAGAGCATTCCTTGGGCCATTTTACACGAGGATTTAGGCACATCCAGATGCTAAAGGCTCTGGATTGCGGAGAGAAAAGATGAATTTCACCTGGTGCTTAGGAAGTCTTGCCTCTCAGGGATGTGCCTCCCTCTTAAGGAGATCCTCTCGGGCCTACTCTGAGCATATAAAGTAAATTCATGGGAGGATTCCTAGAAAAAGGCCAAGTAGGGCAACTCATCCTAAAGTATTAAAGATTTTATTTGAAGGTGATTTCCACAAAGACCAGCTCCTCTCAGTCAGGTTGGGAAGCTGGTGAACTTGTAAGCAACAGGGTCCTTCTGACATGATGAACTTTGCTGCCATTGTAGATAGAATGAAAGGCAATTTTAGAGTTTTGAAGACAAAGGAAATGTGCTGTCGCCTCAAATAAGAACTTTTCACCCATCCATTCATTCAACAATTGAGCGTCTGTGTTGGCAGAGCCCTGTGTTAAATAGTGAGTTCTTCTAACCTCAATGGGACGTGTTGGCCTGCAAAGCCCTGGAACAGAGAGATGGCAGGAAGAACAAAAAATTTGGAGAACCCTCAAAAGAGTTGGTTGACTATAGAAGGACAGGGGAAAGCATCCCAATACAAACCCCAGAGACAGGGCCAGTGCATGTTCCTGAAGACAGGTGTCCCGACACACAAGGGGTGCTCAGAGATTGCCTGTGGCCTGAGCCCAAAGTGGCATAGGCTGAAGCCACACATCTTGTGTGTCAGTCAAGAGACCAGTTTCAAAATGAAGCCAAGGAGAGAAACCTACAGGAAAAGACCCTTCTTCTCCAAGTAGTCAACGGGCTGACGGGAAGAGCTCAGCCTCGCCTGAGATTGGAGAAGAGAGACTCATCACGAGACCCAGTGCTCAGATGGAAGAAGCTCCTATCAGGACTTCTGGGACAGACAAGGTGAAGTCAGGGCATAAGGATCCACCTGGGACTTGTGCTGCAGAGTGACAGTCCAGGCGTGCCCTTGAGCCACCACAAAGAGCAGTTGCCTAATCGCTGCTGGAAAGCAGAGGGCTGGGCCAGGCCAGGGCAGGCCAGACGAGAAAACTTTAAAGAAAGAGGTGGAAGTGGGCTGGGGGAAGGGGGTTGGACTGTGAATCCAGAGACCTTACTTTAAAGGAGAAATTATTTCCTCCTGTCCCCATTAATACTATAATCTGCAGTAGGCTGCCTATGAGAGGCAAGGAAACCAGCTAGGGAAAAAGTCTTCCATCTGTAGTTCTTGTCCCAAAAGCATGGCAAAAATAATGTTCCCTACCACCTTTATGCCTTCTCCCAATAACAGGTTAACTTCAAAAAAAAAATCATTCCGGTATGCAATACAGTACATCATACAAAATTATGCATTTTGGATTTCGCTCCTAGATTTCTCTGTAAGCATTTAGCTTTCCTTCTGCAGGACCAAATCTGAGGCTGGAGGGGAAGTTTACAGTCAGCTGACAGCAACGACATCCCAGGTAGACAGGTTCTAGGGAACAGTGAGACTGGCATCTGGGTAGGGCATGTGACCCCAGTTCTGCCCGCCCTAAAGCCCACTCAACACCTGGCACCATCTGCCTCACTGCCACCCCCAGCTTTGGCTCAACCACCCAGTTCAGCTCGGTGCTAAATTGATTAGTCATTCACAACACTTAAGTCATTAATTCAGGAAGGAAGCCACGCTTGCTGCCTCCTCTTCTCAGCCAGGAGTTTGCTGCCATTGCAAAACAGAGGAGTAATCAGACATTCCCGGAGCCCTTGTTAAGCCCATTGCCAAGAAAGGTGTCTTGCAGCTCATTTGCTGGTGGGGAAGCCATGCTACAGGCCCTGAATCACGCGGGATACAGGACAGAACAAGGCCAAACTTGCCTGAGTTCAATATTTCATCACCAGGATCAGTGACAGGAGAGGCTCACCAAACTACCAAGCCCCATGGACTCCACCCACAGCCGCATCTTTGGGGCGACCCTCTGCGGGATGTTCTGCTTCTTCTAGGGTCTGGAAAGACTCAAAGGTTCAGAGACAGACAGGCTCGGAAGGACAATAGATACTAGCTAGAGCCCAATGTCCCCATTTGATGTATGGTAAACTGAGGCCTCGAGAGGCAATGGCACTTGCCCAAAGTCAAATAGCTAATTAATCCAGACTTAGGATAGAACTTTCATTTCTCAGTTCTCTGTCCCCGGCAACTTCCACTGCACCAAATTACTCCAAGATAATGTTAAGGCTTGGATGAACCAGCAAGAAAGGACCCCTCTTCTCTAAGGAGTCAGGAGGCTGACAGTGAGAGCTCAGCCAGGCCTGGGAGAAGAGGACACTCCTCTCAGGACACAGAGCCCAAACTGAAAGAGCTCCTGTAAGAACTTCTGGGACAGGAGCACATGAGGCCAGGACATGAGGCCCCACCTGGGACTTTGCTGTGCAATGTCAGTCCAGGCATGCCTTCAGCCACTGCAAAGGGCATACAGAAATGGTGAGATGATGAAAACCACCCAAAAGTCTATCAGTAGGCAAGCAGTTTAAAACGTGAAAAGTAAGTTAAATAAAATGAAATGCTAATCAACCATTTAGAAAGATTGACATGGCTCTCTATGTTGTAATATGGAGTTATCTCCCTGATTTAAAAAAAAGAAAAAAAAAACAGATATAGAAACAGAAAACCAAGATATAGAAACAGTACGTATAGTATGTTACCATTTTGGAAGAAGGGACACACACATGCACACACGCATATGTGTGTTTGCATATGCACGGACTCTCTAAACGATGTGCAAGAAACTGGTAACCATGGCTGTGTCTGGGAGAGGCCCCAAGAGACAGAGTATCAAGAATAGGAGGGAGGGGCTTACTTTTTATTCTTTTCTCTTACAACTCAGATGTTTAACATGGGCCTGTGCAACCTGTTTGAAATCTAAAAAATCACACCTAGCCCAAGACTGAGAGTCAGGGATCCTGATTAGCTGCGACATACAGTAGGTTCTCAGGAAATATAAGCTTAATAAACAATGCATTGATGATTGAAAGATGAGTAAATGAACAAAAATTCATCAGCTTTTTTTCCTGAGCACAAGGTAGTAATTAAATATACAGCATCACATTTTGGAAACGACCGGGAAAATGGACCACAGTGCTTTTGAGCTGGAAGGAAGTATCAGGATTATCGTGGGCAGCATTGGGCACATGGTAGGAGTCTGAGAACCTGGGCTCAAGTCCTTGGTCAACTAAAACCTCAGAAACCTCAGTTTCCTCACCTGCAAATCTAGAATAATAATGTCGCCTTCCCGAAATTTTTGTGCGGATCAAACGAGGAAATGGATGGGAAAGTACTGCATAACGTTTGATATTCAGAAGAGGCTGAGGGACTGTGGTTATTATTAGTAATACTAGTTATTTTCAGAGTGTACATTCTCCTACCATGCCTTTCATTAGTGAGGTTTCCAAGAGTGACTCCTATTCACTGCCACTGAGCCTGGGGCTAACCTTGTTTCTCCTGCCCCCCTCCTCTCCACCTGCAGGTCTGAATGCTTTTCCCAACCCCTGCACCCCCATTGCTCAGCACCTTGGTTTCCACATGCTCAAGAAAAGCTCTGGGGGGCCTCATAATGCCCCCTCTACCCTTTTCCCACAAGCAGCAAAGGTCCAGACACAATTTGCCCGAAGTCACAAAGGGACAGGATCAGGAAGAGAATGACTTCATTCCTTTATGTCTTCAAAGTGTTTGTTCTTTGTAAGTTGTCTGGTCACATGTAGAGACCTTGAGAGGCATCACACCTTTAGCTCAATCAGCTACCACCTCATTATTTACCCACGAGCCTCTTAGGACAGACAGTAAAGCTCTCAGGAAAGGCCTAAGCACCCTCCCAGGTGTCTGCATGGGACAAGTCACCCTCCGGCTCCCACTTTGGACAAGAGAGGAGGGGCCATCTGAGCCCTATTGGGTGAGTGTGTGGCAAGATCAGTACCCTTGGTTGGACCAAGCCTTCGGAAAAGCCAGAAGGAAAGAAGCGCTCATCAGGAAATCTCCATGGTTACCTGGAAAAGTGGCTCCAAGGACTCCTAGTATTACCTATCCACACTCTCCTGAGAGCCTCAAGGAAGCTGGTACTATTATTCTCATATTGAGAATGAGGAAACTGAGACTCCGAGAGAAGAAGACAATCATGTATTTAGGTTAGAGCCGGGGTCCTGCCGGCAATCCAGTTGTTTCCAGCTATGTCCGTATAAAATGATACCTGGAACGCGGTGAGCATCCGGTCAATACTTAGTTGAGTAAATGGAAGAAAACCCGCGATGGCACTTGGAAAGGGTAGGACACCCATCATTTAGGATACAAATATTTGTAGTCTGATGGAAGAAGAAAACAGGACAGTGCTGTGGAGACACTAAGATTTCGTAAGGAAACACACTCACTAGGTCAGGGCCATAAGTCATGTACTATTTATGGACTACTAATTATGCTTAAGGGCCGCACGAGGCTCCGAGTTCTGTGCTTCCCTTCATCCTATGCCCTGATCCTTGTACCCACTCCAGATTTTCACGGCTTCTCTCACCCCGCCCTCTCACTTCGGCTGTATCGGTGCCGCCGTATTTTCCCCTATTTCTCTCTCTACACTCCCTCCAACAACACCGCAAACCTCTTCCCCAGGCACAGGCTGGGCCGGCCTTTCAAGCTGACCAAAGATGTCTGTGCGAAGGACAGAAGCTTTCCGTTTTAAGGTCCTTCCCTTTTTTCATTAATGTGCTCATTTATTCGTGAACTCATCAAATATTTACTGAACTCTGATATGCCAGAAACTTTACTAATACCTTTTCATTTGAAAATTATATAGAATTTCGTGTGTTTTTCATAGAGCCAGAGGAAAAAAAATCGTTCCAAAAAATCCTGAAATGAAACAATTTTTAAGGAACAGGGATAGCAATAAAAAGCTTAAGTTTTTGAGTTTTCAGTTAATGCATTATAATTTATTAATTCTATTCTTGTGTCTTAAATTCTCCCTCACTCACCAGAATGGAATCAATAAATGGCAACATTTTTCCATCCGATGTTTTTAAACCAGATTACAAAGGCGTGGAGTTTTAATTTCACAAGCATTCGTTTCTGGGTCTTGGGTCTTTTTTTTTTTTTCCTCAAAGCAGATAAATGAGGTTCTAAACTTAGGATAATAAGGCTTAACAGTGAGGCGCTTTTTAAAAAGTGAATCATTTCTCAGTTCTCCTTTGCTAATCTCTCTTGGTAACATTAATTATGAGTTTGTGCAGCATGCCCCAAGGCGAGCTCGGCTTTCCCAGGACAATTAAAGTTACTTAATTATTAAAAACTGTGTGTGCTGCTGCCCAGAGAGAAAGAGGCAGCCGGGCCCGGCTCCCACAGCCCCCCACAGGAGTGACCGGACACTCTGTGGGAACTCGGCTCCTTTCCCTCACCATTGTAATTCTTTCAATATAATCTATGAAAATCCTCTTGCCGTCCCCTCCCACCCGGGCAGGAATGATTTAGAGGCTGCTCCCTCCCTCCCTCGCTGCTGATTACAGCCTGCTGGCTCCTCACAGCCTCAGGGCTGGACTCCAGCATCTCCAGGCCAGCAGCCTAGGGCCAGGAGGCTGGAGGGGCGGGGGGCGGGGGGAGCGCGGAATGACAGTGCCTCTGCCGAGGGATTCATGCTGGAGTAAGGGAGTAGGGCCCTCCTGACTGAAGGACATTGGAAAACGCTGAGCCCTTGTTTGTGAGTGGATTCCTTGACCCCATTTTTTCTCAGGCCTTCTGCCTCATGGGAGCAGGACATGTCATCCCACACCCTGAAGAGAAGAAGGAAGAGGGGTACATGGCCCGGCTGCATTTGCAGCAGATGTTACCAAGGGCAGACACTAATCTGTAACAGGCTTTTTTTTTTTTCTAGATGATTCTTTAGTTGTGGGAGCGAAGAGACTGAAGGTGGTCCTATCCCTGCCATTGACACCCAGAGAGATCTCGAGCAAGGCGCTCCTGCATTCTGAGCCTTAGCTTCACAGTCAGAGGCATCCTGCAGTCTCTAAGGGCCTCCAGGTCCCGACACTTGGATGAATCTAGCTAACTCTTACACCTAGGAAGGAAAACCTCGAATTTTCCATTTCACTTCTGACCTCATCATCCATTCAGCAAGCACCCAGTCTGTGCCAGGCACTGTTGTAGCTCTGGGGACAGAGCAGAGAACAAACGAGACAGGAACTCCTGTCCTCCTGGAGGTAACAGACTCAAACCCTAGTCATCATTCTGCGCACAGAGAAGGGAGGAGACTGGTCTTAAGGTCTCTCAGAAAGTCACTGTGAGATGGGGGACACGGTCCTCTCACCCCCAGCCTTAGAGCTTTCAGCGGGCTGCTGTTAGCCATCTGTCTCTTTTCCTTTGCTTTCTCCCCTTCTGCTCTATTTAGCTCCTTCCCACCTTAGCTCTCTCTCTGGGCTCCAAATCTCCAAGTAAGCATAGAGTCCAATAGAAATATGCCGGCCATGAATGCGAGCCTCATACATCATTTTACATTAGCTAGTAGCATATTTTTTAAAAGTAATTGAAAAAACCATGGTGTAATTTATTTTAAATATTTTATTTAACAGATATGTTCAAAAATAATAATTTCAACTTGTAATATACAGAAAATATATTAATTAATAAGATATTTTATATTTTTAAATTAAATCTTCAAAATTCAGTGAATGTTTCACATTTACAGTACATCTCAGTTTGGACTCTATGTCAAGGGCTCAACAGCCACATGAGGCTAGTGGTTACTTCCCTGGACAGCACAGGTATAAGGTTCCTCCCATTTCCAAGTCTTCATCACTCCTCAATACTCAATATAATCCAAGAACAGAAGTGTGTGATTCATGCCTATAACATGATGAGGCAAGGCTGGAGCATGGCTCCTTCCATATTTGGCATTTTCCCCAGTACATTGACACTATGGAATACTATGAAGCCAAGAAAAACAAATCAAAGATACTCTTTTATGGACTCCTGTGGAAAGAGCTCCGAGGTAGATTATTAAGTGAAAAAGGGCATGATCCAAACAGTGCCCAGTATATGGAATTCCACTACAGTGAAGTATGTATTTGGTTGTACGGGCATCAACTATCTGCAGAAGTATTCATAAACCAAAATCATCAGTAGGGAGAACGGGATGGATGGAAGGTGGGGGTAGGAGGGGGACTTTCATTGTATGTATGTTTCCAGTTTTTGAATTTTGAAATATGTGGATGTATTTACTCATTCAAAAATTAAAATCAAAGTGCTTCGGTTAACAGGTACACTTTGGGCACATGAGGCCTGCTCAGCACAGCAGTGCTTGTCCCCATTCCCCATGGCAGTGCGTCAGGAGAAGCAAATACAGGTCTCTGTTTTTACTGCTGCTCCACAATAGGAAGAGAGAGCCTTGGCAGAGGCCCAGGGCAGGAAGACATGATATCAAGTGACTTTAAAGGGCTCTTTTGTTTCCAGACAGCGGTTTCCACTCCACATCCCTGCCCCCCTCTCCCTCCCACCCGCTGTCTCTGGGATCCCTCCACCACCTGCTGTAAGGGCATCTTTCTCCCCCGGAAGAGCCTCTGGGCTTGAGGTGGGGAGGGGAGGGAGGCACTGGCTGGGAAGGGGCATCATCCTCTCTTCCCAAAGGATGTCATTCATTCCCAGATGTCATTTTCAGAGGCATGATGCCACTCTGCCAGCTGCCCTCTAAATCTTGGCATCTCTAGCCTGCATATGACACAGAGCAATGGAACTAAGAAAGTAGAGCATGAGCGTGTTGGTGCACGTGTGTGTCCAGCTGTGCACATCTGCAGCCCACTGTCTGGCATTCCTTCACTCATTCATTCATCTTTTCAGCTAATATTAGTTGGACATCTGCTCTATTCCAGTCTCTGTGCTAGACCGTTGGGATAGAGCCAGGAACAAGGCAGCCGAGCTCTTGCCCTCGTGGTGCTTGCAGTCCAGTAAGAGAAACAGGCATTAACTTAAAGATAATTTGCTCCCATCTGTTGTGAAAAGTGGCAGGGAAAGTACCTAAAACTGGGGCACATGATTTAGACTGGGTGGCCAGGGAAGTCTCCTTCAAGAACTGTTGTTTAAGCTGAGTCTAAAAAATACTTAAGTATAGAGATGATAAGATGTGACAAGTAGACCTTACATAGACAGGGGCTCCGCTGTTAACTTGCTCTGTATCCTTGAATAAACTGCATTCCCTTTTTAAAGAAATGTTTTATTTGGAAATAAATTTAAAATTCCAAAACTTAAAAATAAAATTAGTAAAAAAAAAAAAAAAAACCTTCTATATTTTTTACCCAGATGATTCACTATTGTCGACATTTTACCCCATTTGCTTTATCAGCGGTGTGGCCATTGTGATGGGCGTGGGAACGGAGGCATCCTGGCCAGACAGGGATGCGCCTCGCTGCCCACAGGGGCCCCGCCAGGCCGGAGCCGAGGTGGGAGCACGCGAGGCGCACACACACACACACACACGCGCGCGCACAGGCACACGCACACACACAATTTCTTCCTGAACAAGTTGATGGCACCTAGTCACACACACACACACGCACAGGCACACGCACACACACAATTTCTTCTTGAACAAGTTGATGGCACCTAACATACATCATGGCCCTTTGAGACTAAATACTTTGGAACCCCACATGCTTCCTGAGCACAGCTTGCTAGTTCCAGCACGGAAGATAACCCTGCCCTCTCTGCTCCCAGGGCATTTATGAGGATAGGAGGGGCACATGAGAGCCCGCGAGAGCAAATCTAGGGCTGTTATCTTTTTGTGAAGCAATTCTTGGGACTTAAAAATGGAAATTACGGTGTTTTCCCAGAGAGATGTCCAGGGTCTCAATTCCTCTGGCAGATAGGCTGCTTTTCAGCCAAGCCTGGAGTGCATGGTGGGGGCTATGTACGGAGGCTGGTCCCTCTGCAGCCCCTCCTCTAGGCCAGGGTGACCTGAGTCCTGGTGAGGACCTTTCTAGCTGATCATCTCTCCCCAGGGCCCAGGGGAGATTCTCAAGGCAGCTGTGGCTGGCACAGACAATGCTCGCCCACCCCAGGGAAGGGCTCCTTCTCCTTGATGAAATGGAACCAAGCCAGCGCAGAAAACCTCTCCTGGCCGGTTGGCCTTGCATTCAGGAGCACAATGGTGTTGGTCCTCTCAGCGGGTTTTGAGAGCCATTCCCTTAATGAGAACGATAAATTCACAAGAAAAGGCCGGTTGCTAAGCACAAGGAGGGAAGTGCTCTCCAGGCCTTGTGGCCCCAGGGGACCACCCCTCTGAGCGTGGGACCTGCAGAATCAACCACCAGACACAGACCAGGCCCAGACCTACTGAGTCAGAACGTCTGGGCTGAGGGCCTGGCGATGGGTATTTTTAAAATCTTCCCAGGTGACAATCTGTCAGTTTAGTAACCACTGACCTAGATACTCTCTGAGATCCTTCCAGCGCTGAGATCTTTTGATGGTGTGATCTGGAGAAGAAAACTAGAGGTAAAAGAGATGCAGACTCAGTTAAAGGGCATGCATTCCTCCCTTGCACCCCAGGAGTGAATTTGATAGCCCCCTTCTCCAGAGTAGAAACCTCAGGCACTTTGCTGGCAGCCCATTAATCTTGGAAGGGAAATGTGTGCCCCGAGCCTCAATGTGTGTACGAGGGTGTCTTCCAGAGTCTCTCATCCTCAGTTTTCCTGAACCAGCCCTAATGAAGGCAGAGTTCTACCCTGAATGGGGTGGTGAGAGGCGGTAGAAAATCAGTGAAGCAGCCAGTTCTGCTCTGGCTGCGCTGATACAAGCTGGCTGCTGGTGTGGGCTGCTCACAGGAGCACAGCTGTGGGCAAGGCCAGGTGCAGTCAGGCAGCCTCTGGGTGAGCCCAGAGGGCCCGGCTGCCCACCCAAGTCAGGGAGCAGCATTCGCTGGTCCTGACTCATTCAGCCCTTCTCAGCAGCAGGCCTGGGACTTCCCCTTCTGGCTGCCCAGCAAGCTTCTCTCCTCCCCACCCCCTACCGTGACTAGCTTATTTTCTTCTACTACAGTTACCCACACCCCTCAATGGGGTCACTCTGACCCATGCCAGGGGCTTCTTGAGTTTCTAGGCAAACACTGGGACTCTGGGGCCCAGCAACCTTATCCCTCCCGTCATTAAACATTGAGGCTCCGGGAGGATGGGGTGTAAAACCCTGTGGGAATAAGTTCCCTCCTCCATTTCCCCAGCACCCAGTGTTGCCCTAGGCAGGTAGCAGGCACAAGGGCCCAAGGGAGAAAGGCAAGGAGGAAGAGAGGGAGGAAGGAAGGAAGGCTGAAATAAATCGGCAATAAAATCCAGTTCTTAATTGATCCACTGCATCAGATCTCTCCCTGGAGTCTGTTCCAGGAAAGCTCCTTAGTCCACTCCAGTTCAGAACGACTTCCCCTTTTACCTCATCATTCTAGGGCTTCTCTTGTGAGGAAAGAGTATGAATTAAGCTAAGAGTGTGAACTAAATGGATTTTATAAAGGTTCACCAGATGTGAGAAGCCACCCACATAGCACAAAGAATGAATAACTGACTGAAAGAATAAACATATCTGAATGTCCAAATCTGGCCTCTTCTTTAAAGTCCCCTCAATGAACTTTGCCTGGATTTCTCCAGCCAGAAGAGATCTTTCCCTCCTCTAAAACTACACAGCACCTTACCCATCCTTCTTTGGCCGACAAGCTACAGTTCTCTACCTTGTGATACAACCAGTCTGTATACATAACAGAGTGATATACACCAACCAGCAAAGGCTTTGCAGGCAGATCACCCTAAGTTCGAACCCCATATTTTCCTCTCACCAGCTGTGTAGGTGAGGAGGAGGTGCTTAACCTTTCTTATCCTCAGGTACATGTGTAAACTCAGAATAATAACAGCATCCAGGATTGTCATGGGGTTAGCAATGTGGCAGAAATGAACAGAGTTCATATTATTTCCTTTCTTTAAGGCCCCAGGGAAGAATTACACTTCTCTGCCCCTGCTTAAAGTTAGATATGACCAATGAAATGTGAGCAGAAGTGATGCACGTCACCTCTAGGCAGAATCGTTTGGAAGGTGGTGCTTGATTCCCCAGTGAATCAAAAGGACTCATGCTGAATGGTGGCATCATAAGATGGCACAACACCCCAAAGGGTGGCAACCATGGGCAGACCCCTTCCCTGAAGAGCTACGTTAAGAATTTAATAGCGGTAAGAAATAAACTTGTATTGCTTCCAGCCACTGAGATTTTGAGATTGTTTTTTTTTACCATAACATCGCCTAACCTAACCTGACTAATACAAGACATATGTATGTAGGACCCTTAATACAGCTCTGACACACAGTAAGTGCTTGATAAATACGTCACAATTAAAGAAACATACAAACAAGTGTTTGAGCAACTGGACAAATTAATGAAGTAGTAAATTGTTCCAGACTGGTTCTGCTTTCTCTAAGGAAAGTTTGCAACAACCTTTTTGGCTTCTTTACGGTGAATAAATGCCTTACGTAAATGCCACTGGTGGCTGGGTTACTGCCTGGCCAATAGGTGTGGTTGCCTTTCACAGTGTTTTTCTCCGTTATCTGGGGATGCAATGTCACCCATATAACTCCACACATCTCCCTAGACCCTACTCTGCCACCTCTAACTGGAGGTGTATGAGGGGAGTCAGGGCTCTCAATCTAAGTATGTCTGCCATAGGAGATCCCATCCGGTGAGACAGGCTTCCAGCAAAATAACCCTTGAGAATCCCTACAGCCTCCTTACCACACACAAAGCATATTCCATCTGGGAGAAGAGCCCAAGGAGAGGGGTCAGATGGAACCCATGCCTGCTGTTATCCAGTCCTGGAACCTGAAGGGCCTTTGCAGGTGGCTGCTTAACTCAGCACAACCAGGACTGACCCAGGTGAGGCTACACAGACTTCAACCCAAAATGGAGCTGAGAACTAACATGTCAGGTCGACTGCATGGGCCATGTAGCCTGTCAACATCTTTCACATCAGTATCTGCTGTGGTCCAGGTAGCAACTTGGTGACATAGCATAGATGGGAATCGTTATTATCCCCATTTTACAGAACAGGAGAAACTAAGACTCTGAGCAGGAAAACGAATGTTTCAGCACACTCCATAGCGTCCAGAAGAGGCAGATCCAGTCATCGATAACAGGGGCTTGCTCAAGATTTTCCCTCTGCCCTCCAAAGGGGAGGCTGAGAGCCCTTCGTGATTTCTCCATGTCACTTTAAAGACATCCTTTTTGCTGATGAAGCAGGCAAATAGCATGTTCACCTGAAAATTCCTCAAAGACTGCTCCCTACAGCTATAAAAATTACAAAGGAGCGTGAGAA
>NW_006431916.1:2862227-2888687 GCF_000325575.1 Pteropus alecto | reverse complement strand
GAAAGAGAGGAAGGAAATGCTGCTCCAGAAATTAACACAACACCCAAGAGAAGAGGGGGAAGGGGAGAGCATTTGAAGCACTGAAAAGGGACCCACTGAAAAGGGAGGTATGTGCACCAGAGGCAGCAGAATTAAGTGCCAGTGTGCGATCAGAGTCACTGTTCAGTAGATTTGAGGCCACAGCTGAGAATTAGCAAGAGTCAAGTCTAAAAGACAAGGTGACTGGGCAATGTCAGGTGGAGAGAGGGAGGGTGGGTGCCGAGAATAAGTCCAGGAAACCTGAGGGCACTGGAGTCCCCTCTTCTGTGGTGGGTGTGTGGGTCTGACGACAGGCGTGGTGGCCACAGGGGCTCTGTAGGGTGGGGCGTTTCTGGCTGCAGTTTCCTTTTCTGGCTGATGAAGGGTTGACGCGAGGTTCCTTGCCATGCCCAGCTCTGACACTAAAACAGTCTTTGTGCACTGAAAATCTTGTGATTCTCCATCTCCAGACCACTGGGAGCTGGGTCGCATCCAGATTCCCAGTGAACCATCAAGAATGGCCCTGTCACTGCACTGTCTTTTAGTCCTCACGACCCAGGAAAAATGCAGTGCAGTCCTGCAGTATGGATGGGGAAACTGAGGCACGACATAGTAAAGGTACTTTGCTAAGTACTACAATTCATAAGTGGAGGAGCATAGATTTGAATCCAGTCCTACGGGCTGCAAATCTCAGGTTATTTCTCTGCACCGTGCTGCTTCCCAAGCTCATAGAGAAGATTCGCCCAGAGCAACAACCCTCTGGGGTTGTTTTTCTTTTTTTTTTCTTTTTTTTTTTTTAAGTTGGTTACCTACGTCAACAGAGAACTAAAAGGGACCAGTGATAAGGGAAGGCTCTATCTCTTTCCTTTGCCCAAAGAGAATAAACACAAATACCAAGAGCAGTGGTGCAGAAAGCCATTTGCCCCTATGTCCTTGCTGGAGACAAACAGATAACCCTTATTTGCAAGTTTGGTTAAATATTAACTCAGCACCCAAGGGCGCTGTCCTGTACAAGCAAGACAAAGTCCTTGCCTTAAGATTCGAAGCTCAGAACTGAACCAAAGGAGCCTGAGCATCTACCAAGCATTTTCCTTCTACACTGAAGACCCCCAGCCCAGGGGCCCTTCCCCTCTCCATCATGGAACTGAATGAAATCAGGCGATCATGCACTGATGGCCTGGACAAGCAAATGAGAGCTTGACCCTCATGCCAAACTGACCTACAGGAGAACTCAGTTTACACCCTGTGCCTACTTCTGCACACACCCATATAGTGTCACCCACTCCCACTCCTGGTCTCAACGGCTGTGACCAGGCAGAGCTGAGAGAAATGATCGCCACGCCCTTGCTGCCTCACGTGGGAGCTGCCTCTTCCAGATGCATCAGGGTTTCTGCTCTCTGGGCCTCGGTGGTATTTCTGCTCCACCGACTGTCCTCTGGCTGAGGCTTACGTCACATTCAGCCTATGACCTCTGTGTCTGTGGACACAGTGGGGTGACAGAGGGGAGCAGGGCAGTGACAGATCTCTGTGGTGCTGGAGGAGGGCTCTGATCATTTCCTAAACATGCTGACATCTCAGTACTCAGTTACTATAGGTGCCAGCTTGCCTTTCCAACTGAGTTGGAAAAATAATGACATATCTGAAAACCTACTTTCCTTCCTTAACTAAACTCTGCTACTCAGTATTATGTTAAAATCTTATTAAATAAGACCTTGGTGTCGACAGTAAACCTCACCCTTTAGAGCTGATGAGGAATAAAAAGAAAAACAAAAAAATAACAAAACAAAACAGTATCTTCCTCTTAGGCAGTTGACAGTGTAGACAGGACAATAACTTTCAGGCTGATAGTTCCAGTGCAGGACTGGAACATAAGATAAACCAGACTATGAGCCCAAAGGAAACCAAACAGGCAGCAAGACTTCTCCTGTTCATACTGACCAATCAAGTCATGAGACCATCCGCAAATACATCGTCACTCTAGTCATTCTTGTTAGACCTCGAAAACCACTGGCCTCCCCAAAATCTCCCACTTTTGTTCATACTTCCAAACTTCCAACTAAAAGGACTTTATCTTTCTTCTCTACCTGACTCATGCCGACAAATCTCAATGCCTCCGGCCCTGACTTTCAGATTTGATTGTGCCCCCAACACCCCATCATCCCCTACAGTGAATGTAGCTATTTGACAGCACTTAGCCCATTTCTTGCACTTAGCCCTTTTTTAAAAATCAGGCTTTTGGCATACTTCAAATTGTTCCTAAGCAGAGAACATATTCATAATCTCCAAACCTGCCTTATAGTAACTGCTCAGCAAATGTTGATTGAATGGATTGGCGACGGGATAAAGCAACTTTATAATTATAAACTCCTTCTTTATTTGCTCCCCACAGCATCCCTCATATGGAAAGAACAAATATTATTATCCCCGTTTACAGATGAAAACAAAGCCACAAGGCTCATTCTCATTCACTTACTTAACTAATGTTTAATTATTATGTGTAAGTTTCAGTCTGGAGCTGTAGTTTTCAAATGTTAACATGCACACAAATTATTTAGGGAGCTTGGTCAAATTTGGGTTCTTCTGCAGTAGATCTAGTGTGGGGCCTGAGAGTCTGCATTTCTAACAAGCTCCCAGGTGACACCCATGCTGCTGGTGCAAGAGCCACACTCAAGTCTTACCTACCTAACAGGGTGGCTGAGAGAAAGAAAATACCCAATTAGCTTGAGTATGTAGCAGGAACTAAAGTCTTCTTCAAAACCTTAGAAAGGATAGAAAGCATTATACCCATTTTACAGATATGGAAACTGAAGATCAGAGAGACTGACTTCTCAAAGGTCTAATCCGGCCCTTCTGACACCAGTTCAGTGCTGCCTTTACTGCCACCCACTACACTGAGTGCTGGGAGGATTCAGAGATGAAGGCACCACATCCCATCCTCAGGAAGATGGCGCAAAACATTCACTTGCACCAGGAATTGCAGTGCAAAGTCAATTGAGGGAAGAGTCAGAAGTCCAGGGGCAGGTGAGCCACGTGCCAGCCAGATTTTACCCAAAAAACATGGCACATCTTTGCTTTCTACTCACAGCCCAATTTAGACTGCAGATGGGGGTCTTCTTCCATCAACCCAATCCCTTTAAAAGAAAAAAGAAAAACAGTGGCTTTAGCATTTTTCTTTTAAGCCCTGAACCTCTTCAGTGGAAAGTGCTGCCCTTCCGACCTGTTGATGTAATTGCCATAATTGAAGATTCCAGCCCCCCATGTGGGTGGACAGGGCCCCATTCAACCATCAGGTCAGCGAAGTGTAAACCTGCTGAGTCCTTCAGATGCCCCGGCCACAGCCTCCCCCTCCCTCTTGCCTCCAGCCCTGCAGGCTTGGCTCCCCGCGACGCCAGGGCAGCCAGGCCCAGGCTGGTCCCTCTCTCACTCTGGGAATGGTGCCTAATTAAGGGGTCTGTTCTCATCTCCATGGGGCCGACTTAAGGCCTCCTGACAGTAATGAGAGCCACACGTGTGCTGCTTGGGGTGGGAAGGATGGCTCCCCTGCTGTCTTAGCACCCTATTAAACAGCGAGTCACACACACACACACACACACACACACACACACACTCACACACAGTGCAATTCTGCGATAATCACCATCAAATCTTTAGAGCTATAGGGAACTGCTCCAATTCTGGAAGAGGAAAGAATCAAAGAAAAAAATAACTTGCCTAAGGGCACACGGCAAGTCAGTCAGTGTCACTGGACTCAGGAGTCCTGTAGCCCCTCACAGCACAGACTTCCCCATGGAGGGTAGGGCTCTCCACTCTGGCTCTAGGGGAGCAGATTGGGGGTGGGGGAGGGGGAGAAGACAGAATCCCAATTCACTATTCTGGAGCAGCCAGTTTCAGGGGGCTGCCAGGCAGAACAGAGAGAAGCCGTGTACTGGGGCTGGGGCTGGGGCTGTTGCATCTCCAAGACACCCTTTGATCACACACAAAGCCAAGCTCAGAGTGGGACATTCCTTGCTTCCCGGGTGGATCCATGCTTAACCCACACCCTCCCAGCATGAAAAGGAACCAGTCTCATTGCCCTCGCCTGCAAACCCTCCCCTGTCCCCACACCCTTTCTCTCAGCATCCACCCCCAAAACAGCACATAGTTGGTTCTCAGTAAATATTCATTAAATATAATAAAAGTTAAGTCGATGTTTGTCCTAACTCACAGTCATGTTAGTGCATTGTTTTAATCATAACTTTGCTTATCGAGAGGGCCCTGAGATGAGGTGGTACGGAAATGCTGAAAATAACATGGAGCAAATCTGAGATACCGGCTCATTAATAAAGACAGTAAACAAAAGGGACAGAATTTCAGTTAAGTCTAACTCCAATCCCTTGGCACAGTGATGAATCCCAAGAAAGAAGCCAATAATATCCTAGGTACTAACCATATAGTCTGGAGACCCTGGCTTCCTACAGAAGCCCCTTCACTAGCATCTCTCCTCTGATACTTCCTCTTCCAATCCCCCCAATCCTCTGTGCACACTGGCTGTCTGATGGATCACACCACATGCATCATGTGATACCCCTGCTCAAAAGCCTTTGATGGCTCCCTATTTCCTCTGCATGAAATCTGTACTGCTTTCATTTTGAGGGACCTCCTCAGTCTGGCTCAGTCTTAACACTGCATTGTTCCACTGCTCTCTAGAGCCCTTCTTTCCCTCTAATCAGTTAGTCTCCTCACTTGGCTCAGTGTAAGACAGGAGTGGGATGAAGATGAAATTTGGAGCCAGAAGACCTGGATGTGAGTCCCAGGTCCACCGTTTGACCTCTCTGAGCCTAGTTTCCCATGGATAAAATGGGGATAAGAATAACAATATCTACTTTGTAAGGTTGATGTGAGGATTAAGTGGTGCGATGGATATTAAAGTACTTTACAAACTATAAAGGGCTAAAGGAATGATAATTGTTCATTTCTAGTCATCGTTATTCTCACCCCCCCCCCCAGCAGTGCCTTTAATCTCATGACTCTTACACCCAGTTGAACCCAACTCAAGCCCAGCCTCTCATAGTAAATCATGGCTGATAACTGAAGTTCTTCCTGACCCTACCTTTCGTAGGCTCACCCATAAAGTGTCTTGATTTGTTCACTGTGTCTTGCACATGTTAGCCTTAAAACTCTAAGCTGTGTTTATTTATTTATATATTATATAATACAAAAGTTTAGGCTGCTCAAATTTTAAAAATAAATACATTGTGGAAAAGCTCAAGATACAAATGTAGAGTGAGTGAGGAAAAGAATAATCATGCTAGACATCTGGTTAGGCTGGCTACTGCAGTTAAGTACCCTTGGGGGTAATCCTCAATTTCTCTTCTTCACCTTTTTATAGAGGAAAGACTTACATGCCTCAGCCCACAAAAGGGAAAAGGTGGAATGGAACTTTGCCATCTCTTCCTGGGGAGGAGGACTAGTTAATGAGATGGGTGAGGTCCACATTTACGAGGAGGGGCCACTGAGTCAGTGACACTGTGATGCCGTCACTGCCGATATTCCTTGGACTGATCAAAGTAGAGCAGGCTCCTGCTCTCTGTCCCCTCTGGACTTCCATGATAGGCCACCTGAAGAGGTAATCACCCCTCACTGACTACCACCACCGCCACCATCATCACCACCAAGCAGGATAGTCGCCAATCTCCTGTTGTGTCTACTCCACCAAACTTCTAGAAGCAGGCTCATAATCCGTTCCTTGCAGTGGCTTGAATATGTGGACTCAGCATTGGCTTGGCAGAACATGCAAACCCCAAAATGTAGTTCAAGGAGGGATTAGGAGGTCCCACCCCATTCCCAGACAACCCGCAGTTTGGGAAGCTTACCTCGTCATCAATTAAGCTGATATTCTGATGTGCATTTGGCTAGTGGTCTTTAAACCTGTTCTCAATCACTCTGAAAAAGAAGGAAAAATGGTTTTAGAGCCCTTACTTCCAGCAAACACAAATATGAACTATGAGCTTCTTGATATCGTAGGTATCATTATTTGATTAAAAAAAAACCCACACAGCTGAAGTTAAAGACAAATATGTCCTGATATAAGGGACATTAAGTAACACGATGAATGGTTTCTCAATAATAATTTATCAGAAGATGACAAAAGCGTCTTTTTTTGTTTGTTTTAATGACCTACAATATTAATTTATAATACAATGCAAAGGAACTAAACTAATACAATTCAAATCTATTTCTTTATGATGACCCAATTAGATACAAGGACAGGGCTTAATTCATTGTCTCAATCATTCTTTGGGCAAGAATAAATAGCAAACAAGTTGGAATTAAACTTATGCACTTGCATATACTATGGAAATAAAAACTGATGCGACCCTTTTAAAACAATAAATGTTGACAGTCTTAATAATGCTTCTCTCTTTAACTAGCAAGTCCACTTCTGAGAATTTATATAAGAAAAATAAATATTTTAAAAGTCATATGATTAAATATATTAAGTAAATCATGTTACACGAGTGATGAAAAACTATATAGTCATTTGAAATGAAGTTTGTGTTGTTAAATAGCAAAAGCAGATTATAATATTATCTATATGCAAAGATCAAACCACATAAAATCATGAAAAGAAGAAAAATATCAAATAATAAGAGTAAGTATCTTCTTTAACCTTTTTCTGTATTTTTATTTTTTAATGAGCATATGTCATATTATAATTGGAAATGAAATGAAATAAACTTTATTATTAATATGTATGTATTAGCTGTCCATAGATCCTCATGCTTTAGATACCTGCCTGGCAGACAACAGAGCTAGCATCCTGTTACAAAAGTTAAAAGCTGTACATAAAGTGCTTCACCCAGGTGAGGGGGCATTTCACTTCCACCCAAAAGGAAGCTTGCCTTTGCTAGTGAACAGAACCTACATTTTTCTAAACTAGAAGCTCTGGTGGTGACCGGACACATTTGTCCATCTCAGTTCATCTGTAGATACCCTGAGGGCAAGAGACAAATTCTTCAACTTCTATTTTTTGTCCCCAGTGCTTGATGATAGCTTGTCACCTGCCGGTAGATGAGTTGCTGGTTTCATTGGTTGATTTAATATGCTGTCTAGCTGGTTCACTAACAACATCGTAGGTACTCAGTCTATAGTTACTGAATGATTGAATGATGAAATAGATATCAGTTCACTTCTTGGGAAGTACTGAAATAATGAAAACACTCCTGCATATGTTTCCAGGTTCAGGTCAGTGGTCTCTGCCTAAGCACTTTGCCCTTGTTGGACCCCACCTCACTCATCCATCCCCATTCCCCTCTGGCCTTGTGCAGACCACAACTGTAAACTTGAGCCATTCTCTCAGCCTTGATGCAATTTGTTTACCTGTCTGGCTCCTCACATGACTCTGAGTTCCTTGGAACCAAGTTTTACATTTTGCTCATTTTTAAAAATCTGCCTCTAATGTTATTAGCACAGAGTCTGGGACATAATTTCTTCAATATGACACATTAGAGAGATTCAGCAAATGTTTGTGCATAAAGGAACAAATGAATGAATGCGGGACAAGAATATTTCAAGTACCAACGAGCCATCCAGTCTTGGGCCAGGTGCAGTCTCTGAGGCCTTAGAGGAACCACAGGGGAACGAGCGTAACGCTCACCACGCTTCATTGCGATTTATCGTTCATTTGTTTCTCTTCCCTTATGGATCATAAATGCCATGAGGGCAAGGGCTGTTTCTGTCTTATTAACCCGGACTCCAGCAACACACACAATGCCATGGAAGGAACTCGGTAAATATCTGCGGAAGGAATAAATGGATGGGAAGGAAATGCCAATTTTCAGTTTCAATTTCCTCCAACCGTGCTTACTCACTGAACAAAATGGCATATTACATGTAGTGTTGTGCAGTCTGCCCCTTTACTTTCCTTCCTCTTGGCTTTTTTTTTTTTTTTTTTGAGAACTAAGGAGAACTGTTGGGGAAGGATTGAAGCTTTTCCTCCTCAGTTGAAGATTACCTGGGAACTTAAGGAAGAGCCAAGGCAGATCCTCCACAAACGCAGCCTCAAAGGAGAATGTTAATCCTCGCTGAGCAGGTGGCTGAGCATCAGGCTACAGAAACAATTCACCCCAGTAATCTTCTCAGAACTGAACTGTATGGATGTCTTCAAACCTTCTTACATGACCGATTTCCTTAGAAAGGACAGGGAGAAATAGTGAAAGAAAAGCAATTACCTAAAGTTTTGAGACGAAATCGGTTATGAGACATAGAGCTTCATCCTTGTATTTTACAAAAAGATGTCATAGGCTGTCCCTTACTCAGTGCTACCTCAGCCACGGTCTCAGTTACAAATGAACATATAACTATGTGGAGCTCTGGGCCTCTCCCTCTAGGCCAGCCTTCCTTATTCACTTGTGTGCTCGCTGGCTCCAGCTCTCTCTGGAAACATCCTTTTTGATGTTGAAGACTAAAGCAACCTAAATCAGACAACCTCCAACTTAGTACCTAATAATCAACATTCAGATCCCCAAGACTCATTCCAGAGACATACGTTTGGAGTGGGAGTCTGGAATCTGCATTTTAACAAACTCTCCCAGGTTATTCTGCTGTTGGGTGCCCAATGCCTATGCAATAAATCAATATTCTAGTCCTAAGATAGAACTTCTCCTCTCTGCTTCTCCAGGCCACTGGTTGAGCTCTCTTCCTCCCCACAACTTTCTCAGTCCCCTAAACAAGCCTCTCCTTAGACACAGGTCACACTGGTATCAATAAACTGTAACATTGTCTTTATTTCCCAAACACATCTCACAGTACATGGAGATGAATGTACACTGTACTGTGTACATGAATGGCCTATAGCAGGCATTCAGAAAATATCTGTTGAATTAATGAATAAATAAGTAAATGAATGAGTGAGCAAATGAATGAATTTAACATCACCATAGAAAATTACTTCTTTCAGTTTCCCCCCACTTCTTCCAACTCTAACTTGAAGGAACCATGACTTGCTTTTAGAGACCATTTTTTGATCTCCTTGTCTCTGTGGCAATCTCTCAGAGACATTGGCTGGGAAGCACCAGTGGAGAAATGCCTTTCCACACATATAACCTAAAGGAGGCCATCTGGTCATCTGCTAAAGCCCAGAGAATATTATCTTCCTCAAAGATTTGTGGATCAAAGACATCCACAAGTGTTGCTGCTGTGTTGCTCATGCCAGAAAAAAAAAAAAAAATGACACCAGAACCTTCTTTTCCCAGCAGGAAAGCCCTAGTCAACCGTTTCAATTTTCAGAATTGGGAGGTTGATGATTTACTCTTCTCCATTTCTACTGCTGAGAAAAGCCTGGAATTGGAAACCCAGGATGGGAGATTAATGGTGAATTTTGAATTAAAACACCTCGTTGAATTAAATCCCCTCATTCCTTCCCCATTCACATCTTCCATTCTTAAAACTGGAAATACAAAGACTCTTCTCCTTCATGCAAGATCGCCCCAGGCTTAATCAAAACTGGAAGCTGCTGTCATTCACCCATGTCGTAAACACAGTTACAGTAATCAGGATAGGTGTTTGGAATAGAATGATGTAAGTGGGGTTTGTTGATGAGAGTTGCTGACAGACAGGCAAGTCGACACCAGAGAACAGCTTGGGCTACGAGGTCATTTGGTCCAACAGGTAGGCCCTTCTGTTTTCTTCGCCCTGACATTCGATGCCCTGCCAGTTATTCAATAACCAGAAATGAAGTGGGTCCTACAAATTCCTGAATCATCTTGGGGATGGAGAGGGAGGGGCTGTGCTTCCTTGATCAAGGGCACTGTAGGAGAAGCCAGAGCTGGAAATCTGTCCCCAGAAGTGTTTGATGAAATAAAATGTGAGAAAGATATTCAGAAACAAGAGGTATGGTTTCTGCAGAAAGATGAACCATAATTCTGCATAACATTTAACCTAGACAATCACGAACCACTCCTAGAGGAGAAAGTGAAACTCAGACCCAGCCTGAAAAAGTATGCAAACCCTCCGGTCAAATGGAGAAGCCAATCCTCAGCAAATTTGCTTTAAAAATGTGAGAGAGGAAGTTTCTTTTTGTTGGTGAAGAGGCTGTTTGCTTTTTGATTTGTTTATTTTACTACCCAATATATGCCACACATATAACCCAACATATAAAAGTTTTATAGCTTTAAATACATGAAATATTTGATGAAAGACTGTAGGTAATGCTTCAAAAAAGTACAATCAAACCAAACATATTTTCCTGTGAACATTTCATAGAGATAAAGGAAAAAGAGGTTATAGATTTTCCTTTTCAGCAAATATTGGGGTTGGGATAAAGTATTAGTTTCCCAGGGCTGCCAAAACAAAGTATCACAAACTGGGTGGTTAAAAATAACAGAAACTTATTATCTTACAGTTCTAAAGACCAGAAGTTTGAAATGCAAGTGTCAGCAGGACCACGGTCCCTCTGAAAGCTGTCAGAGAGAGTCCTTCCTAGTTTCTCCTCGCTTCTGGCATTTGCCAGCAATCCTTAGTGTTTCTTGGCTTGTAGATGCGTCAGTCTAATCTCTGCCTCCATTGTACATGGCCATCTTCTCCCCTGTGTGGCTCTGTCCCTGTGTCCCGCTATACTGGACTAAGGACTCATCCTACTCCAGTATGACCTCGTCTTAACTAATTACATCCACAACCACCCTATTTCTAAATAAGGTCACATTATGAGGTATAAGAGGTTAGGACTTCAACATATTTTTTAGGGGACACTATTCAACCCATAACAGGTAACATCCCCAATAGTTGTAATAAGCCCAGCCCCAGTTCATAAAAGGAAAACACAGAGTCCTCAGTGTCCACATAGCTGGGAGCCCTTAGCTATGGATATATTCGTGATTCCTCCCAAAGACAGAAACAAGCCACTCATTCATCAATTCTTTCAGCAAATATTTACTAAGTGCCTTCTAAGTATCTTACATACATTGGCTATGGGTGAGAGAGAGAAGACAAGTTCCCAGTTATTGGTGAAGAATATTAGCAGTAAGACACTGTGTAGTTTTGTAGTTCTTTGTTCAGGTGTCTCCAGCCTACTCTACTTAAGTATGAGCAGTTTGAAGGCCAGAAAACCTGTTCCAGGCAGCCTTTGAAACACATCCCACATACTCATAACTCTTTGTAGAACTGGGCTGCAATGAGCCTCTGGGGAGAGAAAAACAAGCATACAAGGAGTTAAAGTACAATGTGCTATAGGTTAGAGGAGAAAAAATCCAAAAGCCAGGGAGGCACAGGGAAGAATCATAAGATTTTAGAGCTGGAGAGATTTCTGAGAGTATCTATCTTATTTGGTGGTTTTCAAACTTAAACATAAAAACCGGCAGAACACTTTCTTTGAACAAAATCGCATGAGGACTCACAATGTGTGAACAGGCAAAAGCCAAATTGTTCTGGTGAAATAATAAGAGGGTTTCTATAACCCTGATGAAGCCTTTGAAATTTCCTGGGACTTACCCCAACTTTATCCCTCTGTGGAGGAAAAAAATCAAGGTTCATGAGACACAAATTGGGAGTCATTTCTTCACAAGTTTGTTCTGAATTCAGAATTTCTGATCTATAGAATTTACAGAGACAAACTGAGTTGAGGAGATGCATAGACTTCCACAAAGGTATTTCTAACTCACTTTGGAACAGCTTAGAAGTCCATACCCAAAGGACAGCACTCAATGCCCAGGTTCCTTAGCCCAACCAACTCGACCCTGGGAGAACTTTCCATGGAGGCCGAGTCTCCTCATGAGGTGTCCTGTCCACAGTTTTGGTCTGTTTAGCTTCCAACCATTGTAATTACTTTTCAAAGACTCACTGCAACCTTCAAGGTTATTGACTCCAGAGTCACTCTCCTGCCTTCAAAGGAAGGGCAGTAGTTTGGAAAAATCTCCGGAGGGTGGTGCCTGTAGAAATAATGATGGGAACTGTTTGTATATTCAAAACCTCTGAGGTCAAGTCCAGACTGCCACTTACTACTGAGTCAGGATCAATCTCTTGATTACTTCTGAAACTGTCTCGCCCTGTTAATTGGAGAGCTACTCAACATTCATTCAACAAACGCTCACTGAGGCCCTACTACGAAACAGGTGCAGTGTAGAGCTGTAGCAGATGTTTCCACACCACCCACTCCTACTTCACAGGCTAGTGTGAGGATCAGACTATTAGGGATCTGAGCAAGCTCTTCAGTGATGGTGATATTTAAATGTTGTTTCTATTCTAAGACCCTGATAGAGCGAACGACATTTATTTCCTCAGCATGTCCTTTACTCCTCCAGACTCATTCTTTGATTTTATGCCTAAACAATGTGATTAGACCTCACGTTTTTCACGAATTTCCATCGCACCACCCATTTTGAGGGCTGAGTTGGCACCTGAAAAACTATGACTCATGAAAATAGGCATTCTTCAATTTTCATTAAAAAGCGGTGAATGGCATAAACTTGCCTTATTCGCCCTATATTCCCAGTAGAGCCAGGTGGGCACATAGTAGGTGCTCGATAAATATGCTGAATGAATAAATGAATGAGTGAGAGAAATCTTGCCTCCAAAGAGGAGAATGAGCAAAATTAGAATTAAGGGGAAGGACAACTTTTCTATGAATTTTTTGGTTTTTTGTTTGTTTATTTTTACCAATAGATCAGCATCGTCTCTAATACTTGCCTGAGTATCGTGAATGACTTCTGCAGTGCGTGTGCCCTCTCTGGCAGAAAACCCCTTTGGTCTAATGGACATTGTGTGTTGTCCCACAGCCAGTCCCAACTTCAATCTCCTGACATCTTCCTATTACACCAGCTATACAAAAGGGAGTGGGCAATGCGTGTGTCCCCTGCCACCCTCATGCAAACTGCCAAAGGCAAGTGGAATATTTTCATCCAGGCTTTCTCCCCTTTCTTTTTTCTTTTAAGCTTCTTCTAGTGATAAAAGCTGAAGCAAATTGAAATTGGCAGCTCCGCGGTCTTTAAGCAATAAGAAAAGTACTAGAGATCATGTGAACCACACTTTTGAAAACTTAAAAAAAAAAAAATCTAATCTTGCCTCAATAAAAACGACATCATGTCACTGTAATCGGCAGGGGAACAGGCTTGAAAGTTGCTGGCAGTGGCCCAGCAGAGTTCAGGGGTTCTGTTGGCTGTGCTGAATTCCCACGGGAAAGGTAGAGAAAGAGGACTGCCTTTCAGGTGAGCCTCTGAGGCACAGGGAGGAGTGCATGTGTGGTGGGGGGAATGATAAAGCTCCCCCTGAAAACTTGCTATAATCTCCTGCTTTGCTGTAATCACAGCTCAGGGCTGGCCTCCTCCACCCCTTCTCCCACCGGCGTTTCTTCCAGATGCAGCTTTTGGTGGTGCTCCTCCCTCTCTGGCTGGCTGACTTTGAGGGACAGACAACAGCCAACATGAGAAATCTCAATGACGACGAAACTCCCTGTCAGGGCACAGCCCCAGAGCCAAAGAGGGAAGTACCAAATGTCCAATTCCACTGAGTGTGGTGTCTTTGCAAACTCACCCTTATCTGGTCTGAGCCAAAGACAACAATAAAAATGGCAGATTGGCTGTGCTGTAGCCAGCCCTTCCTCATGAGAGCTGCTTTAGCGCTGGGAAATGCAGAGCTGGGGGCCAGTTTTCACAAAGCCTCAGTTTACCTACAATTAGTAGTTACTGTCTACTGCCAATCATTGACTATTCATTAGCCATCCCTGGATGGGTACATAAGGGACAGGTAAGAGTGACTGCATCTGAGACAGGGCTTGGGGTATGGGGCCACAGATGGGAGGATTACTTTTCAGGATTTACCCTTTTATATGACTTAAAATTTTTAACACATGCCTTTTTAAGTTAAATCAACCAGCAATTCAAGAGACAAAAATTCATTAGCAGTAAATGAGCCCTCAGTGATGTCTGTACCCCTCATCTGACTCCTCAAACTGGGGTACAGCAAGAGGAAATCTGTAGCTCAACAAGAGGAAATTTGGAATTTCGATTTTACTTGAAGGACTGGGCAGAGGGTGAGGCAGAAACATTATTTTTATACTAAAAGAAATACGAATATATAAAGCGTAATGCAAAACGTACTTGGATAATTAAGAGGAAATATAATATTTTTATTCAGCCATATGCCATATACCAACAAACCAACCACAGGGCTGATGAAGCATTCAGTGCCAGTTCTCGTGTTTAAAGGGCCTTGAGGCTGCAAGGGCTGCACATGTGAAGCAGAGTCGAGTTAGCGTCCCCAATCAAGAGGGAAGGTGTTCCTAGAGTAGGGCTGGGTGTGGCAAAGTTGAGCCTTGGAGGATGGGAAGAATCTTGTTGGGCAGAGGAGGGGGTGAGAGACTGTGAGCAAATGGTGGTGGGCTGGTCTGAGCAGAAGGTTGGCCCTGGGGCACAGAGAAGTATTTGGTGCAGTACAGAGAGAGAAGGAAGGTAGACCCAGATAACAGAAGGCTTCAATGAGAGGCTGCAGAACTGAGACTCAAGGTGGCCAGCCAGTGCTTCTCATTCTTGTTCTCGAAGCCCCACTTCAAAGCAGAGGAGGGAAATACATGCCTTGGGATTTCAGGAAGCTGCTGACCACAAGGGAGATAAATCTTTCTTAGCGGTGTTAGTTCTACTTTCAAAATACATCTGAAATCCAATCACCTCTACTACCATTCTGGCCCAAGCCACTTTTGTCTCTTACCTGGATGACAGTCATAGCTACCTAAGCATGGTCTCCTTGCTTCCATCCTTGCAGGCCACAGAGCAGCCAAAGTGGTCTTTTACTAATATGAAGCACATCAGGTGACCCCTTGCTCAAAATATTGCAATGGCTCCTGCCTTCCTCAGATCAATAGCCAGGTCATTAGTATATAGCCACGCCTGTACCATCTGGCTCTGTCACTCTTTGCTTCATCACTCTTCTCACTCCCCTCCCCACTTTGCTCACTGCACACCAGTCACTCTGGCCTCCTGGCTTTCCTAGAGCACTTAGGCTAGACGTGGTCCTGCTTCAGAACCTTTGCACTTGCTGTTTCTTCTCTTTAGAAAGCTTGCTGCCAGATATTCGCATGCTGGCTCCCTCCTCTGCTTCAGTCTTCTCTCTAAGGCCTTCCCCGACCATGCAATCTAAACTTGTACTTCCTGACACTTTCCATCTCCCCTTCCTTATGCAATGACATGGATAGACCTAAATGTCATTATGCTGAGTGAAATAAGTGAGACAGAGAAAGATAGATACCATATGATTTCAACTATATGCGGTATCTAAGGACCAAAAAGAACAAACGAATCAAAACAGACTCACAAATATAGTGACAATTTGGTGACAGACAGAGGGGAGGGAGTTTGGGAGGCTCGGAGAAAGGGCTGAAGACTTAAAGTACAAATCAGTAGTTGACAGTCGGGCACGGGGCGCATGGAAGAGGAAATGCAGTTAGCATTAGTATGATGGCTAAATGGAGGGCCAAGGGAGGGAGGGAGCAATTGAGGGGATCATTTTATGAACATTATAGATGTCTAACCAATGTACTATATACTTGAAACTAATTTAAATAAATAAATTTATTTTTAAAAAAAGAAGAGTTCCGATGAATGTAGAAAGAATGAGAGAAATAAAAAATCACTGTTAAATTACCACAATATTCATTGCCACAGGTGAGATCCTTCAGTAGTTTCTAAATTTAGTGGACAGAAGTATAAGGAGAAACAGCATATTTACATCTTCTTGAAGTAACACCTCTCAAAACGTTTAAGAAATACAAAAAGAAAAGTCATAATTTTGTAGTGGACAATCTTGGAGAAACTGTCCTAACCTCACAATCATGGTTAACAGCAGCAGTAAAATACAACAACGTCATGTAGCCTCTGACCTGCTGCCCTGGGAAGGGCACACCACCTCTGGCACATCTGGGCATTCTTCACAATAGCTCAGGCAGTTCCTTGATATCATCATGAGAAAACATCAGACAGACCCCAGTGGAGGACAGTCTATTAAACAACTGACTAGTACTCTTAAAGTGTCATGAAAGTCAAGGAACGATGGCAGAACTATCACAGAAGGAAGGCGACTAAGGAGACAAGACAATAAATGCACTGTGGAATCCTGCATAGGATTCTGGAATAGAAAGGAAAAAAAAAAACATTAATAGAAAAAATAGTGAAACCTGAATTAAGTCTGTAGTTTATAGTATTGTACCAAGATTATTTTCTTAGTTTTGATGATCAGTCCCTGGTTACATAAGATGTAGGGGAACCTGGTTAAAGGGTATAAGTGAGCTCTCTGTATTATTTTTGCAACTTTTCTGTAAGTCTAAAAAAAAAACAAAAACACTAAGGATCGTTAAGGGTCAAATTTGGCAGTCTTTTCTTCACTGAACTCTAGGCTTTGGAGCAGAAAGAAGGAAAAATAAGTCTAGAGATTATTATTAAAAGTGGAATTATGGAAGAAGGATCCACACAGTTAGTTGTTCGAACAACAAACCAGGTATCATCTTTTGATTCCTCTTTCTCCATCATGGTCCAGTCAGTCACCAAGGCCTAGCTGATCTCTTAATCACTTGAATCCATTCTCTTCAGCCCACCAGCCCCACTTAAGTTAGGGCGGGCTCCTTCTTCCCCATGGCTTACTGCCGGAACCTCCCCTTCTATCAGCGAAAACAGAAGGGTGAGACACCGGGGAAGGTGCCCCTCAAGACCCGTAAAGAGACTCCCTTGCAAATGACTGACATGAAGTGACCAGAGAGGTGGAAAGAAAATGCACGTGACTTGGAAACAGAGTAGAAAAGTTGCCTAGAACCTATCAGCAAGTGAAAGGGAAAATCTATAAAACTCAAAATCCCCAGTCGTGGTCATTCTACACAGTCTTCATTCTGTGACAGAAAACAGTGGGCCTGATACAGGGTATCAAAGACTGATATCCAATGTTATCCCCAGTTTTTTCTCAAAGAATTTAGCACATTTGATGGTTTTTTTTTAACCTCTCCTTTTCGTTTATTGTCTTAGGGTAAACACTTGTGATTCATGAATGCCTTAAGAGTGAATCAGTATTCTCCTGTTCAAACCAGCAGAGGCCACATCAAACAATAGCCCACAAGGTATTATTAATCATTAAATAGGCACATATAAGAACATTCAAGCAAGGGAGCCATTTTTCTTTTCTTTTCTTTTCTTTTTTTTTTTTTTAAGGAAATTAACAAAGAGCAAACCTTGACTTTGACCTATTTTTTAAAAGTGTTTTTTTTTTCTTCTTTTTTTTTTTTTTTTACTGTTAAAGGTTTGGTCAAATTCAAGAATAAATAGGCAAATATTTCATGTGGGAAAATGCTCCTTCTTTGGGGATCTTCTTTCAATCATTAAGCAATGGCTTGGATTTCAAATTTTAGCACTCGCTTTTTCCACATTCACATGCCTGAGAAAAACAGATGTGCTCAGCTACGGTTGATAGGTACAACAGTCCCTGGGAGCATTGCTATGTTGTTGCCATAACCTGGGTACAAACTAGCAGGGGAGAAAGCTTGGAGCACATATGCTCTATAAGAGAAGAAACCAAGTCATGTCAAACATACCTTGACCACAACCATCTAACCACCATGGGGCCTCTCCCTTCTCCTATAAACATTGAGTAAGATGCCCTAGGTTCAAAAATGGCGCTATTCTCTCTGTGGAAGATAGAAGTGCTAAAACATTAGTGACTTAAAAATGATATTTCTTAAGTAACATCTCTGATGAAAAGATAGCTGACTAGACAGATGAACAGTCTAGCACATGCTGTCATAGGCCCACAGAACTAGGATGGTCATGTGTTCCCATTAATGCCAGTTGTCCTGCTATAATAGTTACTAGCATTACCACCTTTAACTCTCAAAAGTGTCCCAGTTTGGACCATAAATTATATGGTCATCTACAAGAACCTGCTAGACCCTGAAGGTCTCAGAATTCATCTTTCTCACCAATCTTATCTCATATAAATACGGCTGGAACCCAGGGAAAGCTTGCCCAAGACTCCTCTCTTGAAGTAAGCGTCCCTCTACAGCCCTTCCCATTTCTTCCTGTGGGAGAGAGGGGAGGAGTTGCCCATACATTCTACGTGCCAGGCCCCTGCTGATGTCCTGGCCCCTATGTAGAACTTTCCTTTCTGTGGGCCTGAGGCTCATTTCAAGTTGCAAGGCAGGGCCACACCAAACTCTGCATTTGTCCACCAATAAAGCTGAAACCATAGTGCTTGGGTGGTACAGACCCTCCTCCCTGGAAAAGAAGAGAGAGCCAGGTCATTTTTTAGGTTTTTCCTGTTCCCACAATCTGAGATTCATAAAAGACTGGCTGAAGTTTCTGCTTTGTCTAATACTCATGATCAATTTATCGTAGTGGATGCCCACCATTTCTTTGAAAATATTAACATCTTGTGACCTTTTTCAGATGACTGAGGGTATCTTACATGTCAGAGATACATATATAACAATGATAAAAGCAAATGAGAACTTATATTGTATTTACAATATGGCAGGCACTGTTCTAAGCACATTACATATATTTGCCCTCATAATAGTCCTGTAAGATAAGTACTGTGAATATCGTTCCATTTAACAGGCAAGTAAACTGAGGTACAGAATGGTTATGTTACATAGCTAGAAAGCAAACAAGCTGGAAAATAAACCCAAGCTGTCTGGCTCCAGAGTGTTTACTTTTTAGCTGCCCTGCTATAGTTTTTCCTAAACATATATAGAGATATGTGCTCAACATTCCTATAAGAAATAATCACCAGGTCAGTCAAATCTCAGCTGTAAAGCACTTGAAGTTCACAGAGGAAGGTGCTACTTAAATATGAGGCCATTTCACCTCAACTTTATAGCCCCCTTTTTATCAATATCACTCAGCATTGTAAAACAACAGGTGTGTTGGGGTGCTTTATAAAAACAGGTGTTTTTCTGGGCTGTATTTACACTTACTTAACCCAGTGTGTCTGGGCATGATTACTGGGTACTTCTTGGTTATGCAGAATCTTCCACGAGAAGCTGGCATGAAAAGAGAGAGAGCAGGAGAAGAGGTAAGCAGTGTTTCTCCTCAGGAATCACTGTAGGCTCCAGCTCCACCTCAGTGACTGCACACCAGACTCTTCTTTCCCAGGTATCCTCCTTCTTAGTGTCTTTCCCAGTTTTCCAGAAGGACCAGTGATCTCCTCACTGGAACCTGCCTGCTTAAATCTTACTTATTAACTATACATAGATATGGCAGACTGCGATTACAGTAGAATTGTTTGAGAGCACAGTATCTCACTTCTTCCCACGAACCTTACCCTGGGAATTGCTTTGTACTTTCATAGTACCATGTGGTGGTGTGTCTTTAATAACCATCAATAAAGATAGGCTTGGGAAAACACGACAGCCACAGACTCCTCTAAATTCACCTGATTGCAACAGAGTAGAGCTGTCTGCAGGGGTATCCCAGCTGCCCAGAGGTGGTCGCCAGTAGTGGTCAAAGTAAACCAGCCCTCTGATTCAGCAACCAGAGAAAATTTGGAAAAATAGACTGACCCTCTGAGGGTTCCATTAAATTGCCAATAAAATATACTTCTTTAAGTCAAAGTTCATTTATGCATTTATTGTCCGAATATTTAGAAGTTAATTCAAGTTAAGTTCAGGAAATTGCAACCTGGATTATTTTAACCCCTGACTGTATTGTCTGATTACCATCAACACAGGTTCACTGGATACGAAGAAAATAAGCCGAGACTCCTCCCTTCTATCCAGATGACAGGTACTTCTAAACACTCAGTCTAGGTTTGTCTCAGGTGCCAGACTTTGAGGGACTGTCAGAGCCTAGGGAGATAAAGGCCACAGCTGGATACATGCGTGATACATGCACAGCTTGACAATCTCCTCAGGGAACCAGCAACACTCTGGGACTTTATCAAGAGCCCTTTGTGGGTCAGGCAAGCCTGCTGCACACCAGCGTGTCACAACAGAGCTCCCTGGCTCCTCTCAGCTTTCAGTCAAGGCTGGCCGTGGAAGTCCGACCCTGCAAAAGGAGAAGTTCCTTTTCTCTACCTCATATAACGTCTCACCCCAAGCTCCCTCGACCTTTTCCATTCTATGGGGCTTTATGTTATGCCTACAGTAATATAGACAGCACGGAACAAAACTAAATATTGAGGAAAAGTGGGTTCCAGAGTTCTATAATCACAGACCTGGTCTCTCTTTCTGAGATCTTGCCAGGAAAGCTCTCGGAAGGCACTGGATGCTGAACTAAAGAGCTCTAGGCTCAGCCCAGAAGAGACTATGGTTATCACCTTTCCAGGTCTTTCCAGAACCTGCTCAATCATCTTCTTACTAAGTGAGATCACTTCCCCTCACTTCTTCCCTCTTTGAAAAAGGATCTTTCCTCTTTGCTCCAAAGATGTGTCCTCTGGATTACTGATATTATATACCAAATTGTCCTCTCTGTTCCAGTTTCTGGAAATCTTATTGTTGCCTGTGGCTGAGAAAGAAAAATTGGTTCTTGCCTGGCCTCTCAGCTCCCTGTCCTGCCTTGACTTTCTAGAGATACTCTTGACCAGAATGCTTATCTATCCTTTACTCTGTGCCCTCACTAGCCCAGGGTCCAGCTGAATGTCTCCATCACTACCCACTTGAATTTTCTCTCTCCCTTCTTGGGCCTCACACTGAAGTCCCTCTAGTCTAGATCAGAAGGCTATATATAAGGACGAAAAGTTATAACGGACTAGAAAGTGCCTTGTCAACTGTCAAGTACTACAAGGCAAGGGAACTCCGTGAAAAAGATTAGAAGGTCTCAACTTTGCTAGAACCCACCGGAGGCTTAAGGTGTAGTTGTGGTTGCTGCCTGTATCACCTTTTCTTGTTCCCTAAGATATCTAAAAGGAAAATATATATTTCACATGCAAATACTATTTATCGACCATTTGGAAAACCCCTTATTTTTCTTGCTTTTCCCTCTGCTAAATGTGAAGTCAGCCAGCAGTTCAATATGTTCGTGCTCCAATGCCTTCACCATATTACTAGCACCACGCCTTCTCTGGTCCTAACAAAAGCCTAGTATTGACGGAGCACAGATTCAGGGGCTAGAAATATTCTCTCCCCCAATCTTCTTTTCAGAGCACAAATAAGGGAAACATACTGGCAATTATAAGAAAGATGGGGTGGCATGTGGCTTGCCTTGGTTTGTTTGACTGTGAGGCAGGCTGACTGTCTTGTGTGGCCCCTGGGAGTGGCTTCCTATCTCCTGAAACTCTAAAATCAAGATCCCTTCTTTTCCAGAGGTTATAGGGTGATGAGTAAATCCAAGAGAGAATCACAGAGCAGCAAGCCTGAAATTTAACTATGCTCTGTGCTGGGCGTTTTCTGACATAATCACTCACCAGTACATAGCTCTAGTTCTCAACTGGAAAAACCATCTTTGGTGGTAATGTTAGTCACTTGCCATAGATGATATTTCAAAATGTTCTTATATAGATACTGCACGGCGGGTTTCTGGACTGGTAAGCAGGAAACCTGAGCCTATTCTGGCTTTGCTATACCCTCCCTGAGGAGACTGTTTGACCTTGGGCAAGTCGCTTCTTCTGGGGCTCAATTTTCCCAAGCATTCAATGAATGAACCCATTCAGCCTTTTAGGTATCTTCCTCTACCTTCCCCCCGTCCCTTTTCTCTAAGCTGAGAGACGATGCAAGGAAAATGGTAATGGTGATTTTCATTAAAAATATGTTGTATACACACATTCCATATCACTTTCAGGCCCCTAAGTCTTACCTAAATGGTTTTCCTGGCTAGCTGAGTTTTGTTTTTGATTTTGATTTTTTGAGAAATTTGATCTGCTATCACCATTTGAGCAGCTATCAGCAAGCCAAACAAATGTGTGTTCTAGGCTGAAAGGTCCCCACCCTCCCGAGCCTTCCAGAAGCCCTCACAGGCACCAGCGGGGGTGTAGTTCTGAGCTCTTCACACACATAGGTGCAAGTTATATCCCTCAGGAATATGCCCTCCTACATCTCTGACTTGAAGGCTTGCCTCGCTGCAGTGCTGCTCAGAGGGTAAACAGTTAGCCAAGAGCACATTTAGAGCCTTCCCACCAGACTGCTGCGGGCAGCCTAAATGTGGGAGTTAAGCCATTCCAGGGTGCCCTGCCCCCACTCTATTGGGAAAGGCTTTCTTGGCAACCATCCTCTTTCAGAGCCCATTAGAAAGTGCACATTCCCGCGGTCTCACTGGGTCTAGTCAAGTTTTCCAAGAGGGGGTGGGGGTGGCGGAAAGCACTACAGGCTGCTGTTAGCCAGTGTTGAAAGCTGCTGTCTTCTGCCCCCACCCCCAGTTTGCAGTTTGAGGCCCCTGCTTGGCCAAGAACCAACTAGGAAGTTTTGTTCAAAAGTAGTGACTTATTTTTATCAAAGGTGGAATTCAGAGTTGCAGTTGTTTATAATGCCTCTGCATGGCAACCAAGACTCTTGCTCCGAGCACTCTGGAATCCTCTTCTCTCTGTAGGCACTTGGCTTTCTTGCCCATTCCTTTCTCCATCCAAAAATTGGGTACAGAGCAGCTCCACTGCCTCAGAAGGGAGAAGAAGTTCTGAAAATTCAAAGTGTCTTTATTAATGTGTCTTTTTTAAATCTAGACTTTGGTGATGATCACAGCTCTATAATCCCCACCCTAAATTTACCAGGCCCACAGCACTGTGGTGTTGTAGAAAGAGCTCTGAGAGCTGGCTTCTGGCCCCCACTCTGGCCACATGTTGCTGTGGGCTCTCGAGTCAGTTTCTTGCCCTCTCTTAAGCTTGGAGTACCTGCTAAGTGGAGATTGCCTAGGTCAGTTTCCTCAGTCTTTTCAGGTCACAAAATGCTTTGAGATTCTGCTAGAAAAAATAATACGTTCGTTCATTCTTTCAAAAGCATTTATTAAGCTCCTACGAAATATGCATGTAGAGAGATAATTTTGAATTTCATGGGATTTATAGGCTCCCTGGGGTTTCATCCATGAACCTTAAGGTAAGATGTCCCGGTCATGAATTCTGCTGTGATGAGCATATATGGACTCTTACCCAGAAGAACCATAATAATGATTCTAGTAAAGGATCATAAAACTATCAGTCAGGCAGATGCCAGAAAACAGAGGCAGTGAGGCAGTCATTATGAAGGTGATCTCTGGCTTCCCTCCCCTTCCTGTTGCCCCAGCCTGGCACGCGTGCGGGCAAACACGCGTGCACAACAACCGGCCTGGAATGTGCTGTTTCTGGGCACTCAGACTGCAGGGAGCCGGCTGCAGCCCTGGAGAGATGACAAACATCTCTTCTATCCTGGACTTTATTTTTCTCACGGTCTCTGAAAGGGCTGCGATCAGGTGATATGTGTGGGACTGCTCTCAGTACAGGTGCGGAGCAGGTACCGAGGGGAGGAGAAAATCCGCCCAGTGTGTACTTACTCAAGGCTCTTTCAATAGCCCTCCCAGGATAGCTCTTGGCAGGGCAGCTACCATGTCTCTGGCAGGCTGCAGGGAATCTGAGTGTGAGAAAGTCAGTCAAGCGGAGGAAAAGGGGGGGAAAAAAAAACTTCAAGTCCTCAGGCAAAATACCTTTATTCTTCTGCTCTCGCTCTCTCTCCCTTCTGTAGCTTTAAACCAAATCCACAAACCATTCCAATACCTTGGGACAAAGGGGAATCTCACCAGAGATGCATTATTTGTTTTATGGTTTAAAGCAAACAGGTGAAGCAATAAGACAGCAAAAATCACCCTTCTTGAAGGCAGAAAGAGGGGAGGAGAAAACACAGCAGCCTCTGGTTGTACTTACTGGGCATGATACAGTGGCAAAGATGCCTTGTGTCTTGCTGGTCTTATAGTGGGATCAAAGTGACCACTGATGAACAGGGTTCAATTTTCTCCTTGCTTAGGAAAGGGGGGAAGGGAGGAAGATGACTGAAAAATAAAGGCTATCTCTATCTAAAAGGAGCCTTCCAAATCCAAAAGTCTTTTCTGCAGTTTAGGAGCTTAGTTCCCCATTTGAGAAGGGGTGGAGAGAGTGTCAACTTGGTGCTATTTTCACTGCCCAGGATAAGGATACTGAAAAGTGGTCTGTGAGCACATTTGCAAAGCAGCTTTCTTCTTAAATGGTTAGGGTAGAGGGGTGGAGACTTTCTGAGTTGCCTTGTGTGGCCCAGACACAAATTCATGGCAAATTTTTCGTTACCTGACCAACCCCTCTGCCGATCTAAAAATGTGTGTGTGTGTGTGCGTGCGCGCGCGCTTGTGTAATCTATTTGCTCATTCTACCAGTCTAAGCACTCCTAAAGTGGCCATAAACCAGTTGCTGATCAACTATCTGACTGAGGAGGCTGCTATAGGCACTGCAGTGACACCATAACTTGACTATATTCAACATTCTCCACGAACCTTCAGGGTGCCAAATCCTAAGCAGATGACAGAGTCAGACAATAAAGGCTCTTAGGCTAGAAGGCTGAGGAGGTGGCACACCCAGCTAATTAATTAGAGCCCAAGAGCAGACAGCAGTCAAGGTCATAGCAGAGCTTATTGGAAGAAATCACTGGTTCTCATAGATCTGGGGGGAACCTGGAAAGAGTTAACAGACTTCCCTGGGAAGAGTTTAGTTCCTTGGAAGAATCTAGGTCAGAGTATTTAGGCAGTTTTTAAAAAGTCAGATGCTAAGCAGAAGCATTTTAAGAAGCTTGCAAAGTCTACATGTCAAAAAGGAGGGTAACTTCATAGGCTCATCACCTTTTACCAAGAGGATTTCAAAGACACAGGACAACTCCACTTTTTTCAATACCAACAGACAATTTTCTGTCATCACCACTTTTCCATCTGTTTAAAATAAAGAAAAGTCCTACCCTATTGGCCTAGGATGCAGGTCAACAAAGGAGGCATTGTTCATCATTTCTTCAGAATGTGATAGGGCACAGCCCATTCTAGTGTGTTAAGAAAACACACACACACACACACACATCCAGAGAGCAGCCTGAGGGGCAAGAGTGAGTAAACCAAGCCTGCAATGAAGTAAAGGTTTGGCTACAGACTTGAGGGCTGTCCTGGAAGGTGGAAATGAGGTTTGGAAGGTAAATATGGTCAGTCACAATAATTCCTTAGTTAAACTCCAAGTCGCCGGGGGAACATTGAATTTAAGGGTAGGCAAGTTTCTGCTGAACTTGGATCACTGGATAGTGTGTAGTCAACATCCACGTGAACTGGTTCCGGGCAGGTGCTTCCGGGTATCAGCCTACACCTGTCACTTAGGAACCTCCTTTACTGGCTTGAATCTAATTGAGCTCTCTGTCTCCAAACACTACAACCCACTCCCCACACTTTTGCCAGAGCCATCTTTCTATAGGAGAACCCTAATGTCCCTTCTCTATTCAAGAGCATTTCATAGCTCTCCATTGTCTAAAGATAAGTCCGAAGTCCTTTAGCAAAACATCTAAGGGTCTTATGACATGGCCTCAAGCCTCCTCCTTCAATCCCTTCTTATATTCCTGCCAGTCATACACCCTGTGCTCCAGATCATGTTCCCTGAATAAGGACCTCAAGTTCCAGAGTCTTAGCCTTTAGCTATGGGTACTTCCATCCTCCCCAATCCTATGGCTCACCATATTTCCAATGCCCCAATCCTACTTATTTTTTTAAGATACAAAACACAGGCCACTTCCTCCAGTAAGTTTTCCAGGATACTCCAATTTATGAGTAATTTATATATCCTAAACCTCCTCAGCATTTTACTTCTATCTAGACACATAACTGTCTCTATTGAACCTAGGACCTACCAGATGAACACACCAGGAAACACACAACAGCTGCACTCATGCCTATAGTATCTCTGGGCTGTGGGTTTCCTAAGGGCAATAACTATTGTATTCATCCCTGTATCCCTCAAGTAGACCAATACTGTTGCCCATACAGGTGAGCTTTAGAGTTTCTTTTCGGTTCTCCTTACTTTTCAGGCTATCATCTAAGCCCGAAAAAGAATGGAATAATAGAGGAATGCCTAGTCATCAATCAGGAAACCAGGGTCTGTCCGCCTCCACAGTCGACTGGAAACTCCTTGCAGACTGCCTCTATCTCTTCTCGTGGTAATCCCGGGGTTTAACCCAGTGTCTGGCACAGAGAAGGCGTTTTATAATGAAAGTTAAGAGAGCTCAAGGTCGTCCAGAGTCAGGAACCGCTGAATTTCATCTGGGACGAGATCTGGTGAAATCATTTACAACATTATCTCAGTGGGGAGCGCGCAGGAAGGAAGGAATGAAGTGACTGAGAAATGTGTGCCAGGCCTCCGGGCGATCTCCAAGCCTGGGGAAGGGCTGGGAGGGCGGGGGACGACATCAAAGACGCTCGGCCCCTGGACTGCCCCGAGCCGCCCTGAGCTCCCAAGCGGCGGGAGGGGTGGAAGAAGTGGGGGTGCAGAGGTGGACGACCCGGGCGAGCCGGCTAGAGGGAGGGAGAGCGGCGGCAGTAGCGGCTGGTC
>NW_006431916.1:2856828-2861958 GCF_000325575.1 Pteropus alecto | reverse complement strand
AGGCAGGAGGCTGACCCGGCCGCTTCCTAAGTGCGGTCAGGCATCTCGTGACCGCGGCGGGCGCCTGGGGCCCCGCGGGGGGAGGGAGTGAGGGAGGGCTGGCCCGGGCAAGGAGCAAACAAGAAGGCCCCCGCCCCTCCCCCAGGCTGTTGCCAGTGAGGCTTTCGGCCGAGTTTAAAACCCCAAGCCTGAAATCAGAGGTAGAGTGGGGGGTTGGAATAATTCCCCACTCTCCACCCTGGGGTGTGCGCTCCCCGCCCGGAAGGGCTGACCTTGGCCGGGGGGAGGCTGGAGAAGGGAGTGGTGAGCGCCCGCACTGGGCTCCCAGCCCGTCGCCCCCTCGGATTCCAGGCCCGGCGGGGGCCGGAGGAGGGGGCCCCGGACACACACACGCGCGCGCGCGCGCGCGCACACACGCACACACACACACACACACACCCCACACACACACCCCCCACACACGCAGCGCGCGCCAATGAGCCCCGGCCAAGCGCAGGGGGCGGGGTTTTCCCAGGCTCGAGCACAGCAGCTGCTATTTACCTTCTTGGCTTCTCCTGGAGACTAGGAACCAGCCCCCGCGCTCCGCTGCCCGCCGCCACCACACACATCCTCCCGGCTCGGCCGCAGCCGCGGCGGCAATAAAACATCCTGGCACGTGCTCGGGCTCCAGGCGCGCCCTCGCCGGCCGGCTGATGTCAAACTGCAGCTCGGCTGGTGTACCTCTTAAAGGGCCCGCGCGCGCCGGATGCCGAGGCTGCGCCCGCCACCCGCAGAACGAAGAGGGGAGCGGCTGCCGCCCTGCCAGCCACCTCTAAGTGCGGCAGAACCGGGAGCCCGTGGGTGGAAAGAAAAAGAATGGCGAAAGCACGTGCGCATCCCTGAGGCATTGCCATCAAAGCCCCCACCTCTTATTCATCTTTCATTTGAAATTCCATTTCCTTTCTGCCCAGTTGGAAATTATTCCGATTGTTTCCTGGGGAAGCGCGGGGTCCAAGGCCACCACTCCAGAAATGAAATGAGGAGCGGGTATCAAAAACCACCTTGTTCTGAAATATATGATGGAAGGCATTTTTTTATCTGCATGCAAAATAGAATTTTTTGGTTCTTTTCCTGAATGATCGACTTTCATCTCCCCCCCCCAAATTTCACCCCCACACCCATTTCTAAGCGGAAAATATAGATGCTTCGGTAACTCAGCCTTATATACATTCCCCCTTTTAAACACTGCAAGCATAATCTTTTATATCTGTCCTTCGAAACCTTTAAAAAATATTTTCACATGAACTTATTAGCGTCAAAGCAGCTTTATTACACATGTGAAAGGAAATAAAGAGCAAAGACCCTAGCCGCCCCGCCCCCCCAAAAATAAAATAAATTAGACTAGAGCAAAACCAATGTGGAAAAAAATCCAGTCTAAAGCGAAGCTCGGCAGGGAGAGTAGCAAAGGGTTAAAATCCTTTTGATTGACGTTGTAGCCTCCGGTGCCCCGGGCTCAGGCGCGCGCCATTGGCCGCCAGGCCTTGTGCCTGGCGGCCAATGGGGGGGCGCGGTCCACGAGCGGTGCCGCGTGTCTCCTCCTCCCATTGGCTGAAAGTTACTGTGGGAAAGAAAGTTTGGGAAGTTTCACACGAGCCGTTCGCGTGCAGTCCCAGATATATATAGAGGCCGCCAGGGCCTGGGGATCACACAGGATCCGGAGCTGGTGCTGATAACAGCGGAATCCCCCATCTACCTCTCTCCTTGGTCCTGGAATAGCGCTACCGATCTCAAGTAGCCATAAGATATAATAAACCCTCAGCACTTGCTCTGTAGTTTTGTGAAAGTCTCGAGTAAAAGGGACATAAGCAAAACATTTTTTTGTGTGTGAAGGACTCCAAAAATAAAATTCTCTAGGGATTAAAAAAAAAAAAAAAAACAGAAAATGCCGGCTGATATAATGGAGAAAAATTCCTCGTCCCCGGTGGCTGCTACCCCAGCCAGTGTCAACACGACACCGGATAAACCAAAGACAGCATCTGAGCACAGAAAGGTAAGGGCAGTACCTGTATCTCTGCAGCCCCAAGAAATTAAGCTGGAGTTGGGGGCTCTTATCCCTTGGAAACCCCGGGGGAAATGGCAGATCCCATGGGAACTCAGGGTTCGTTTTTATTTCTTTACAGTCATCAAAGCCTATCATGGAGAAAAGACGAAGAGCAAGAATAAATGAAAGTCTGAGCCAGCTAAAAACACTGATTTTGGATGCTCTTAAGAAAGATGTAAGTGAATAATTCTGTCTTTTTTTAATTTTAAAAAAATGAAATGCTATTTCTCAAGTACTAAGAATGAAACTCCCCGGTCGGCGGATCTTCCCCTCCAACACTGCTTTTTCTGAGGCGGGAGGAGGGCCGGGCCCCTTTGGCTGGGGTCTGGGGACGTATGGGCCGCGGCCGGCGGGAGGGACCCCCAGCACTCCGAGGCTGCTGGCGGGGGTCTCACTTTCTTCCTTGCCTCCTCTTCTGTGCAGAGTTCGCGGCATTCCAAATTGGAGAAGGCAGACATTCTGGAAATGACAGTGAAGCACCTCCGGAACCTGCAGCGGGCACAGATGACGGGTGAGGGCGGCTTGCCGCGTCCCCCTCTGCGGGCGTCCCTCTCGCCCCGCGGTGATTTCTTCCAGACTTCCGCCCGTGGTTGTGAGAGGCATTGAGCTACATTTTACGGCCTTGGCTCACTCTTGCGTTCCCACGGTCTGGGGCTTATTTATAGCCACAACTCCAAGTTGTTACTGTTCCGGAAAGGGAGGGAGAGAGGTTGTAGCGGCGAGGGCGGCGGGCGGCTTGACAGTGGGGGAAGCGGGTGGGGGCGAAAGGACTTGGAACTGGCGGTTTTGAGCTGCGTTGGAGCCTGGAGGTCATCTGGTTTAGCACTCCCTCCTCCCCCATTACAGAAGGGGAAATGAGGCTCGGATGGCGAGGAAGGGGGGAAGGGCATTACCCAAGGTCACATCGCGCGCGCTGAGAGTTAGGGGGCAGATATAGGGCCGAGATCGATTTAAATAGAATGACAGGGAATAGAGAAAGGGAGCGTCTTGACTTAGGTCGCCGAGCTAATGTGGAGAGGCAGATGGTTTTTCTAAACCCATTCCCCTAGCCAGAGGCAGTTCTGCGGGCCCAGTGGTCAGGGAAGCACGCCGCGGGGACCTCCCAGGGCGGAGGCAGTGGCCTCGGGGCCAGGGCCTTTCGGTGACCTGTCTGTCTCCTTCTGGCCTGCAGCCGCGCTAAGCACAGACCCGAGCGTGCTGGGGAAGTACCGCGCGGGTTTCAGCGAGTGCATGAACGAGGTGACCCGCTTCCTGTCCACGTGCGAGGGCGTTAACACCGAGGTGCGCACCCGACTGCTCGGCCACCTGGCCAACTGCATGACCCAGATCAACGCCATGACCTACCCGGGACAGCCGCACCCAGCCTTGCAGGCGCCGCCCCCGCCCCCGCCAGGACCCGGCGGTCCGCAGCACGCGCCGTTCGCGCCGCCGCCTCCACTCGTGCCCATCCCCGGGGGCACGGCGCCCCCTCCCGGTGGTGCGCCCTGCAAACTAGGTAGCCCGGCGGGAGAGGCGGCTAAGGTGTTTGGCGGCTTCCAAGTGGTGCCGGCTCCTGATGGCCAGTTTGCCTTCCTCATCCCCAACGGGGCATTCGCTCACAGCGGCCCTGTCATTCCAGTCTACACCAGCAACAGCGGGACCTCTGTGGGCCCTAATGCAGTTTCGCCTTCCAGCGGCCCCTCGCTCACGGCGGACTCCATGTGGAGGCCGTGGCGGAACTGAGGGGCTCAGGCCACCCCTTCCCCTAAACTCCCCAACGTATCTCTCCTCTCTTGGGGACACTAAACAGGAACTTGAACGCTGGAAAAGAAGAGGACTTTTGTGATTAAGTGGTTACTTTGGTTTTTTTAATTTCTAAAAAGTTACTTTTTTGTAGAGAGCTGTATTAAGTGACTGACCATGCACTATATTTGTATATATTTTATATGTTCATATTGGATTGCGCCTTTGTATTATAAAAATTCAGATGACATTTCGTTTTTTACACGAGATTTCTTTTTTATGTGATGCCAAAGATGTTTGAAAATGCTCTTAAAATATCTTCCTTTGGGGAAGTTTATTTGAGAAAATATAATAAAAGAAAAAAAATGAAGACTTTTATGTCTTAGAACTGATTATTTCAGAATATGTAATAAAAAAGAGGCTCTTGGCAGAATTTGAATTACATGTAATCTGAGAATTCAGGAATTGGCTCTTTTGTTATTCAAAGAACTTTTTTTAAAACGCCTCAAACCTTTCACCAACCCTCTTGGAACTAAATTCCATTAAATTTGCAAGAACGCATCTGATACGGCTTTTCTGATCAATTTGTGGTCAAGCTCCTAAAGGATTTCCAACATTATTTTAGTTGCAGTTGGGTAAGTCATTCAGTCCTGGGTGTCATACTAGCTCCTTCAGAGGAAGGTTGAATGCGACTGAATTCATGAAGTTAATGGATCCAGTACCATTGCCCACACCGCATTAAGGGAGGTTCCTGCAGCGCTACTCCCCTGGAGTAGCTCACCAATATCCAAAATAAAAACACTCAGCCGCTACGGCCTCCGGCCTTCAAGGGTTGGAGTCGTCCTTTAATTAGTCAGTCCTTAGGTACAACTAGACACTCCCTCGTGCCAGCCTCCAAAACTTTGAAATGCCTCTCTGCACCCTCTTCAAGCAAGCTGAGAAGGTCAACAGATTCCTTCTGCCAAGGGATAGCTAGTTAGACTCCCATGTGGAGCCCAAGTCCAGATGATTAACACCAGACATATGTTTTTGATAAGTTTCTATGCATGGCTCTAATAGAGAAAGCATGTGGGGGCTGTGCTGGCAGGCACACAGGCCATCTTCCCTTTTTAATACAAACAGCAAGCGACCCCTTCGCTTGGTCATGCCCCATTTCCAGGCAAGATGTGGGCTCCAGATAGGAGCAAAAGGCTTGTCTCGGGTTTCAGCTCACATAACCTTCCTTAACAAGTCCTAACTCAAAGCGGACAGCTTTAAACTGTGCCAGGATCTGCAGGGAATTTCTTCCAAATCCCATCACAAAGGCTTGTCAGATTTTGTCAGATTTG
>NW_006431916.1:2850992-2853308 GCF_000325575.1 Pteropus alecto | reverse complement strand
CTGAATTCATGAAGTTAATGGATCCAGTACCATTGCCCACACCGCATTAAGGGAGGTTCCTGCAGCGCTACTCCCCTGGAGTAGCTCACCAATATCCAAAATAAAAACACTCAGCCGCTACGGCCTCCGGCCTTCAAGGGTTGGAGTCGTCCTTTAATTAGTCAGTCCTTAGGTACAACTAGACATTCCCTCGTGCCAGCCTCCAAAACTTTGAAATGCCTCTCTGCACCCTCTTCAAGCAAGCTGAGAAGGTCAACAGATTCCTTCTGCCAAGGGACAGCTAGTTAGACTCCCATGTGGAGCCCAAGTCCAGATGATTAACACCAGACATATGTTTTTGATAAGTTTCTATGCATGGCTCTAATAGAGAAAGCATGTGGGGGCTGTGCTGGCAGGCACACAGGCCATCTTCCCTTTTTAATACAAACAGCAAGCGACCCCTTCGCTTGGTCATGCCCCATTTCCAGGCAAGATGTGGGCTCCAGATAGGAGCAAAAGGCTTGTCTCGGGTTTCAGCTCACATAACCTTCCTTAACAAGTCCTAACTCAAAGCGGACAGCTTTAAACTGTGCCAGGATCTGCAGGGAATTTCTTCCAAATCCCATCACAAAGGCTTGTCAGATTTTGTCAGATTTGGCCAGGTGTTTGACTGCATCCAGGTGTTGGGGAAATGAAAACCACGAGCCCTACGAGACCAGACACATCAGCCGTGCTGTGGGTCTGGCGGGCTGGTCCTCCTCCTGCACCAGGGGCCAGTCTTCCTCCCTGCCCGGCCCCTCCCGCCAGCCTCTTTTCACCCCCTTCCTTTAGAACGGCTTCTGGGAGGAGAACACGAGGCGGGAGAGATCAATCTTTGAAGCCTTCCTAACAAAGATAAAGCCAACGATTTTCTGTCTTGTTTCAAAAGCTTTACCTCTCCCCCGCCTTGCTCTGGCCTTTCCCACAGGCCAGTGTGGAGAGCAGCTCTATCACAGGAATGATCTAGCAGACAGCACTCAGTTTTCTACTCAAATACCTTCCACCCAGTTTTGGACACAGAGGGAGAGGTTTAAAAGATATTTTTTAAAATTTGGCTATTTGCCTCATTTCGTGCATGTGAAAGGGGTCCAATACACCCCCCTCCCAAAGAAATACACACACCCTTCATCATATTTTCCATGATTTCCTTCATTTAAACACAAACATAATAACAATTGCTCTATTAAGACACCCAACCCAAGCTCAAATACTTCATTTGGTAAACCTGTCCTCTGGCCCCAATAGAAGTCCTTACCTGTGGTGGCAGCAATAATGGAGACATCAGCAACTCATTTTTATAAAAGTATATTTGTGTTCTTAAAAATTCTCTCTCTCACACACACACACACACACACACACACACACCGGCGCAATCTCTACACCAATCTAAGTCTCTTTGTCTTCCTCTATGCTGAAGAGGAAAAATTGAAAAAGTGGATTTTTATTAATATGATAAGTACATAGATATCTTTGGGGGGAGTAATAAATTTAAAGAAAAGAAGTAAACATTTGTTCATGTGAACGTAATTGGTAGTTTGAAAATAGTCTTTTTTCCCCGAAATGGCGCTTTTAGATGATTAGAGGAGGCATTTGTTTATGTACAATATGGAGAAAAGAGGGAGACCCTAGGCCTCAACGGGAATTTTTCAGGCTCTTGTGCCAGCTATGCCGCTAAACTCACTATGTCACTTTGAATGAGTCACTTTCCTTCTCTGGGACAATTCCATGTCCGTAAAATGAGTGGGTTTATTTCTAAGACCTTGTGCCCTCCTGCACCCAGGCTGTTTCTGTAGTAATTAGTTGGGCGAGAGGCTAAGCTTCAAAGACGACTTCAATCTTGCCCCACCCCCCACTCAGATCCCTCTGGCCTGGCCTAATTATACTGCCTTGGGGCACACCTAGCAGCCCCTCTCGCCAGCCCCGGGCAGTGCCGATAGCTCCAGGAGATAAGGCAACCCCATGCTCCATGTCCGGTTGCAAGCCGCATATCTCCGTTGCCGTGCGCATTAGCCTCTCAATGGAGACCTCCCGGGCCCCGGCCCCCCCCCCCCACTCAGATCCCTCTGGCCTGGCCTAATTATACTGCCTTGGGGCACACCTAGCAGCCCCTCTCGCCAGCCCCGGGCAGTGCCGATAGCTCCAGGAGATAAGGCAACCCCATGCTCCATGTCCGGTTGCAAGCCGCATATCTCCGTTGCCGTGCGCATTAGCCTCTCAATGGAGACCTCCCGGGCCCCGGCCCCCCACCGTCCCGACAGCATCCGGAGCGGGAAAGGCGCTGAACTGGAAGCGGGGGGG
>NW_006431916.1:2845637-2850317 GCF_000325575.1 Pteropus alecto | reverse complement strand
CTCCCCCTGCCAGGCAGGCAGCCGCCCGCGCCCGGCCACCTCCCCCGCTTCCCCCGCCCCAGGCCCCAGCGCCTCCCAAGCAGCAGGCCTTAGCCGCAGAAATGCGGCCGCCCGGCCCCGCCAGGACCTGGGGGTGGGGCCGCCTGCCAGTGTTTTTCCAGTTTTGCCGGTAGCTCGGGCCACATTTAGAAGCCGGGGAAACTGGGCTGAGGCCAGTGTCAGGGCACCAGAGGCCTTCGCGGCCTGCAAAGCTCTTGCCAAGCGTTTAGGCCAAGCCAGGGCAGGAGTAGGCAGGGAGAGTGGGGGACAGGGCAAGGGCATCTCAGCCCACAGAGTCGTCCCAAAAGAGACAGAGTCACCAGACAGCAATTCTGGACTTAAAAATGAATCTCATTTCCAAAAACCCTGAACACCTAGTAAGTGCCCAGCAAGCCTACTGCAAGCACTAAAGAGATACCACTAATTTCCACACGGCCCCTAGCCTCACAGAGTTCTCAGTTTAGCTAGGGAGATAAAGTGGCTCATCCTAGGCACGATGTGGCAAGTGCCAAAAATGAAGTTTAAACAAAGAGCACCTCAGAACAGACAGATTAATTCTGATTTGAGAGGAAACCAGGTAAGTTTTTCAGAGTTGGCACTTGAAGCTCGGAGGTGAAAGATGAGTTCAACAGGAAGAGATAGGAATAGGAAATAGAAGGAAAACACAGAGATGGGTAAATATAGAGGTCCGGTTTGGGGAAATTTCAGGAAATTTGCCATGGTTTTTGTATTTCATTTTTCAAATACCTAAATTGGCTTAGAGGTCAAAAAGAGAAGGCTAAGTTGTCTGCTTCAGTCTTTGGCTTAGTGCAGTATAGCCCAGGGGTTAAAAGCTCAGGAATCTATCTGGCTTCAAATTGCTTAGGTGTTAAACCAAGGCAAATTACGTCACTTCTCCGTGCTTCGGTTTTGCAGCTCTGCGCCACGTTTGGAACTTAGGGCTCTTTGGGTAGTATGCCATAGGGTTGTGAGGATGAAATGAGTAAATACACATAAAGCATTTAGAATGCTGCTAGGCACATAAGCCCTCAATGCCTGTCAGCTCTTAATGATTCCTAAACAACCACCAAACAAGAAAGCAAGGCCTGGCCTTTGCCCAGTGATTTCAAAATCTGCTTGTTATTGCACCAGGCGCCATATGAAAGAACCACTGCTTCTTCCTTAGTTTCCAAATTTTATATATTCATTCAATAATTATTGAGTCAGACACTATGAGAAGTAAGGTAGAAGAAAGACACAATCTCTGTAGTCACCAAGCTCACAGTCTAGTGGGCAAGACAGACCAGTAAAAAAAGAATTTCTTTGTGTTAAGTGCCATAAAAAGGTAGTGGACATGTGGTACAAAAGGTCACACGTCATAACAGGTAACTTTTCGGTCTTCCAAGTTATGATGAATCTTTATGAATTTTTGTGACCATATAAATTGCTGGCACAGTAAATAGTCTAATTCCACAGAAGAAAAGTTATTGTCAGATGGTTAATTTCAAGATTAATCACAGTACAATACTAATATCTTCTGAATGAACACAGTCATCTTGATGAGGTCAAGGAATTGGTCCAGAATCATAAAATCCCGGTTCCAAATTGGCCACCACCTGTGAGATGCTGAGCAAGTCACCATAAGTCTCTAGGCTTTTCTCACTGACACTGTGAGGTTAGACTGGAAAGTTGTTTTCAACTCCATAGTCAGTGATTCTCTTTGCTCAGCATGCTTCTGTGTGCCTCACAGTTTAACATTTGCTCTGTGGCTATGAGAACCTATATTGGGCATATTTCAAAACTTTCAGTCCAGTCCTGGGATGATATTACAACCAAGTATTTTCATCTGCAGTTAAAAATGTGGAAACAGACCTGAACGAAGTATGGGCATTATAGTTCCACTGTCACAAGAAAATCGGCCCTGTGTGAAATTCTTGGAGACCTGCCTTGTTAGTGAGAATTGTGCCCACTGCGTGGCATTACCAAGGAAGCCTGCATCTGTGACAGGATTTTCTCAGATATCTGCTACTAAGACCTTGTTCTGTGCTGTAATATCTTGTTATCTTACCTGGAGAACAGAGTAACCAGAGTTTAAAAAAAAACAGCACTTTTCTTCTTCATCCTAAAAAATGTCTTCCCACCCTTTTCACTTGCTCACTTCTTTTTGAAAAGGAAGTGTGATCTGTTGGTTATCAATGTTTCCTTTAGGAAACATTTCCCTAACCGGCTAGAATTTTTCCACTAGCGCACTTACTGAATTAAGTAAACTTACGGAATTAGTCTCATTAAACAAGAATGTCTGTCTAAATTAGCAAAAAATCTGAATTTTAAATATTTAATATTTTATATTTGAAATTTTAAAGTAAATTTTGCAAATACTTATAGTGAGTCTGAATTCAGTTTACAAAAGCACTTGCTCTCATAAAACTAATGCATTAAAGTCATTTTAAAGACTGTATTCTCTTAAGCAGGTTTAACCATGGCTCTTGCAATATTATTTGTACTATAAATTTTTCTTTATAGTAAGCATAAGAGGAGCCCTGATTGCAGTCCAAGTAAAAAATTTGAGCCTAAATTAATAATAAGGCTGTACTGTTGCTATTCTTTCTAGTCAGGATATATTTTCAGTTGTAATTTGCCTTTAGTCAAGAAGGGATCAATGTATTTTTTCCCCCTTAGAACTGCAAGTATCACTAATGATAGTGATGTTAAGGAACACTACTATTTGTAACTTACTATTTCGTTATTCACAAATGTGATCTGTTTTCATGTTAAAACTAACTTTACTGGTTTAGTCATCAATGCGAGACCTGAAATTTATAAATCCAGTTTATAAAAAAACTCCAGCCTAGGAGAAAACTACTGCTGTTGGCAAACTACCACCCAAAACTTCAAGTTTTTTGCTACATAAGTCTCTTCTATCAGCTTTTTCCCGGAGATATAAAATTTGTCCCTAAGGCATCAAAATGTAAAACAGGAATATTATTCCTTAACGGGGCCAGGAGAGGGCAAATGCCATGTCAAATCAGTTTCAGAAGCAACTGCCATATGTGACATTTAGGAGTAAAAGTAAGTGTAAAAGTGCTTAAGGCACTTCTTCATTTTAGTGAATACCCAATAGATATCTGGGGTCAAGGATGGGGTACAAAACCTGAAGGAAGGCTTCCCACACCCAGAATTGTAAAGAACAAATACTCTTGAGCAACCAAAGTTATTGTTTTCTGTTTTCTGTTTTGTTATTTGGACACATGATTATTTTCGTACAAATAGAATCTTGCAGGATCAGATAGATATTTCCTGTAAAACTCAAGCAGGTAAAATAATTGTGGAATTGGCCATTAATGCCTTGCAGAGGAGAGCAAGCCTCTAAAGCAGCAGTCCTCCAACTTTTTGGCACCAGGGACTGGCGCTCCTGTGAGAAATCTAATGCATGATGATCTGAGGTGGAGCTGAGGCGGTGATGCTAGCTCTGGGGGACGGCTGCAAAAACAGATGGAGCTTTGCTCACTCTTCTACCGCTCACCTCCTGCTGTACGGCCCAGTTCCTACACAGACCAGTACCGTCCATGGATGAGGAGTCAGGGGCCCTGAAACCGAAGACTCGTTTGTAGGGTTTTTTGTTGTTTCGGAGAGGTGAGAGGGGCAAGATGGGGAGGCCCACATTGGTGGGCAAACGTACTATATAATCGTCCAGAGAACTCTGAAACTACTTTAGTGTGATCTCTTTGAGATTTCATTTTAAGTTCAAAGCAGGGAGTATCCATCCAAAGAAGAGACATTTTGAACAATTCAAAAAGAATAACTTAAAATGTTGTTCGTGCCTCAAATATTTGCACAGCTTTCATATCAAAGACCTAAGGCTATCATTATATTTGCACACCTACACTCACTGGCTTAAAATTAGAAGTTGGATTTCAAACAATCAATCGTCTTGAGATGTAGCAGTCAGTCTCTAACCTGATATTAGGCTGAATTCAACTTAATTTTTAAAAAGCCAAGTTTTCTTGTTTAGCATACAACCTTTAGCCACAGGTCCAGATTTCGGATCTGTGTTGTTCCTCCTCTGATGGGTACCTCTTCAGCTTTTCCACTGTACTCTCTGGAAACTTGTTCTTTTTGAAATAAATGCACCTTTACCTGCAGCCTTCGTATGAACCTCCTCATTGCCTGGTTCTACCTTTTTTTGAGCCCCCTGATTAATGACCCTTCACTTTCCCCACCCCAGGTATGAGTAGGGTTGTGAGGAGGGTAAGGGGATGAAGAGTGTGGGTACCTGGGCTGGGGAGTGGGATACCTTGAGTTGGCATTTGTACCTGGGCCTGGGAGCTCGGATACCAGGAACCAGGAAGTGTGGCAGTAGGCTGGAGAATAATGACATATTTTCTGCCTCCCTATATCCTTACTAAAAGGAGACGCCTTCTTTCTCAAGTAAAAAAATCTGCCCTCGTGCCATCCAGCTCTTTCACTCTTTAGCTTTCTGGTCCGTGTAATCTCCTGACTTCTGTCCTTGAGTTTACCTTCACCTGGCTCCTTCCTTCCTTTCTCAGGAACTGTGCTCTGAATGCCATCCTTTCTCCTTCATCAGGGAGGTGGCCCACCAAACATCTGCGTTTATTCCTGAATCTTCACCTTCCCTTACTTTTTTTTATAAAACTTTTTCCC
>NW_006431916.1:2843876-2845612 GCF_000325575.1 Pteropus alecto | reverse complement strand
ATCTTTTAGAGCCATCTTCTCCAACCCTGTACCTCTCTCTCTACCTGTGACTTCTCTGCCCTCTTTCTCACCAAGGACTCCTGAAATCTTGCTTATAAGCTGCACAGCCTTACTTCTCTGTCATGGCCATCCTTGTGGCCAGGCTTCTGTAGCCCCCTCTCTATTGACATGCTCCAGCCGGGGCAATGCAGCGAACAGTCCACATGGTTACCTCCCTGTCCTTTCCTGTCAACATTTGTGAAATTTTAACTATGTGCTAACTCCATCCTTGAAATTCCTTTCTTTTTTAGCCCCTGCGGCATCTCCTTCTCCTGACTTCTTCCAAACTCTCTGACGACTTTTTAACATCTATCATGGGATTTTTTCCCTTTACCATCCCATTAAGGTTACTGTCCCTGAAATTCTAAGCATGCCTTTTTCTTCCTGTCACTCAGCCACCCATGGCTGTGATTGGCATCTATATGAAGAAGACCAGCAAATCTGGTATCTTTAATGTAGAATTCTTTTCTGAGCTCCAAACCATGGATCCACCTACCCACAGGATGGTTCCACATGGAAGTCAGAATGTCTCAAACTCAATTCACGACCCATGACCTACAAGGTACTCTCCCATGCTCAATGTGTCTTTCAAATCATCACCACTTACCTTGTTCCTGCATCTCGCAGGTCACCAGGAACCATCAGGCTTCCCAGCTTTGTGAATCTCAACCCACATCATCATTGCCTTTGTGCAGGAGTTTCGAATTTTTCATTTTTACCTTTTCTGATCTCCTCACTTTCACTCTTGCCTCTCTCCAACCCGTCGGCCATGCCCCATGTATCAGAGACGACCATGTCTCTGAGGAAACTTCCAAAAGCTTCCTATTGCCTCCACCACTGAAGAAGCTTAAGTGATTTGCCCCTGGCCTGCAATCCTGCCTTATTCCCTATAAGAAAGCTACATCCTGTCCATGTTCCACCCACATGCAAGGCTGCTCCAGTGCCTGCATGCTTTGCACGCACAGTCCCTGTGTTAAAAGTGTCCCTCCTTCACTTCTCCATCCAGAGATCTCCTACATTATGTGTCCTTTGAGATGTTCTCCAGCTTCTGGAAACCCATCTTGTTGCCTCTGGTTCCCTGCTTTGCCTCCTCCCCGCTCCTCTTGTATGTAATATAGCACTGACAACATTGGAGAATAGTGACTGTTTATCTGTTTCCCCAACCCAGACTGTGCAAGTTTTGGAGGCAAAAACAATGTATTTTGTCTGTACTCCAACATGTGGCACAGTGCCTTCCACACAGAAGTCATTCAGGAAGCTATATATTACTGATATAGTTAGAAGAAGGATGTTAATACAAATAGCAACTCATATTTGAACGATGCTTTAAGGTTCACAAAATACTTTCATAAACACCATCTCATTTGATCCTCAAAACAATTCATGTAGGTATTAGTACCCTAGTAGCAAATGTGAATAATTAGTTTCAAAGAGAATATGTAGGTCATTTGGCCAAGGTGATAGCTGGAAAGTGACAGAGGTGAGTCGCTACAACCCACATATTCTGGCTGTAGTACTGTGCTGCCCTCATTCTCTGCCAGATTGGACAGGCCTGAACACTACTCTCTAAAGCCTATTTCTCTTGTTGCGTGAGTATACCTTCTCTGCTGACTGCCCGAGGCAAATAAACCCAAATTCAGTTTCCGTGGTCCCTGTACTTTTGTTGCATATATAACCAGAACCAATTGGGAGCAGCT
>NW_006431916.1:2825845-2843801 GCF_000325575.1 Pteropus alecto | reverse complement strand
CCTGCTTGGCTGCCTTAACATGCATAAATAAAATCTCTCAGGGCGTGAGAACTGCAGGGAACTTCCTTCCTCCTGTCTCCCAATGGCATAAGAATAAATGCAATCGAGGGCACGTTTTTGTTGTTGTTGTTGTTGTTTTAACATAAAGATTAATGATCCTCAGCACAAATGAATTATCATGAATTTTTCAGAATCACAAATTATACAGTGAGAATGGGAAAATAAATCCTAAACCTTAAGAAGTAAGAAAAGTATCAGACTTTGAAGATTATATTTGTGTGGCTGGTTTGAAAAAGAGTGGTCCTTTAATAGGAAAATGAGTCACACTGTGACCCAGAAAAACCAGTGGGTAAAACCATGTGAAAGTGTAACAAGTGACTCTAAAGTGCTAGCTATGGGGTAAGAACGCACAAGAAAATCCACCAATACACTACAGTCATTTGCAACGAGATCAATACAGTCTCTGTAAGCAAAATGTCCACTAGCCACAAAACAGTTGCTGATTTTCCAGGTATAATTCACTTGGGCTTTTGTTTTTCCCCCTTCTGTGACTACCAGTATTTTACATTCCAGTTTTGTGGTAAATCAAAATGAGCATTTATTACCTGAAGGGTATCGTTAGAAGAGAAGCTACAGTTTGTTCATGTCATCTGCAGCTCAGGATGCGATACCTGAAGCAAAGGGCATCCTGCACCAGCATGGGTCACTGGCCAACAAAACAGCTCCTAGTGGAGGCTGGATAGTCAGTCACTCACCAGGGGTTAGTGCAGTGCTTACTCTGTTCCAGGCACCAGAATTTGTGCAACAAAAAAGACAGGCAAGACCACCAGAGTACATGTTCTACCACTGAGAAGACAATAAAATAGGTAAATAAATAAAAGAAGGAGAGAAGGTCAGCTCATGACAGATACTATAAAGAAACAAAAATAGGTTGCAGTGATAAGAGGGGACTGAAGTGGGGCTGGGGTCTAAATTAGAATGGGTGGTGAGGGGGGCGGCCTCAGTGAGGAGGAGACTCCTGAAGCCATGAAGGCCAGTAAAACAAGAAGCCTAACTGATTTTGCAGGCCCAATCAGTGGAGTCAGAAAATGTTCTCCCTGGCCAACCTGAGCCAGGTTTATAAGTGGCTGACCATGGTGCCCAGGGCTATAAATGGGGCCAGTGTCATTTGCGGAGGTTTTTTATGATAAATACAATTACTAAAAGCTCCTCCACAGTTTGCAGAGCACTTTAAATATTTAATGTAGAAGCTTATTCAGAGATAGCTATTCAACCTCTATGTTACCCACATGGAGAAATGAGAATCTGGAACACTGGTTAGTTTTGCATTCATTTGTTCATTCCGTATACATCTCGTGAGCACTTTGTGCATGGTAGTGGGCTGGGAACCCCAGGGATGCAGAGATGAGCAAAATGTGAAAGGCCTTCAAGGAGCTCACAGTCTAAGGGGGAACATAGTGTTCACAGAGGAGGAAATGTGCTAAAAGTTGTCATCCCAGGACTCCACCTAGCTGTAGCCAGGGCCAGGCCAGGATTCGAACCTAGACTCCAGAAGCCCAGTCTAGGACTTTCTCTGCTTCTATTCTTTTTTTTCCCTCCTAAGTCTCTCAGCCTTATATTTACTATTTCTTCTAGCTAGAAAAAATTTCCCTTATCACTCTTCAGTCCATTTGGTTAAAAAGCCTTCAACTCTCCCCTTAGACTCTACTTCCTCAAGTCCTTGCCCAAGCCTCTTCCTCCTGAAATTTTTTTGTTGTGTTCTCACTGCATATGTACCATGTTGCCATTGATATTTCCCCCATCAGTCTGCTTATCACACGGGGCCATGGTCTGTCCTTCATGGTCACACTGCAATCTCAGGACATTCACAATGCCTGGCACACAGAAGGGGCTCAATAAAGTTCTGTTGAATAAGTAGACAAATAGACAAATCAATTGAGCGTGTTTCTTCCACCCTGCACCCCAAAGCAACCTTTGTCTTTGCTTGACCTCACACTTCCAGGCAACACCCCAGAATCCAGTGTACCTGCTTGCCCCATCAGGGCCCCACCGAGACCTGCCTTCCATGAAGTACTTGGAGACTATTCATACCACGCTTACCTGATCTGGTTTGGTGAGTGGATAGAAGACCCAGAAAAAGCCCTGACCAAGTTCATTTCTGCCAACCGCATCTCTTTGCAAAGGACTAGGAAGTCCTCTCTGTGACCCCATGAGTAAGAACAGGTCAGTCCCACGAAGCCACCATTCCTTAGCAGTTTCCCAAGAACCCTAATAGCTCCTACTTACAGAATAAGACTGGGAGGGAACATCGTGGAACTGTCAGAATGGCCATGTCAAAGAAGAATGTGGGTGACTTTTCTTTTTCCTTTCCCCATTTTCCAAATACTCTGTAATACTCTGTAAAATGGTTGGTACTTTTATAGCTGAAATGTTTATGTTTTTAAAAGTGAGTTTTTGACAACAGCTTAGAGAAAATAATTCCCTTTTCCGAATGCCAGCCACGCCAATAGTCGATACAGTTTGAGTCAACATTTAATTATTATATTCTTGCGTCCCGAGTGTCTTTGTTGGGTCTCTCACAGCTAGACTGGCACACAGAGCCAATATGATGCTTTTCTCTGCCTTCCTCTGCTAAGATCAAACCAGAGCCTGCCAGCCATGTTGTGGCTGCTTGGGAAACATTGCTGGGCTCCTTTGCTCATGCAACAGGATTGAAGTCATCCCCATGGCTTCAACTTGAGGACCGAGGAGAAGGCTCTTCTCCTTCTCAGCCTTGCCTGACCTCTCTTGTTGTTAATCATGATGGCTAATGAATGTGTAAGTCTCTAAATTCAGCTCTCTGGTGGATTAAGGTGGAGGCAAATTTATTGTCATTCTCCCAGGGGAGAAGTGAAGTTTTTTTTCCTCCTCCCTTTGATTCTGATCTGACCCTGTGACTATTTTAATGAACAGAAGGCAGCAGGGGTGCCACTGTGCAAGTTCCTGATCTAAGCCTTAAGAAGGGCTGGCAGCCTCTGCTTTTGCACACTGGAGAGCCCTGAGCTGTCATGTAAGAAGTCAGCTACACAGATGGAGAGACCAGGTGGAGCAGCCACATAAAGGGAGAAAGGCCTCAAATGACATGGAAAGAGAGAGGCATAGCCATGTCAGCATCCCAGATGAACCTAGCCTTCCAGTCATCATCACCGAAGCACCAGCCATGCAAAGGAGCCACCTAGGCATTGCAACTGGTGGAGTCCTGAGACGACTGCAGCACAGCCGACAGCATGTGGAGCAGAGGAGCTGCCCAGCTGAAACCAGTCAACCCACAGAACAATGAGAGATAATAGAATGGTTGTTCTTTTAAGCCTGTCACACTGACTCCCAAATAAAACTGACACAACCTGTTGGTAAGACAAAGCTGAGTTAATTGCTTACTGCAGTAAGGGAGAACACTACATGGCAAGGCTTGGTGCTTGTCTCCAAGGAGAAGAAGGTAAGGTTAGAATTTATTAATAACTGGAAGCTTGGTTTAAGGCAGTTTTTCAGTATAGGGATGTGATTAGAATTAGGCAAGAATCACCATGTAGCAATCCAAGATTGGTGGGAATAGCAAGGCAAGGATTTCCAGCCGAAGAATTAAAAGAATCTTAGGGCACAAGTTGTTGATGTTTCCCATTGAAGAGTTGATAGAAATTTCTTATAATGAACAATCAAACCTTTTCCCTGGGCAGGAGACTTCTGAAGAAATAAAGTCATACTAATGAAGACAGAGGAATCTTAAAGTTCTGCTAATGAAGCCTATAGCACAAGATCATGTTAATACAGACAAAAAGATGTGGTTTATGTTCTCATGTCCAGGCTAAGTGTTGGTCTGTCTGATTTCAATTTTTAAGCCACTAAGTTTGGAGATGGTTTGTTACACAGCAGTTAACAAGTAAGACATTTCCCAAACCTTCTGCTTCTCAATGTTTCTGTATTTCTCAATTCACTCATTCATCAAATATTGCATACCTGTTATGTTCTAGGCACAGTGCTAGGCACTGGAGATGCAAAGGAAAATAAGATAGATAGGGTCCTTGCTTTCTAGAAGCTTAAATTATACTCAGGAAAAGATAGACAACGAAGCATTAAACAACAACAAAAAAATTAACAAGGTAATTTCTATACTGATGAAGTGTTCTGAGGAAAATAAAATAGGGCAATGGGATAGAATGTTGTTAGGAAAGGAGACAGAGCTGCTTTCGAAACAGCGGTCAAAGAAGTACTCTGAAGAAGATGACATCTGCACTGGATAACATGTGAATGATGGAAGGATCCAACAAGTCAAGTTCTTGGGAGAGAACATTACAGGCAGTTGCAAGGCCAGGGCAAAATCCATGAGAGAGGAAAGAGCACCGGCATGCCGGAGGGAGGGAAAGGCCAGCGTGCTGTAAACATGCTCACCAAAGGGGATGTGGTCCATGTGGAGGCCAGAAAGGTCAGGTCACATAGGGCCTTGATGGTCATAGTGAGAAATTTGGGTTTGAATCTAAGGGCTGTGGGAAGCCACTGGATCAGTGCTGTCCAATACAGATCAAATGTGAGTCACATATGCAATTTTAAATTTTCTAGTAGCCACATTTTTAAAAAGTAAAAACAAATAAACAAGAAAACAAGTATTAACCAGAATTAATTTTAATAATTTTTAACCCAATATATCTAAAATATTATTCAACATGTAATCTATACGTAAATTGAATATTTTACATTTTTTTGGTGCTAAGTCTTTGAAATAGGTGCATATGTTGTCCTTATAGCCCATCTCAATTCAGACTAGCCACACTTTAAGTACATAACAGACACCTTTGGCCAATGGCTACCATACTAGCCAAAGTAGCTAGAGAGTCTAATAATCATCATCTTCTCAGGTATCCAGGTTCAGAGCTGTCATTCATTTCCCCCTTCCCCTCACACCGAGCTGCCATCATCATTCACCAAGAGCTTAGATAAGTCCATCTCAATATAGTCACATCTATCCTGTCATCTTTACCCCAGCTCAAGTATCTTCAATATTTTGCACATCAGTTATTGCTACATCTGAATTGGGCTTTCTGCCCTTGCTCTACCTAAACCAATCTCTCTCCACCAGGCTACTGAGTGTTCTGCTAATGCACAGCTTCCATATTCTCTCTTCTCCCCTTCAAAATCTTCCATAGCTCCTCTTGTCTCCTAAAGTTCAAACTCCTTTGGAAGGCTACAAGTCCCCTCATGAAACAATGCCACCCCTCCTTTTAGCCTTTTTCCCCTCCACTCCCATTCTATAACACACTTAAAACCCAGGTTCCAGCTTGGTCCACTTCATCACACTTGCCCCGGTGACTTATGAAAGTAATGTTATTTTATTTCCAGAGCTTTCAAGATTTGTTTCTGTTTATTATTATTCTTTAATAGTAGTTTTCCTCCCTGTACAAATGTGTTTCTATTTTTTATTTGGTAGTTTTTATTTTGTAAAGTTTTCATTTTTTCTTTGAAAGACAATTCCAGTGACCTGCAATGTTTGGATATGAGTGGCCTCCTTATTGTTTGATTTCTTATTTGTTCTTGTTCCACAGCCAACTTTTAGCAAAAATTATGCATATATGTAATCAAGCATTATACGTGTATGTGTATGCATGTGTGTGTAAAATTTTAAGTTAAAGTATACTTAATTGTATGCTGAACAACTATGACATCACTTGAAATTAAAAGAAACACTATGGGATATAACAAGTCCAGGTTGAGAAATCTCTAAAATTCTCCTTGACTTTGGCTATGACCTATAAGAGCATTTTAGCCACCATCTTTGAATTATGGTTGAAGGTCATTCCTCATGTTTTTCTTTTTACCCTTGGTTAAAACATTTAAGTGACTGAGTATGGAATTCTTACAGAACCCACTCCAAAATAACCATCAAAACAAAATTCACATGATGGCCACATGCCGGTGCATGCCACACAGCTGCTCTTGGCTATTTATGCTTGTGAGATGTTAGCTCCAGAGTTAGACTGGAAGTGAATTGAGTCGTAACTTGTTATTGAAGGAAGCTTGTGCTTGCATCTCTGAAAATTAATACTAAAAGGCAAGGCACTTACAAGCCTGTTTTAGCTGGAGTCTCCATTCCCTAGGTCTTGTCTATCAACTTGGTTTGGCTTGATTTTAATTTGGTTTTAATTTGGTTTGGTTCAGCCCTTTGCATATATTTCAGTATAAATGAAGGTCTAATAGCAAACATCATCTGCTTGTCTAACAGGAGCATAAAGGCCCTTCTTGCCAGACCATGGGGCCCGGGGCTTTACGAGAAAACCCACAAACAAAGCTGATGACCAAAATTAATTTCAGACTGTAGTAAGGAATAAAAGAATTTATCTAGGCAAAAATAGCTGCAGCTCAGGAGACACAGATTCAGGTTGCAACCTAAATTGTGCTCCCCTGAGACAAAGGAGAAGCCACACTTTATAGAGAAACTTCCTGCCCATAGTTCCCATTTTGGTCTGCTTCATGCAAATAAGGCTTCCAAATTGTGCAGTTCTGATTGGTCAGTAGATATATAAATGAGGGTTCAAATTGTGCGGTTCTGATTGGTTGGGGCAGGTCACAGTCTATCGGCTGAAAGGTAGCATGGTGACAAAATAAGGAACTTCCCTACAGTGGTGGACTCAAAAAGTATGAAGACAGGATGGTGCAGGAGGTTAGAAGTTCAGTTCGTGGTTCTTCTTGGAATGCAAGGTTCATAAAAGATACCTATCGGCAAATGGCTGCTAGGCTCTAGTTTAAATTTTAGGTCCATGTAACTACAAGGAGCTTTGACAGGTAAATTTCTTCTCAGGGTACGTAAAGCTCATAAAACTCCTGGCTCCCCAGGTTGCCTAGAGTTCTGGTCTCCATCTTTTCCTGCTTCCTCCTGACACTATATTCTTTCTGAGCACCTACCTCTGTGCTAATACTGTGGAGAGACAGATGAATAAAATACCAGCCTCTCAATCTCTGGGGAGATTCAGATGTTAAAGAATTTTTCTTTTGGATTACCTTAAAGAAACCCTTTAAAAAATGGGTAGGTGGGTAGGTTAAATGCTAAGTAGCTGGATAGGTGAGAGAAGTTGGAGATGTAGAGAAGAAATTAGAAAAGGCTTCAGAGCTGGGTGTGATTTAGAGAGGGAGAGCAGAGAAAGACCAGGTTTGACAGGTTTCACATGCTAATGAGTCACAGCCATCAGTCAATGTTGTTCAAGAAAAACTGCCTCTTTAAATCCCCTGGAAGGGGCCAGGTGGAGCCAGAAGAACCTGACCTGAAGATGGGCCCTGCCTCAACTCACCTGAGACCTTGGCAATGTCACTTGCCCTAATTTAACTCTAGTTTCTTTATCCATAAAATCTGAGTGTTGGATCATTTGGTCCAGGGGTCCTCCAAATTTGAGACCAGAATCCTCTGAATTGTCTTCCCAATAGGCCTGCTCCCTGAATGGAGGTCAATATGTGCAGACAATGTGAGCCATGGAACTATTTATGCCAGATGTCGCAGTTAGAAGCCGATGGTTATGATTCCTGAGTTGCAAGTACACGTTATCTGCCCGAGGACACAAAACCCCTTTCAATCTCTCATTTATCCACCCTTGTCCCCAATATCTGGCCACTCGTGATTTCTACTTCCTTTGTCTTCCTCTATTCAACCCTCCGTTTGGTTTATGTTTTAATCATTCATTTATTCAACAAATATGTTTGCACCTGTTAAGTCCTGGGTACTATATTAGGCACCACAATCTATCCTGACCCTAGTCTGGATAGGGAGAAAGAAGGTGGGAAGACCAGGCCCTCCTGTGCTGTCAGGCTGGTCCCAGGAATGTGATGCTGAGTTCTCGAGCTCTGGGGAGGACCCTGTCTCACCATGCATGAGCCTTGTTGTAGCAGCCATCCATTTTCTGGATTTTCCATACACGGGTGTCCCACCACACTTCAGATTCAGCATGCTTCAATAAAACTTGAGATTTTTTCCCCCTCACATCACCCTTCTCTCCTCAGTTAACAGGATAGCTTTCCATTTCCCCTCCAGTTAAAGCCATTTCAGTACCTTTAGCTTCCTCACCCTCCTTAAACAGAGGAGGCAAGTGATCCCAAGAAGTGGAAGGGTGAGTGTGGTTATCACAAGCAAGTGAGGAAGGGGCACTGGCCCACCAGCAAAGGGTTAAAGCAACAGAAGGAAGTTGTGCTGTGAGAGGGATTTGGCCCAGGCTTGTAGGACAGAGGCCCCTAGCAAAGCCCTTGATTAGCTGACTAACCTGGTTTTCAGGGTTCAGGGTACCTGACTGCAGCTGGCATTTGTCTGCCACCTCAAAGTCACTTTCTTTCCCCTCCCTGTGGCTCCTTATTTGCTTTGAACTGGGAGAGCCTGTTATGGAATCTAACCGATGCTCAGAATTGGAGGATGCCTACCTCAAGGGGGATGGGGCAAGCCTCCCGCTGGCCCTAGACAGAGCAGGCAGGCCTGGGCTCCTGCTGGGGTTAAGTCTCTCCCTCCATCCCCAGTATGAACTAGAGATTAACACCTCACATGGGAATAGTGGGAATAGTGGCCGTAGCCTTTCTTTCTGTCCTTTCGGAGGCCACATCTCACCTTCAATCTCCTTTGTCCTGAAGAGTGTTTATATTTGTAATTAAGGAGGTGGTGATGGCAGGAAGAAGGAGTGTTGAATTGGGAACCCAGGGCAGCCCAAAGTCATTGCAACCTCAGAATGAAAAAAGAAAAAAATCTCTGAGCTGGGGTGGGGAGGGTTGTTTAAAAGGCAGAAATAGATTGGGGTGAGAGAGTGAGGTGATGGGTATGGAGAGAAAGAGAACAAGACTGATTTATAATATTCTGAGAGCAAAAAGTTAGAATCTTCTGTCTCCACAGCAGGATCTCAGGGTTCAGTGTGAGAATCTCAGTATTTCAATTTCTCTCTCTCCTACCACCTAGTTGTCTCTCATGACCCTTCCCTCTCTCTCTCTCTTTTGCTTCAGTGGTTTGCATTATCATTTGCCTAACTCCAAGAGCCTCAAGACCTGTATCTACTTCAGCCCCAGCTGCAAGTCTTCCTCCCCACATCAGGAATTTCACAAATAAATCACTGAGAACAGAGTTGGCCTCACCACGAACAGTACACAGCCTTCTTCTAAGCCTCTGTGGCCTTGGACCAGCTCCCGGGAAGGGCCCCTGCCTGGTGACAGGCACCAGCACAGCCTGCCTCTCACAAACACTTAAAGGTGGGGAGCCCCTACCTCTCAGGTGACCAACGGGCTTGAAGGGAACTGGCAAGGTCGCTGTGCTGCTCATAGCCACCCACCCCCTGGGCTAAGCTGGGTCCAAGGCACAAAGCTTCTCTCTCAGGGGACCAAGCAAATAACTCAGCGACCTTGAGAAAGTTATTTTAGCCTCTGCAGACTTCCCTTTCCTTGTTTTTAAATAGTTCAGAGATTTATGCTTCTTAATTCACAAGGAAACTGCCTGGGAAAAGATTGACTTGTTCTGAAGAGTTTTGGCTTCCTGAGAGGAACCTGGGGTTCTGGGAAGCCTCCTTGAGCCGGCACAGGCACAGGTACCCACACATGCATGATACGCAAATCCACCCACACGCTCACCCAACATCTATTCACCAGCTTGATGCCTAGGGACAAGATATTATTTTTGTGCACTGCTCGGTCCCCTGCAATGTAGTGCTTGGAATAAGGTTAATGCTCAATAAATATCTATTGGATGCATATGGTTGACAATTATTTCCTGTATCCACTCCTTGTGCCAGTCACTGTGCTTAACACTTAGAGACAGCCTTAGCCCTCAAGTTGCTCACAGTCCAGGAAGTAGACAGGCACGTAAACAAATACAGCCGATATAGGGTGTTGATGGGCAGGCGCCAGGACAGAAGATGCTCAGGGCACCGGGAGGCTCAGCAGAGGGGAGTTCAGCTCTGCCCCATGATGGGAGGTGGGTACAGGGGAGTGGCAGTTCTGAGCATTGAAGGAAGAGTAGGGGTTCATTAGTAGGACAAGAGGGAGGTGAGGGTGGGTGGGGGTGGCAGATATCACCCAGCTGAGAGAAAACTTTTCAAAAGCACAGAGCCCTGAAACAGCATGACAGAGCCCAGGGCACTAGGAATTGTCCCTCCCTCTGGGCTAGACCACAGGAAGGAGGCAGAGCATTAGGAGATGAGCAGGGGAGGAGGGAGGCTGGATCCTATAGGTCATTATGTTCCAATATTTTCAAGTGGTTTCTATACTTAACTTTAAGATTCTTGTTAGACCCTTAAAATGTAACAGTCTTACTTTTCTCTCTGCTGATTGAGAAACTACATGAGCATGATGGGCTTACAAACTCCACACGGTAATTCTAAGACTCCTCCCACTCCCGTGCCTCTCTTCACACCAGTCCCCATATGTTGGAAAGCATTACTTAGGGGGACCATATAAAGCCATTTACAATCCAAACTAGTTCACTTTGGGAGTGAGAAGATCACTCTGAATAATCGTACCTGGGCAACAAGCAAGAACTAGGACCATTCTGGGCAAACCCCAGGATGTATGGTCATCCTAGCTAAAGACCTTGGACTGCCATTGAATGGTTTTATAGAGGCAAACAGTGTGATCAGATTTACATTACTGGAATTAAATTATTCTCTCCCCTCATTTCTTCACAAAACGGAGGAGGAGAATAAGGATGGAGGCCCTTTCCAGCTTCAGTATTCTATAAATGTATGTTTGGTAAGCATCTGAAGGGTTAGATAAAATGTAACCTCTAGGAAGTTTTGGGGGTGGATTGCAATTCAACCCAAACCTTGAAGATCCATACCAATATCCTGTGTTTTTAGTTGAAACCCAATAAAAGTGCCCAAGAAAAACACTCCCAGGGAAACTCTACTCATCCACCCATCCAGGAAGGGAAAGGCGATGCCCATGAAAACATTCCATTGAAATTAAAGCCTTGCTGCCAATCCACCTCTCCCACAAGTCCCAGGTCTCCCTCCCTCCTCCCCTGGACTCCAGTAGCACGCAGGTGAGAGGTGATTGGATCTGTAAGAGGATGTGAGCATAACGAGGTTAAGTTAGTGCTGTTGATTCAACTCTTATAACAATCCTCTGCCTCTTCAAAACCTTTTCTCACAAAAGAAAACAAAAGTCTTAAAAAAAATCTTCATGTCTCTTCATTGACTAGAGAATTGAGTACAACTCTTCAACCTCCATTTCAAGACTCTCCATAGTATGAAGACAGCCCACTTTCTTCATGAAACCTCTCTTACAATCTAATTGAAAATTTTCCTGAACATACTTTATATTATTCTAAGTGCTAACTCATGTTCTATCTACTTTTTACTTATCAAAATCCTACCAATAAATTTCATCTCTTTTATGAAGCTCGTCTTTCCTCTTCTCTCTTCCTTTCTTTTAAATTACTTAAATACTTATCTTTCAAAATACTTATATACTGTACTTCTACATAAAGGTATAATTAATGAGTGCTGGTATCTATCTCTTAACTTTCTTTCTGAAAGAACTAGTAACCAGTGTGGTTTAAAAAAGTTTACAGTCTCTTCTGTATGCCCCGCATGAAGCTAGTTCTGTACAGTTTGGAAAGGCCAAGGAGCTAGAAGAACCAAAATACTTTTGAAAAAGAACAAAATTGGAGACATATACTATCTGACTTATTTCAAGATTATTTGAAAGCTACAGCAATCAAGATAGTACGATATTGGTGTAACAATGGGCAAATAGATCAGTAAAACAGTATAGAGTCCAGAAATAGACCTCACATATATACTCAAATGATTTTTGACAGAGGTTAAAAAAAAAAAAACAGTTTAGTGGAGAAAAGATGATCTATTCAACAAATTGTGCTGGAATGAGTGAATAAACAATGCAACAAAGGAAAAAGAACTTTAATCTATACCTCACATCATATTCAAGAAATAATCCAAAATAACTCTTAGACCTAAATATAAAACCTAAAACTATAAAATTTCTAGAAGACACATAGGAGAAAATCCTTGTGACCCAGGGTTAGGCAAAGATTTCTTAGATAGCAACATCAAAAGCGATGTAGATTACAAAAAAAATTGACAAAGTAGATTTCACAAAAATTAAGAACTCCTCTTTAAAAGATTTTGTTTTGAGAACACTTTGAAGAAAAGGAGAAAAAAGAATTTGGATAAAATATTTGCAAATCACAGATTCGATAAGAGAATTGTATTCAGATTATATAAAAAATTTTCAAAACTCAATAATAAAAAAATAAACAAACCAATTACAAAATGGTCAAAAGATTTAAACAGATCCTTCATTCAGGAAGAATGTGAATGGCAAAGAAGCGCATGAAAAGACATATGCTATTAGTATTAGGGAAATGCAAATTAAAATCACAATGAGATATGCACCCATGAAACACACACTAAAACTAGTCTAAAACTAAAAAGACTAACTGTATCAAGTGTTGGCAAGAATGTGGAGTAACCAAAACTCTCAAACACTACTAATGGGAATGTAAAATGGTACAACCATTTTGGAAAACAGTTCCTTAAAAAGTTAAGCATTGCCTAACGTATGATCCAGCCATTCCACTCCTACGTATGTACTTAAGAGATATGAAAGCAAACATCTATACAAATATTTATACGCAAATATTCAAGGCACCTTCATTTATAATAGCTCAAAACTGGAAACAATAAAAATGCCTATCAGTAAGTCAAATGTGTAAACAACTTGTAGCATATCTATACAATAGATTATTACTTAGCAATAAAACAGAATAAATTACAGATATATGCAACAATATAGATAAATCTCAAAGTAATTATGCTGAGTGAAAGAAGCCAGAAAAAGAAGAGTGCATCTTCCATGATTCCATTTATACAAAATTCTACAAAATGCAAACTAATCTATAGCAACATAAAGCAAATCAGTGGTTGCCTAGGGACTGGGAGAGGGTGGCAGATAGGATGCTAGAGAAGGCTCACAAAGAGAGATGAGGAACTTTTGAGGGTGATGGGTATATTTACTATCTCAATTGTGGTGATGGTTTCATGGGTGTACACATATGTCGAAACATCAAATTGTACACTTTAAATATATGCAGTTTCTCTTACATCAAATATATCTCAACAAAGCTTAATTAAAAAAAAAATAGACCTAGCCTGTCATTTAGGAGCTCAGAGCCATTGTCTCACTGAAGAGACACCAGTTGAAAGAGAGAAGAGAGAAAGGCTTTTGTTTGTTTGTCTATTTTCTTTTAACATCATCTACTCCAGCATTCTCCATAATTGCTCAAGGCCTGGCCTAACAAACTTGACGATGTACTGCTGTCCCCACTAAACATCCATACCTGCTGCTTGAGCATCTGGTGGGAGGAGGGGGAGATATACAAGTCTGATTTCTTGAGACTTACACAAATCGCTTCTGAACCTCAAGTGGCCCTCTGGGATAGAATTGAGGGACTGGTCTCAGGGCCTTAGAACTGGAAGGGGCCTTGGGGTTTTCTCCTCTACTTTGGGTCTGGAATCAGGAACTCCCACTGTTTACCACACATAAAGCAACTAGCTATATTCCAATGGGAAGAAATCAGAGCAGGACGAGAGGAAGTGAGAGAGCCGTTCCCAAAACCCAGCTAGACCTCTGTTCTTCCTTGCAATATGGTTCTCTAGGCATCTTCGATTTGGGAGGAAATCAATTGTTTTCAGTAGACTAATACATTTCTTTTGGCCTGTGATGAGAGAGGGAAGGGAAGAAGGGGAGATGGATAGATTTGAAAAATGAGACTTCAGTGGCCAATGAATTCTTAAAAAAAAAAAGCCTTTCCAACCCAATGGGCTATGCCTGTTTGGTTGGAGTGGTTTATATGTTGGTTAGCTCTGACTAACTGAGCACATCTCTTAATGTTTCATTGCCTTGGCTTTCCCAACTTTGTACATTTAATATCAAGAGCATGGGTCTGCCTCCCTCCTGATCAGCGACAGGCCCTTAAGAACTTTGGGTTCTGAGGAGAAAAAAAAACCTTTGTATAGAAAGACCAGGACTTATCATTTCTATTTCTCCTTGACAGCTTTTCAAGTTTGGTGATTTCGGCTACTTTTCTGAAGGGAATAATCTTTTACGCTCTCCATCTAATTTGTTCTCAAGCAGGAGTTTAAACTCCCCCATTCGAAGTTTATCAGACAGATCTACAGAGACTTTTTTAGGGAGGATGTTTACAAAGGACTCTTAGTGTTGCCAAGAAAAGTGAGAACGAGAAAGATAGGGTTTCTGAAGGATAGTGTCAGAGGCAGTGAGATTTAAATATAAATATAAGGACCCCTTTTTTTCTCTCTCTCTTGCTAACAGGTTGTCCAAAGGCCAGTGGTGGGCAAAGCAGTTCGCAAGGGGTAAATGGCTTCCTTTTTGGAGAAGATTCCTCATAATCACATGAGCCAGCGGAGTTTCCCTTTTAGGTTTGTCTTGCTTTCTCTTGTTGCAGAGTTGGAATTCCAGACATTAAAGCCCGTAGTTCTGTTTCCCCCTACTTTTCTGCTTCCTATAGAATAACTTTATTTTTCTGGGGAGGTCTTCTTAAAAGGTGATATCTTTTAAGTAACAATGTCATATTTACATGACTATAGCAGTAGTACCATGTAAGAATAAATTAATCTCCTTTGGGGAGAAGGGAATTCTAGAATATGAAATTTATATCTAATAAATTACGTGACCACAGGCACAGAGCATTTTAGGTATGGCTTCAGTAATCCCAAAATTATTTTGAAATTGTGTACATGTTCAGGTATTTACAACTCTGAAACTCTCCAGTTGTAGAAATCTACATGTATGTAGCTTATTAAGTTTGAATTCATTATGTGAGAAAAATACCACCCCCCCCCGCCCCCACACAGTTAAGCATACCCTAATACGTAGCTAGGTCTGGAGAACAACTTCATTTAACATATCACTTTAGGGGCATTTTTTTCTTTAATTCTAGAAAAACAAACATTTCTGCAGCCAGTCTTGAGAAATGATTTTTCTCTCTGATAAGGATGACTTCATTTTATCCTAGTAAAAGATAAGTTTTCATCATCATAATCAAGCAGGAGAGAAATGTTCCCCAGTGAGCTGCCTGACAAATTGTGTAATTGTAGTTCATTTTAATTAGCAAGCTCCATTTTTGAATTGTTAATCTCCATTCTTTTCATTTTAGTCAAAACTAGAACTAAATGGATTTCAATCATGAGTTTCCCCTCCTCCTTCAATGAACTATTGTATTTCAAGTGTCTTATATAGGAAAAAAAAATAATTTATCCCATTTGTCATAAAGCTAAAATCTTCAGTTGTTATTCATGGTACCATCCTTGTGTAATGAAAAAGTACATCTAAAAGAGACCTTCTAAAGCACATCTACTGCAAAGTGAGAGGGTAGGAGGACTGTGTGTTGGGAGGGAAGGGAAGAAGGTTGGCATTCAGCAGATTTCCACAGAGGATCCGTAAATAGGGAAATCATAATATTAGAAACAAAGCTCTAGCCTTCAAATCATGTAACATGTCATCACGAAGAAAAGTTGAGAACCAAATTTTGCTTCATGGCTGTTTTCAGCACAACACACACATACATTATTGTCTTTATTTTTTAGAATAGTTTTAAGTTCATGGTATTTTTTTTTTTAAAAGAAGAAAACCATGGGTCTCAACATATTGCTAAGAAAGACTTCCAAGAACAAAGTGTAGTCGTAAGCTTATTGAGAATTAAGCAAAATCCTAGAGCAGGCTTTGTTTATACAAGTTACTTCACCCACCACTGGGTGGTGGTATGATTGAAACCTTCATTCTCAGGTAAAATGTCCTCAAATCTCCCCCATTCTCCCAAGTCACTGATGTCACCATCTGGGAAGTGTGTGTGTGTGTGTGTGAGGGTGTGTGTGTGTGTGTGTGAGGGTGTGTGTGTGTGTGTCTTTTGAATCAATAGAATTCTGGCCTGATTGAATGTGATCTGCAGCCATCATGACAGAGGGTATTGTTCTGTCCTTTTCAATCAACAGTTTTCCATCTAGAGGACACAGAGGTGGCTTAGAAAAAGGTCACCACGGGGCATGTGGCCTGCATTATGGTCCTGGGTTTGTTTTATGACACCAGAAGATATGCATAGTCAGCCCAAGAGAATGAAATAAAAGTCTTTCAATTAAATTTTAATCATGCACATGTGTCCACTCCACTATCTGAATGAAAATCAAAAAACTGACAGTCGCCTGGTGTAAAGGGTCTCAACCTTTTGTCAGCTAGAACCCCTCTGAGCTACAAATTTTGAAAGATGTATGCTTACCAATGTGCTGCTTATATTAAATAATAATTCAATTTCTTATTTTTCATTAATAAAAGTTCCTAACAGTAACAGCTACCTTTAATCGTGGGCTTACTATGGACCAACCGAAAAACTGTGAGGTGGGTGTTATTATTGTCCTTATTTTATAGAGGAAGAGAACACTGAGGTTCAGAGAGATCAAGTAGCTCCATCAATGTCATTTGGCTAGCAATGGGTATGCACAGGCTGACCCCAGATCTGTCTGCTGTCAAAATCCTGGCGATTCATCACAATTCTCTTCGGTGCAGCAGAGCTTCTGGTTTGCGTGACGTGGTCTCTGGTGTAAATACACAGCCAAAACCAAAGACAGGGGGTGTCTTGATGAGACTGCAACCCATATCCAGGCATATCCAGGCAAATGCAGAATTCCCGCCAAGCTCTTTGAAATATTGAAAATTGTTCACAGACCCCCCCTTCTTTTCCACGTCATTGACACCTTTAAGTATTCCGAGAAGTCAGTGGGCTCAGAGATAGAGAATCATTTGCTAAGTCCTGTTCTCTCACGTCAGAAGCAGTTTGATTGTCAGTAGGACTCTGAGATAGATATATGTGCAAGGACACAGAAAGCGTGGTTCCCAGCCTTCCTCCACTATTGGACCCCTGGGAAAGTAGAAAGAGTATAGGGGCATAGGCAAGACATTATTCTATAATTTTCCTTATTTTTTTTCCTCTGCAAAATTGCTTTCACTGAGATTCTATTCCTCGCTGCCCAAGAAGTAAAGACTTCAGTCTCCACTGACAAATATCAGAGAAATCTATTAATATATATATAATTATATATATATACACATATATGTATATGTGTATATCTATATATACAGATTCATTTTCTTCTGCACATGCCTTATCTCTATTCCCTTTTGTGAATTTAAATTTTTGAATCCCCCCTTTTCAGTCATTGTTATCTCAACTTGTTCTTATGTATGCTTATATATATATATAATTCCTTCAGTTGTATGATATTACTAGCGTGTGACCTGGTGTCTCTAAGATTTCAGAGATACCACATGTTGACTGCTTTGGGCCATTTTGAAACAATCTGGGATCTAAACCTACGAGGCCAACAAATACAAAGAGAGAGCTGGGCCATCAATCATTAGCAGACATCCTGAAGTGTGTTTTCCCACACTTCAGAGATGGGGGTGGGGGTGGCAGCAGAAGAATGTGAACATTTAGATAGATCTTACTGGGACCTAAAGAATGAATTAGCATCAAAAGATCTTTGAGATAAGCAGAGTAGATGTTGAAAATAGTATTTGAGAAGCACCGTGAACCCAGCTAAGAGCTCATATTTCTGTTGACTGTGAGCTGCTGGGAGCCTGGCCTGAGCTTATCCATCTCGGTGTCCCCACAGTGCCTAATACACAACTTGGCACACTGGTGTATTAAGGAAATACTGGTTTTATTACTAAAAATAAAGCCCAGAACCTCCAGGGTTGGTACTAAGAAGAGACTGGCTACGGGGCCAGATAAGGGCTTGAGAAAGGCAGCTCCAGAGACCCTCGTCCCATCTCTAGGATTTACCTTCTTCTTGGAGTGATCTTAAGTCTACCGCTCCCACCCCCCAGGAAAGGGCTATGCTTCCTCTAACGTGCTGGCCCCACCGATCTTTCCAGGTGAGCT
>NW_006431916.1:2807769-2825795 GCF_000325575.1 Pteropus alecto | reverse complement strand
CTACCTACAGACTTGTCCTGATTCTTGTAAAGCCAAATAGGAAAACCAGGTCTCAAGGTAATTTCACCAGGAGACACTGAGCTGAGGCTGTTGTGGGGGAGAAGAGTGAAGGGGGATATGCTCATAATGAAAGTCCTTTGCTGACTCCCCACTTTTCTCCATTATGGTAGCTTTCTTGGGTCTCGGGAACCATTTTCCCCTTTTAAAGCTACAGGATGCCATGGATTGGCCCATCTTGCCCCAGCATAACCTGAGGAACGGGCCGTCATCAGAAAGGCTTTAAGGAGTAATTTTCTTACGCATGACACCCCAACAACAGCCGAAATTATTGCACAAAATCCTTTCACATCAGGGCCAAAGGGCCCTTTGGAGTGACCTAGACCAACCCCACATTTCCACAGAAAGAAACTGATGCCCAGAGAAGGAAGTGACTTACCCAAGTCACACCATCCATGATCCCTTGACTCTGTGTCCCCCTCCCCCACCTTCTGCAATGCCTCATCTCCTCACTTGCCACGATGATCAGCTTTCACATGAGAGGGTTATTCTTCATTTTGAAAGATGTTAGTAGTGATTTACATTTTTAAATGTGGCTAATGGTAGAAATAAAATGATAATGAGAAAGCGACACATACTTTCAAAGTGACTGTTCACCAGAGCGAACATTAAGCCTGATTTGATCACACCCATTAGGGATTTCAGCTGAAAATTACAGAGATGTTTCCTGGGAATTTGTCTGATAAATGTGACAGGGTCAGCTGCCAGGGATAAAGAACCATCATTGAAATGTCCAACTAGACAAAAATTTATCAATTACAGGTATGAGAGGCTTTGAAATGCTACATATAAATCAAATTATTTCTAAACTAAAGGAGTTATTTTTTAAAATTCCTTTTTATAGTATAAGTGTTTTAACCTGTATTGAGCTATTTCATAAGGAAAAAGGTGTTTTGGGAGGGTGGATTTTGTTTATTAATTTTTTTCAGATATTAGGTTTTAAAAAGTGAGATACTCCCTATATGGAGAGCTTTAAGTCTAGAAGGTACCTTAGAGATTGGTCAGATCCTTCATTTTCCAAATGAGGCAGCTGTGGTCCAGCAAGGAGAAGACTGTCCCAGGGTCACACAGCAACCAGCATCAGAGCCAGGACTATGAAATGCCTCCAGATCCAGGTCAAGGAGTTATTTTATTAACAGCCGACACAACTCTCTGGGTCATGAGTTGCAGGAACAAGATTAAAGTACTGAAATTGTAAAAAAAAAAAAAAAAAAAATGCAGTCTACTTCTCTATTAGTCATTGTTTCACTTCTAAAAATATAATCTTTTTACTTACTCAGTTTCAAAAAATTTTTAAAGTAGTGTGCAATAAGACACATTCAAGCCAGAAAGAGAGAGAGAAAAAAAGAGAGGGAAGGAAGGAAGGGAGGAAGGGAAGGAGGGAGAGAGGGCAGGTGGAAAGGGAAGGGAAGTAGAGATAGAATAGGTGGGTAATAGATAGATGATAGAAAGATAGATAATAGATAGATAGATAGATAGATACATAAATAGATAGATGATAGAAAGAAAGAAGATAGAAAGAAAGAAAGAAAAAAGAGGAAGGAAGGAAGGAAGAAAGAAAGAAAGAACAAAAGAAAGAAAAGAAGAAAGAAAGAAGAAAGGAAGGAAGAAAGAAAGAAAGGAAGGAAGAAAAAGAAAACAGAAATAAAATGTGTGTATGATGCCTGCACATATGTGTGAATGCTCTGTCAAGGGGAGGGGTGGTCAAAGAACAAATTTGGGGATGTGTGTGAAATCTAAACCTCGAATAAGAATGGTCACTAAAATTGATTTAGATCTGAGTTTCTTGGTAATAAAGTTTTCATTTGCTTATTCATAAAAAAAATAATAATAACCTTCAATAGAAGTGTAACTAGAGAGTCTCCCTTTCTCTCCTCTAATCCCATCACCTCTTCCTACATACCAGCCTGAGAAACACGGAGCAGAACTGCAGCACTTCGGAGCTAAAAGGCTCCTTATATACCACCAAGTCCAACCCTCCAGTTGACAGAGAGTTAACTGGAACCCCAGAGAGAGAGAGGTAATTTGCCACAGTAACAGCAGAGTCCATGAAAGGTAAGGGGAAGGGCCAGAAAAACACTTGACACCTCATGTCTGAGTTTCAGAGATGTTAATGGTTAAAAAAAATATTTTTAAACTTATTTTTACAAATATCTCCATTGCATAGCAACAGAGAGTATCCCCGATTCCCTTTAGCTACCTGCCCAAGAAGCTTGAGCTCGATGGTCACAAAACTTTTCATTTCCATGCTGTTTTATTAGGTACAATATTCTTTCATGCCTGGCACATCCCATGGAACCGTGGCTTATCCCTGTGAGGTAAGTGGACAGAAGAGGAAATTAAGCCTCAGAGAGTCAGGCTCAGCCGAGGTCACACAGTCAAGCAGTGCTGCTAGTGAATCAGCTCCTGACTGTGAATCAGGCTCCTGAAGGCAAGTCCCCTCTTTCCTCTCCATGCTGTGGCCTCCCTGAAAGAGCACAGACAGTGACAGATGAACCAACACACCCCATCGCCCACTGGTAAACCTTGCAAGGACACTGTGATTGCTAGCTGGGGCGCCAGCTTCATGGTCAAAGTATCATCTCTTATAGGTATTAAACTTCTAACACAAGGGGATTTAAGTGAAATCATTGTTTTAAAAAGAAATTTTTGTCAAAGGAATAGATTTAAGGGCTTCATATTTGAAGTTTTGCAGAACTCTAATGGGCACCTCAGCAGATAACCTGCAAACCTACTGGCCACCCAGGGGCTTCTGGGCCTCAGCTTAACAATGTTCATGATTCAAGAGAATTAAGAGAAACCTCAAAATGAGATTCATGGGGTCTGGATGAGTCAAGAACTGGGAGAGACTTAGGGAAAAGTAAAGCAATTATCAAATATGGGAGAAAGAGAGATTGCCTCTGCAATCAGAATCCCACCTCTGGGCCTGAGGCTTAAAGTTTAAAATAATAATAATAATAACCTGGCATCTTGATTTCATTTAAGTATGAAAAACCAGTGTCTACAGGCAACTGCTGGCTGGACATTCATCCTGCTGGGGCATCCATGGACCCTTCATCAGAGATACGGGATAACTCAGAGCAGAGAGCCCAGCTGGGGCGTCCCTCCCTGCCTTTGAATTTGCAATGCTAGTGATTAGAAAAAGTGTCTCCATCTTGTAAACACAGCAAATTTGATCTGGAAGTCATTGAAAAAACATAAACACAGATCCTCATGCGGTCCTCTTTACACTGTTCCAGCCCCAGTGAAAAACAAGCCCAGTTACAGAAGAATTGTTTTTTTTTTTTTTTTCAAACAGGCTTTTCTGTTTAAAATAAAATTCTCAAGAAGTACACATTAGCATGAAGACCCAAGTCCTGACAGAGAGACAATAAGTGCACAGACAAGCGTTGCTTAAGCAGGTAATAGACAGAATGTCACACTTATTTGGGCTGTCTTCTGCAGCTGCAGAAACTGCTTTCTTGAAAAGTCAATTTTTTATTTTTTTAATTTTTTTAGGTGAGGCAACCCTTGGTCAATCTCACAGATTGTAAGGACCTTGTCAGCTTACAATCCCTTATTTTTTATTTTTTACACCTACGGTACCTGGTATTCCTAAGTGGTCTCCCATCCAAGTACTAACCAGGTCCGACCCTGCTTAGCTTCCGAGATCAGACGGGATCGGGCTTGTTCAGGGAGGCATGGCCATAGACAAAAGGTCAATTATTTTTTAAGTGAAAATTAACAGTACTAACACAGCTCCTAAACTATATCTTTAGTTAAGAATATGGTTTCATGACTATTTTGTGTTTTCCAAATTCATTCCAGATCTGCAGTAATATGGACCAAGAATTTAGTCTAGTTGCCTACATTTCACCAATAAATAAATGGAGGCACAGAGGGAGAAGTGACTGACTTAAGGTCACAGACATATTAGTGCCAGTAGCAAAAATGGGGCAGTGATTTCCTGGTTTCTACTGTTTCCTTCAGGACCTGTCTCTTCCAGGTATTACTATTTACTTCACATTTTTGTCCAAGGGCATTTATTAGATATTGTGCTTTATACGGAGCAGGTAATGGATTTTATTCCACCAATGTAAGCATGAAAGAAATGTCACGTGATTTTTCTAAAAACAAATGAATTCTGATTAGGAGCGTCCAGTTCATAAGGTTGGCGGAGAAATTCACCCAGTCAGTCATGGGTGAATGGGGCTCAGCCTGGTAGCTGCAGTGACATGATTTCTAGATCATATGGAAGGGCCCAAGGTATGGAAGTGGAGCGTCTGTAAGGGCCTCTGGTTATTCATGTCTTCACAGCCCAAGGTCCCTATAGGCTGGCACCTCACCTGCTCCTGCAGGAGATGGCGGTCCCTGGGCCTGCTAAGTTACTACCTCCACACTGGGGCACTGAGAGGAAAAGAAGTAAGGGCCCGAAACCTCAAACCACTTCTCTTTTAGGTCTGGGGAACCTCTCCAGCCCACTTCCTACCCCCTCAGCTTCTCTCACTTTCTGCTTCCTAGCCTCCTGCTGCCTCCTTCTGAACCACTTAGCACAATCTGCCCTCAGGCCAGGCCAGAAAGGGAGAGTGACAAATTTTGAGGAACTACTACTTTCAATTTTAGGTCTAAAAAAATCCGCAAACAAGGAAACCCAAAGGCCTATCTACCTAGAATGAGAGAACGAAAAATATAGAGAGAACAAATTCCAAATGGAGACCTCAATAAATCATCCTGCCATTGCTATATGCCACCTTTGCCATGCAGAATTCAGATCACGTCATAATGAAAAGAATGCACTTGTATAGCACCTGATAGTCTGCAAGCCACTTCTATACTCACCAGCTCTGTACACTCTCCAGCACTGCAAGCTACTTGTCACCCCATTTACAGAGGAGGAGAGATCAAGGCTTAGTGAAGGGATAGATATTTGTACTTCCTCTTTCCTAGTCCTGAGAGGAGGGTAGCCAGCCATGTGTATCAAATATCCTCTGAACTTGGCTGAACTCTCAGTAAACCAACACTTGTCAATATTGCTCCATGATACATTTTCTCCTTCACTTCTAAACGGCCCGATGAACTTAGATGACACAACCAAATGCAACTTTCAGTAGTTTTCTGGGGTGAGCTCCATTGTTTTTGTTCACTCAACTTCAAGGTTAAAAAAAAAAAAAAAAGAAGACCAAAGATCATAAACAATCTCAGCATTGGAAGGTTTTGGAAAGAAATTCAATGAATGATGAAAAGAATTGTTTAAATTCCTGAGGGTTATTTGGTTGAGGTCTTTGTGCCCTGGTATCAAGACTCTTGAGATCGTGTCCTCAATCTCTGTCTCCACACCCTGTCCTGAACCCCACCTAAACAAGGCTGTGGCATTGACTGCTGTCAGCTTCTTTCTCCTGGACAAGCAAGCAAAAAACCCACAGGATCTTCTTCAGTTGCTGTTACTATATGAATGTTTGTATCCACCCCACCCCAAATTCATATGTTAAAACCCTCACTCCCAGTGAGATTACATTAAGAGGTGGGGGGGTCTTTGGGAGGTGGTTAGATCATGAGGGTAGAGTCACCATGATGGGATTAGTGCCCTTATTTAAGGGACCATATCCCAGATTTGCCTCAGGAAGGGTGGTACGTACCTTTCAGCAAAGGATGAAAATAGCCATCTAGAAATCAGAGTCTTTTGCACAAACTTTATCTGGAAGAGACAATGTAAAAAAATAGCCAAGACAGTTTTGAAAAAGAATAATGAAGAGAAGCTTATCTCAGTAAACAGCACAACTTACTGTACAGCTAGGCCATTTTGAACAGTATCCCTGTTCAGGTGCAACAATAGGTAAATAGAGCAATGTATTCAAGGACTTCCATGACAGCTGGCGAACCCTTTCAGTGTCAATCAAAATCAAAGTATCATACCTTTGAGCCCAGTAATTCCACTTCTAGTTATCTTCTCTATAAATATAGAGCACATATTTATATTTATAAGTGTACAAGTATATACCTGGAAATTCTGGAAGGATATATCCAAATTGTTGACCGAGATGTCATCTATAAGTAGAGTAGGGAGAACAAGATTGTGGTTGGGGTAGAGGTAAAGGAGGGATGGGGCTTTTGCTCTTAGCTCTAAATTTACGTTTCGTTCAAACTTTTTTAAATTAAAAGTAATTTATATATTGTGTAGATTTTTTAAAAAATTAAACAGAAAGCAATATTACTTGGGCAGGCCATGCTGTCTTCTGATGAAAGTCTCGACTTTAGCATCCCTACAGGATGTGACCTTGACCAACTCTCTTTTGCCTCAGTTGCAATATGGCTCAGCATAGCACTGAATGTAGGATGACTCATGGCTGTAAAATTATGACGCTTAAAAGAAGTCAGTTCGAGAAGAAATTGGTTTGGGGTAGAAGCTGGGGGTGTTACTTTAGTTCTTACGGACATGTTCAGACCCTTCGGACTGCAATTGAGGTCCATCTAGTGTAGAAATAAAAAACGATCTCTGAGATTAAGTGGTAAGAGAGGGAGAAGAGAATTTTGGCTTAGTATAGAGACTATCGAGTTCAATCTCTTCTCAAAATGAACTGTGTAACCTTTACTTAGCTTCCCCACATCAAATAGAATGTGGCAAGGGAGATGTCCAGAAAAAAAGTCCATTGCTTAAACAGTTCAATTGTGGATTACACCATCCCAGACCGCGACTCAGGTGCCCAAACCAGAGTGATGATAATCATAATTATACTCCTGTGTTCATTCATTCACCAATTTCTTCTTCTCTCTCTGCTTCTCCTCCTCCTCTTTCTTCTGTGTGCCAGCTTTAGGGTAAGAAATGATGATGATGATGATGAGGAGGAGGAGGAGGAGGAGGAAGAGGAGGAAGAGGAAAACAACAGTAGAAGATGAAGAGAAGAAGCAAAAAGGCCGAGAGGAAGAGAGGAAAGAAAAACAAAAGAAAGAAAGAAAAAGAGCAGGTGAGAAAGAGAAGAAATGGTAGTAAGTAAGGACATTCGTTTTCTGAATTATGATTAAACCATTTCACGTGAATGTTAGAGTTAAAAACTGCCCCCCTCCGCCCCCACAAACAGCAGTGACAAACTGAAGAATGATGACAGATTGATTAAAACTTTTTGTTTTATTTTTTAGCAAGGAAAGAAGTCACAAATCCAGGGCATATAGCTACCCTCAACTGATACTCCCAACAAGCACCCCAACTAGGGAAGGAGAAGGTGCCTCTGCATAGAGGTGATGACTGCACTCAGCCTCAAAACTCCATGGCTTAGCTCTGTAGATGCTCATGAAGTTCCAGTGAATAAAAATATCTAAAGGATTAGTGGATAAAGGACATAACTGCCTTTTCTTCTTTAAAATAAAAGGAAGGAAGGAAGGAAGGAAGGGAGGGAGGAAGGGAGGAAGGGAGGAAGGGAGGAAGGGAGGAAGGGAGGGAGAAAGAAATGTAAATCTCACATTCAGCTACAAGGACCAGTCTTGGACAAGACAAGATAAATGACCCAGAGGATATCGAGTCAGATGGAGCGAGTCGGGCAAGGCACTGAGTTTCTTCCAAGTAAGACTTCAGTGACATGAATGTAGTCGCCAAAAGAGGCAACTTCCCTGTAAATTCAAAATATGCTGGCACTTTCTGTCACAACGAGGCCATTCCTGGGCCCTGGTGTCAGAACCGATGCACACTCAGCTGCTCGGAAAATGCTCCAGGCCTTGGTGGACCAATGAGAGAACTTTTCAGGGGATCGATAGGCCATGGAACCAGTTTTAAACTTAGTCAGGAGACCCCTGCCACTAACTTATCAGATGGCTTTGGACAGATCATGACCTCTTTCTGGAACTGTTTTCACATCTGTAAATTGGGAGCGATGGGGTGGGGAGTAAGTAGATTTTGATCTCCTGTGATTCTTAGGTATGTATCTATCAATAAACCACATCAGATTCACAAAGGGTGGAATGAGGGGCAGGGGCATTTAAACACATTTTGGGGACAACACCCAGATTCTGATTCCACAGGTTCAGGAACCTTCCAGGCTGTTGCTGATAACTAGCCTGTTATCATTTAACATTACTGTTAGGTAATCGCTGGACTCAAGTGACCTCTGTAATCCTTTCTGGCCCAGAGACAACAACTAAAAAAGGTTACTATAAATTACATCAAAGTCTTTTGGAGATGGAACTTTCTTTTAAGTAACATGGAAAAGGAAGGCAGGGCAGCTCACAGATTTAAGATTTCAAAAACAATAATGCCCGTGATGGGAAATACAATCCACATAAATAAACAGAATTGCAAAGGCAATTAAAAAAAAAATTCCCCTTAACTTCAACTCCTTAAATATAATCTATAGACAGCGTAGGAGTGGCAGGGAGTGAGGGAAGCCTCTATCTCTCGAGGATTTACTAAAGTGATTTATTGGGGAGGTCGCAGCAGCCCGTGTTTGGGCCTGTTACAGTTCGTTAAGCTCCACTAAGCTCAGGTATTAAGGGATGCTTCATTGGAACATTTGTGTTGAAGGAAAGGAGGAGGAAGGGGGAAGCTTTCTTTACTTATCTATTTATTTATTTTTCAGCTCTGGAGGTGCCTAGGGCCTAGGGAAAGTCTCAGGACACAACTCTGTTTGTCTTCCTTTTCTATTCACGTTCCCGATGTTCCAGGCCTTCTCTGCCCCATTGCTCAGTGTTTGTTTATGGCAGCGAAGTAGAAAATTGTAACGTCTATAATTGTTATTGGTTTGCTGATTGTGTGACCACCTGGTTTGCTGGATCCAGACAAAGGCTGTTAAGCCCCCTTTCAAGCTAAAGTTATGTACTTTAGAAGAAGGAAGAGGAGAAGAGGATGTTTGGATGTCTTTTGTTTGTGTCTGTGTGTTGTTTTGTAAAGAATCATTCAAAGTCGAAATTATTTTAATTAAAACAATAAAACCCCCTTAGTACACTTTTAATGGCACAAGTCTGCACTAGAAGGCCTTCCTTTTTGCAATGAAATGCCCTGAAACAGAGGAATTCCTCAATAAACAACTTCATACTTGATTTGCTGTGTTGGAGTCGGATGTGCAGTTTCCAGATGTTTTCCAAAAGGCCCCGTGCCCTGAGGTGCACTGACTGCTTCGAGACACCCCTCTGGTCTACAGAGACCCCACAGCTGCTTTAAAAGAAAATTGTTTTCTTTTAATTTCATAGAATGCCACATTCAACATGCACCTTTCATCCAGACAGGCCGCTAAGACGTTCAAAGGATTCAGAATTACTGAACCACCCCCTACCCTCTGGAGTCATACACAGAAAATATTTAACATCTGCACCGCTGTACCACCCAAAAGTTTTAAATTGAAGGAAGATGTGTTTCTCACACTAAATTACCAACGGGATTTTCAGAATAGAGCTCAGTTACCTAGGTTGGCCAGGACATCACTGCAGGAAAATCCTTCTACTAGTCTAAGCGCTGGGAACCATGAACAGTTAGACAGAAAGCCTCTACTGTGTATCTTGTCTAGAGATGACATCGCATGCAGCACCTGTTTGCCAACACTCAATGGGCCCTGGTATGGTAATGAGAGTAATAACTGGGTTCACTGGGTGCTTACTATATAGCAGGCCTTGAGTTCAATGCTTAATATATATGATTTCATTTAATCCTCATAGCAACATTATTAAATGGGTATTGTTACATTCTTATTTTGTAGAAGAAAAACAAAATGAGGCTCTGAGAGTTTATCTGGTCAATAATCACAGAGTGGTAAATTAGAATTCAAATCCAGGTTTGTCCGACTTAGTGCCCACCGTGTCAGTGAAGACCCCCGCTTGTCCCGACACTGCACGGCTTTGCCACCCAGATACAGTGCATCTTACCGAGAACCTGTTATGTTCAGAGCTGTGGGTTAGGGTCAGAGTGAGGACAAGCGATGAATAAGCAACACCCGCTCTGCTGAACTCGCTAATAGAGCGACCAACAATCCCAGTTTTAGCACTAAGAGTCGTTCATCCCAGATGGGGTACACAGAATTCTAGGATGGCTCCTAAAATTCCTGATCCCTGCTGTACCCACTGCTTCACCTAATTATTCAATCGAATATTATATTTAGGTGTTACTGTGAAGGGATTTTGCAAGTATAAATAAATTGACTTTAAGGCAGAGAAATTAGGCAGGTGGGCCTGACCTTATCAGAGGAGCCCTTTAAATCTGGGTCTGGAAGTCATAGAGATGGAGAAGTCAGTGGGATTTGAAGCACAAGGGGATTCAAGAAGGATTTTGAAGATGGAGGGATTCACATGGCAAGGAATATGGATGGCCTCTAGAAGCTGAGTGGCCTCCAGCTGACAGCTGGTAGGAAAATGGGAATCTTAGCCCTACACTATATGAAACCGAATTCTGCCAACCATCTGAATGAGCTTGGAAACGGATTTTTACCAGCTTCTCCAGATGATAACTCAGCCTGGCGGACACCTGAATTTCAGCCTTTGAGACTCTGAGCAGAGAAGCCAGCCTTGCTATACCTGGACTTCTACCTACAGAACTGTAAGCTAATATGGGTGCTATCCAAGCTGCTAAGTTTGTGGTAATTTGTTATGCAGCAATAGAAATGCAATATCTCAGGAAATTCTTCAATCCTGGGCAAACTGGGACAACCGGTCACCCTAAATGAGTGCAAGCTTATGCGACATGTGTTGCTGAGATATCTGGAAAGCTTTTGTGGAGGAAGTGGCCTATCCCTGGGGTAGGATTTAGACTAAGGTAGGATTTTCGAAAAGTACATTAGAAAAAAGACAGCATAAGCAAAGACAGAGAGGCAGGAATAAGCAAAGGGTGTCAACCGAGATGCCACCAAGGCACCAACTAAATCCTTGAGAGAGTTAAGCAGAGACTTTAAAACTTCAGCATGTGAAAGTGTCTGTTCCGGGGTCATAAAAATGGCAATGAAATTAGCAGCTTGTGGTTGCATGATTTTGTTTCTGTCATCCTGGCACTGATGCAGTTCAGCCTCCTCCAAGAAACTCTGAACTCCTCAAATCAGGGATAAAGCCTATTCTGTTGGGTTATCCTCTAACCTAGTGCAGGGTCTGGCACATCACTGCACATATTAAGGAAATAGTAAATAAGAAAGTGGATGAATAGGTTAATGGGGACAAAACAATATAACTTTAGGCTAAACATGTAACTACTTTGTCCCTGGAAATACAAAGAGGGTGGTAAGGCTGACCCATTATATCTGCTCCCAACTCCTTCTGGAGCTGACCTCCCTGCTATGTACAGGGGTCCCCAGTGTCCTCTTCTTCAGAACCTGGGGTGCTGATGTCTCGCAACCAATCTCAGTGCTGCTCCCCACCAGCTGTTTGACCTTGGGTAAGGAACTTAACTTTTCCGTGCTCTAGTTTCCTCTCATGCAGAAGGGCACGATAAGACTCGCCTCACCAGGTGGTTGTAAGAATTAGGGGAGTTGATACAACACACAAAGCCCTTAGCACGGAGCCCAGCAGGAGGTGAATTTCAATAATAATTTTAATTTTAGTTGTTCAATAATAATTTCAGTTGTCATCATTATTAATTTTTATTAAAAATAGCAGGGACATTTGCTGACCTAATTCAAGTGGAGACCCATTCTGTACCCTACCCCAACCCAAGGGCATTTTCATTTTACTAGAAGATTCCTGAAATTAAAAAAAAAAAAAAGCAAAAAAAAATTTTTGAGCTCCAATGGGAGGACTGCCTGGTGAGGTGTGTCATACCAGGGACCTTCCCAGGGTAAGTGAGCCAGGCCCCCCCAGAAGTCTGCTCCTCACAGTGTAGTTGTGGACCAGGATGGGCCACACCTAGGAGCCAGGGAGAACTGCAGTCTCAGCCTGAGTCAGAATCTGCATTTTCACCAACTCTCCACTGGGAGAGGCACTGATCTAGATGAAGTCCTATCAGCCCGCATCTGAACAATACAGTGTCTCTCAGACCTTTCCTTACGATTTACTGTAAAAGTTAAGTGTTCAGGCACACAGGCGAGCCAGACCACAAAACTCTCAGCTGGCAGGAGAGAACCTCATTTCTAGGGACAGCTGGCTTTCTACATGTTTCAACAAACTGGCATTATCCAAGAGCTCTAATGGTCTGAAGTCAGGCTTAAAACTCAACAAAAATAAACCTTCCAGGAAATTTCTGGCACATCCACTTTTCATGCCCATCATCTCAGGAACATAGTCCAAGCAATGGCCTTCTTTCCCACATCTAACTCCATTTCCCAGTTTGGGATAGTTCTGTTTTTGGCCTCAAACTGACAAAACACACACACACACACACGCAAATGAGAGAAAACATGAAGGCCACCTTTGGTGTGGGGCTTTAGATAAGTCTTTGAGAAAGTCCATAATCTCATTTTAGCACAATTAGTATTCTACTTCTTACTGTAAATATTATTTTTTTAAAAAATCTTAAATCTGAGAGAAATCTGCTCCTGGGGCTCAAAGAGGCATATTTATAAGCAGAAGAAGCAGGATCCATAGTCTGCCTGCATGTGGTCAACAATGCAATGTTCTCTGTTTTGTTATTTTCCAAGTGAGCAGAACACTCAAATCTTCCTTGAGGACCAAAATTCAAATCAGCTACATCCTTTGGACCCATTCACAAATATTCATGAATGGATTCTTGTGTGGTAATTCCTCTAGGGAATATAATAAGGCATGATCCCTTCACCATAGGAAATTCACAGCTCAGAAGGAAGAGATACTTATATAACATATCTACAGTGTCTATCTAGTAATTTCTGCCAAATAATAAACCACTTCAATTTTAGCAGCTTAAAACAACAATCGTTTTAGTATCTTTCATAGTATATATGGGGCAGGAATTCAGGAAGGGCTCAACTGGGCAATTCTGACCCTGTCTCTCCCATAGCTGCAGTCAGATAGAGAGCACTGAAGCAGCTGGGGACTGGCCAGGAACCTCTCTCTTCATGTAGTCTAGGGGCCTCTCCAGGTCGTCTCTCTGCGAGGGCCAGCTTGGGCTTCCTCACAGCGTGGCAGCCTAAGTACATACTGTTTACCTGACAGCTCAAGGCCCCGAAGGTGAGTATCCCAAGAGAATCAGGCAGAAGCTGTATCCTATTTTATGACTAATTCAGAAGTCACAGTATCACTGCCTCTTAAGAAAGAATTGTCGAGGTCGCATTGTAAGAAGAACATTTGGGATGGGAGATATTATTTTAACCATCTTTGGAAAATATGCAACAGGGTTCCATCAGAAAACCCTGCAACAAGGTTCCATCAGAAAACAGGTGTCACATCCAAATTAGGATAATTCAAAGAGGCTTAACAGAGGCACTGGTCGTGAAGTTATAGGCAGTACGTAGGGAAACAAGAGTTAAGTGCAATACTCTTCTGGGGCTGGCAACAGAGAAATCAATACTGCCCCTATTCAGAAGGAATGGAGGAGAGAGAGGTTACAGAAGGGGTCCCCATCCCCCAAGCTGTAGACCGGTACCCCGTGGCCTGCTAGGAACCAGGCCTCACAGCAGTAGGTGAGCAGCGGGCAAATGAGCGAAGCTTCATCTGTTTTTGCAGCCGCTCCCCAGTGCTAACATCACCTCCTCAGCTCTACCTCAGATCAGCAGGCATTAGATTCTCATAGGAGCACCAGTCCCTGGCGCCAAGAAGGTTGGGGACCACGGGGTTACAGGAGCACAGAAGAAAAGAGCTCAGGAAGGGTCCCCCTGAGAGGACAACCAAGCAGAGAGGCAGCGGGGGAATAAATGTCCTGACCTCACTCTCTACCCTCTCCAGTCTCCTGCCAGAGCTCCCTCTTGGCTGAACCCAACACTAAGCCCAAAGGCCTAAAGCTCACACAGACGAGCCTCTGGAGAAGACAGCAGACAGGGAAGACAGGAGTGTGCCTCTGGAGAAGCAAACAGAAGATACTAGCAATACCAAATATCTACAGTACAAGAAAGGTTTCCATCTGATGGCAATAGAGAAGTTTATAAGGGAGTATATTTCTGCAAAAGGGAAATTCGAATTACCTCCATGCACTGTCACAGAAGTATAGATGGTGAGGAAGAGAAGTTCGCTCACCAGTGCTTCTCCAGATGTCTGGGATCCCACCTTTCTCCTTGGGGCTTAAGAGACTTCTAAGCTGTTGAAAAAGGGTTGTCCACATGGGCTAGCCAGAGAGGGGTGATACAAAGTCTCTGGTCTTGGACAGGAGTGGTTTTTGATGGATGGCTCATGGCAGTGGTCCAACAGGAAGGACAGCTGATGTGGCTCCTCAACACCAACAATGTGGTTGTGGGATGGAGACTGGGTGGTTTGCGGGCACAGCTCTAGCTACCAGTGCTAGCCAGTGCCCACCAGAGCAGAGCCTGCATGACCCCTGGAGGCGGATTGCACTTCTGTCTGAGTGGTCTGTCCAGACCTGGTTCTCCCATTCTGAACCCCATAAACCTCTCTCCTTCATTATGTCCCTCCAACTCTCCTCACCTTCTAATCTGGAGACTCTTCATCTAATCTGGAGTTAATGAAATCTGATTCTTAATCTATTCTTCCAAATCTATTATTTACCATATAAAATGCAAACTCAAAAGTCCAGGTTCTTGGAACTTCATGTCCATGACTTTTGAAAGTGAAAAGCCAAGATCTGACTCATTTACTCTCGGCATTGTGCTCTTCCTTGAGATATATGGTATGGTATTGGCAGCTGGGGAGGGTCCTGAGATATTTGTTGGTGGTGGGTAGAGATGCGTCACAGAGCAAAAGTATTATCACAATTCAAACCAAGTATAAGAACCCAAAAGACCACTGGTGGAAGTGAGGAGACTAGGAAACATTTCCTTTGATTCATTGAAGATTGGATAAGATTTCAACAGAAAGAGATGGAAGAAACAATTCAAGCAATGGAAGAGAATAAGCACAGGAATTAAACCACATTCCAGAAAAGACAGTTTAATGTATAAGGAGTGTAGAAGTATTTGCATGTAGAAGACATAATTCTAGAAGAGCAAGGTGAGGTCAGGTCATGAAAGATGTTGACAGAAATCTTTCATTTTTCATTTGAAGAGCCACTGAAGGTTATGCACACCAGTAGGGTAACTGGGTCTGAGTTGTGGTTTAGAAAGATTAATACAGCAACAGACGCTATGGTTAGGGTGTTGGAAATTTATTTAGGCATAAACCTATCTGATCCTCATGCCCATGGCTTTTATCGCCATCTAGCTTGCAAGTCTACGTGTTCAGCTGAATCCCTGCCGTGATGCCAGACCTACATTTCCAGTTCCCTATAGGGCACTGTCTACCTACACGTCCCACAAGCTCCTTAACCCAATGCATCCAAAGCAGAACTTGTCATTCTCTCTCCCCTACTGCCCCACATCCTGACACACCTCTCTGCCACCCCCCGCCCCCCATACTCCCCTAGGTGTGCTGTAGCTCCCAGGCCAGAACTCTCATTTTCCTTGACCTCCCCTCCCTTACTTCCTTTCCCCAACTTCATAGCCCGCTCCACTCTCCGCTCATCATAGCCAGATCCTTCCAAGCCTCCTTTCTATTTTTTTCCCCCTTTTTAAATCCATCTCCTTTTTATCCTTATTGGAACTGCCCAAGGTCAAGCCATCAGCACTTTTCCCACTGACAATCCCAACAGCCTGGTAACTGGTCTCCTCATCCCTGAACTCTCTCTGTACCTCCGTCCTCCACAGTTCAACCACAGTTTTTTCAAAACTAAATCTAAATCTGATCATGATTTTTTCCCTTTAAAGACTTCCTCTGGCTATCCCACGGCCTATAGGATAAAGAAAAAACTCTTTCCATTAGCATTTAAAGTCTTCATAAGCTGACCCTTGTTACGCTTCTAGCATCGTCCCCTGCTACTCCCTGGTGACAAGGAAGAATTGATGTCTTGGCTCCCTGTATTTGCTGTGACACTCTTCCTGGGAGCAACGAGTGATGGGATTACACTCCAGCTGTTTGGACTAGAGAGGGAGAAGGAAATCCCTGATGTGTCTGTCTGCTGGAGATGGGAGGGAAATGAGAATATAGTAGTTAATTCCTCAAAAATGTTATCTGCCACCCAGTCAAATAAAGCGGCATATGCTACATAAGAAATGTTTGAATTGTCCTATGTTTAAAGTCCTCATAAAAAACAACAGATTGAGATAAAATCTTTTTCTCTGAGGGATTGCTCCAGTGAGCCCTGAGGTGGATATTTTCACAGGTTTCTCTCATGAGACAAGTAGAAGATTAGAGTTTCTTCCTCTTGCAAGATTCAGAGAAAGAAAGGGGAGAAGGAATTGAGGGCCAATTGGTGAATCATAACTAATTAAATTGCTTTTCCTTCTCTGACTCTAAGGCTCTAAATAAACAGATGATTTTAATAAAATAAGTTTCCTTTGATTTTCTGATGTCCTGTTACCAGCACTGGAGCCAAGAGATCTGGGTTCCAATTCCAGGGGTGTCTCTAGCTGTGTGATCTTAAATAGTCCCGGCCCTTCTCTGAGCCTCAGCATCCCTATTTATATAACCAGAGGACTGAACTCATTTGCATAGGTCCTTATATGCTCGGTTCTACATTTCTTCCATTTTAGACCAGTTAAATATTTCCCCTCTTTCTATTTTTCTGTTCCTGGATTTTACATCAGTCCTCATCTTCTCTGATTTATTTTTTCTTCTCATTCTATTTGCTCAGCCAAGCAAGGCATAGCACTTGTCCAGCTACTTTCCAGACTCTTGACTTAGGTTTATGAAGTTCGTTCTGCCTACTAAACCTGTTCAGGAATTGAACCTCCTTGACTAAGATTCCAGTGGCCAATAGACTTTGAAGCTGTGTCTAGGTCCCTTTCCAAGCCTGGAGAAGATAACATCTAAAGATTCTGATGCATGAGATGCCATGCTGTTATCAAAACTACAGCATCCTCCAACATTTCTCATTTGAATGGTCCTATTCACAAAATTAATTTTTCACAAGTGAAAGTAAATCCAACAGTAATGTAAACTGCCCTAAAAATATAAATAAATAAAAATAAATAAAAGCAGTGACCAAACTAAGACCATGGCAGTCATTCTAATGGGAAGAAAATCAGTCAGTTCCCCAGCTCAGCAGTCTTGGAATAATCTCAGCACTTTGTATCTACTTTCAGGATATTCTTGGACCTCATAATAAAAACCCACACACACACACACACACACACACGCACGCATTACCTAAGGTCAGAATATTTACTCCTCGAAGACAATACATCATCCAGACAAAACATCTGCATAAATGACTGAGTTTTTTGCTTAAGAAATGATGCGCTGATATCACCTTAGCTCGGGTGGAATGATGAATCACAATACCCCAGCACTCCTGACCAAGTGGCTAGGTGCACGTGGAAGCCTCTTTCTTCTCCATCAGCCTGCTAAGCTGCTCATGATGTTAAAATGTGTCAGACAGACACCAGCTAAATCTCAAAGAAGTCAGAAAACTCATACAAACTGAAAATGCCATGTACAATAGAGATATGCTCTCCTTTTGGCCTTATCTATTCACAAACCTCAATGACATGGGAAAAGGATCCCCGAAGAACATTTCAGACCAGTTATTTAAAATCTTTTACTCCCAGTAAAGTCCTTTCCTTTATCGAGGGTTTGGTTTCATTCATTAGCTCAATCACTTGTCTTCAGCAACTCTGACCTCTTCATTCGACAATATCCATTGAGCATCTGTTATGTCCAGGTACTGTGTTAGGATGGCACAAAGCTGAGCAAGACATTGTCCTGACCTGGGAGGCCTCTTGGTCTAGTCAGAGAAAACTACACATAAACAAAGAATGACAGATAACGCGTGCCAAGAAAAGACACATGGAAAGGGAACTCAGACCCATAAGAATTCAAAGAGGATGATTTGATTTTCTCAATAAGCCATAGACCATCCGTGCTAGGGGAGACTTTACTTATTATCTGTTCCAACTTCCATATTTTACAAATAGAGGCAAGAGAAGGGAGGTGGTCACACAATTTTAAAGCTGGGGCTAATATGCAAATTTTTT
>NW_006431916.1:2784347-2807753 GCF_000325575.1 Pteropus alecto | reverse complement strand
ATGTTTCTCAAACAGTTTTTGGAAGTAGATTAAATGAAATCATAAATATACTACTAAAAGAAATTCGTTTTGTTTCCCAACTAAAAATATATAAGATATAGCTCTTTGATATTTGTTAAGCAAGATTATTCTCCTAAGATCACTAAAATCAATTCATTGACCTTTTCTTTTTCTCTATATGTTAAAGTCATTCCTTAACCCACCATCCTGTCACTACTCTTAAATATTATGGTCTTTCATAGAAAACTCATCATTACACTTGTATTCTCTACATTGGCTCAGCACTTTGGAGTTCAAAAAGTATTTTAAGGCCCATTGTGCCCATTTTGAGAGTCAAGTTTAGGCTCGATTGCTCTAGAGAGACATGGTATGTAAGAGGAGGTTCAGAATGGAGCTAAGCACATGATCACAATGTCTGGGGATAAGATCTTCAAAGCCAAATGAAGAAGCCAGGATTCCTGGGACTGCTCTTATGGGCAAGACAACAAGAGGAGTGCTGAGGAATGGATTTCAAGTCCATAAAGTCTAGTGAACTGGAAAGAAGCAAGTCAATAAACACTTAGTGAATCACTCCGATGTGCAGGGCACCAGGCTAAGTGGACCCAAAGATAAATAAGCAAAGTACCCCCTTCAAAGAATGTTTTAGATGGCTGTGCAATCTTCTTAAGCCACAAGGCATGGAAGGCATGAGTAAGCAGAAACCACAGGGTTGAGGAGAGAAGTGGGTGTACCACATTCCTGAGGTGTGACCTCAGCTTCTCCACCGGGTTTAGACTCACCCCAGCTCCTCACCGGACAGTGAACATGACCACTGGACACATCCAGACAGAGGTGGAGCATAACATATCACAGGAATGATAGACTTGAGCCTTTTCCCATGAATACCTTCTAGGTTGAACTCTTGGACAGTACTTCATTTCAAAGCCATTACGTGGATTCTCCTGAGCGATTTTCTACTCACTTTATAGACAAAGAGATTTTAATAATGTTTACTTGGGCCGAGAGAGGCCAAAAGGACGATGCGCATGACAGTTAAAACTTGGGGCCCCATGGCTGAGTGCTACTGCATGTATAGAGGAGCAGCTGTGGAGAGCTGAGAGGATGATCACAGAATGGAGGCAGGGAGGCTCTCAGCAGGGGTAATCGAGAGGGGTGACAAGTTATTAATAACCTTCAAATACATGAAGGGAATAAGACATTCCCATGGACTCTCAAATTAAATTAGAAGGTAATGGGGACGAATAAGGGATGTGAAAGCTGTAGAGAATTGTTAGAAGCCTACGGTGAAGACAGAATTCCACAAAGGAAGGTTGAGCTTAGAACTCATTTAACAGAGACATTCAACTCATAGTTGGAGCTTCAGACTCACTAGGCTGGGCTTTAGCCATCTCTTTGCTCATTTGAAATAGCTTCTGCTCTACTTACCAGAATGGCTGCATCCTCCAAGCAAATAGCCATTGGTGGTGGTGGGGAGATCTCCATGTGCTGGCCCTACCTCTCCCAGCCTCTTTGCCACAGCTTCTATCTGCCCCCACTGGTTCTCTCCTCCATGGCCTCTATCTGGATCCCTTCCCACAAGTCTGCTGATATCCTCCCCATCCGTCAAGGCTCACCTCACATGCTAACTCCTAAAAGAAGCCCTTTCTCATTTATCCCCCATATAGGGCATGCTCCCTCCCTCTCCCCCTAGCACATAGTACCTCTTTATGAAATCTTCATTTCATCCTGCATTATAATATCTTGTGTGCTTGCCTGAGTTCCTGCCTTCATCCCTTCTCAGAGAACATCAAGAGCAGTGACTCAATCTCTTTCGTGTATGTATTCAAAGCACCAGGAGTAGGAACTAGTGTGCCAGAGATGCTCAGTTATGGCCCATGTACAACTGGGACAAAGCTTCTGTGATCCTTTAGAGGTTGTGTCAGACAGCTCAGCTTCAGCTAGGAAACCTAGGGCAACTTCCTTCATCTCTGTGTCTGAGTTTTCTCATCTAAAAAACAAGCATAATAGAACCTACCTCAAAGGAACTTCATGAAGGTTTACATAAAGCCCCTAGCATACTATCTGGACACTTTGAATGCTCAATGAGTGTAGGAAATTACTAGGAATATGGGATAGAAGGGGTACAATCTTATTTTGATTTCCAAGAGTACTCTAATTCATTTGGGCTACATTTCCACCTGAAGGTCTTTGTCTTTTTTAAAGCACATATTTATACATAGCATCTCTATATCATTTCAGTGCTGTTAGGTATCTGGCTGCATATATGCAGAATGCTAATAGGCAACTTAATAACAAAGATTTCAAATAACAAATCAAAGAGATTTTCCTCAAAGCAATTTATGAATTTATCTACCCATCAGGCATGTGCCACTGTAAGCTGTAGAAGTCCTGCAAAGACTACAAATATGAAAATGAAATGAACAAGATGAAATTTCTACTGTCACGTTATCACAGTCTTCCAGGGCAAAAGTAGTCACTGTCCAGATACAGCTATCAAGAAGGGCTGAGAGTCCAGAGAAGAAAGTGACAGCCTCTGTGCATGGTGAGGAGAGTCGGGGGATCAAGAACTGCGGCAGGCTTCACAAAGGAGGTGATGATCGAGCTGGACTCTACCAGGTGAGAAGGAAGAATTTTGTCAGAAAGGGGAGGTGGAAGCTACTACAGGTACAGAGAGCAGCACATGCAAAGGGACACAGTCCTGACAGTCCACGTTCAGAAAATGGTGAAGTCAGTGAGTCAAAAGGGCCCTAAAAATCAATCCACATTATTCTGAAACTCATAGGGACTTTACTTAAAATGGTCACGTTTCTACCAAATTAGTTGTGCATCCCAGAAGAGATCATCTTACTTCTAAAATAAATATTCTTTCCTTATTTCTTCCCAAATGAATAGATAGTTATTTTTCTGAAGTATACTTCTGATTTCTGCTGGAAAATAAGTGCCTTTAGAAATTCCATGTGGGCCCAGGAAACAAAATTAAGGCAGCCCAGGATCAGAACTACTCAGTTAGCCCATTCAAGGAGCAACCTCTTCGTATTCTATGACCCACCCCAGCATGTGGAGTGATTCAGCTCTTCAGAGCTGTCAAAGAGAAAACTTAGGACTTCTAAACTCAAAATGAACAGGCACAGAACTCATTACACCCTGTTTCATTTCTTCCTTCAGTTGTTTTCTGAGAACAATGGAAGGTGAATGCAGCCAGAGGCCTCTTTCATAAGAGCACAAGTAGGGAGGCAATTTTGTTCATAACTTTGCTGGCCCAAATGCAGTGACTGGAGATCAGAAAATATTGCTTTTTTCTTTCTCATGCAGAGAGGAGAGGAGATAAGACTTAGACCCAGGAATCAACCTCTCTCTCTCTCTCTCTCTTTCTCTCTCTCTCTCTCTCTCTCATCATATTAGACTCAACTGAAATTACAGAGGCAAAGCTAAGAGCTAAGGTCCCATTATACCGTACCATATCTGTCAATGATGTGCAGTTTCTTGGGAATTAACTAAGCAGTCTTTGCTTGTCCAGAATTTATCATCTTAGCAGCTTTTTACCTCAAGAGGCAACATAGCCTGTTGGGATTAAGAGTGTTGTTTCTTTGATTGTTTTCCTTTTGGTCTCAAGGTCTGCATGGAGCTGAGGACTGGGAGTTGCAGTCCTTCCTATGGTCAGTTATACAAGCCAATACATTTTCTGTGATTGTATTAAATGTGTTAAAAAGTAAGAGAACCAGACTATGTCAGTGTGACCTTGAATAAATCACTTATCTTTCCTAGTTTTCTCATCTGTTAAAAGGAGTTGGGCACACCAATGTTCATAGCAGCATTATTCACAGTGGCCAGGACATGAAAGCAACCGAAGTGTCCTACAATAGATGATTGGCTAAAGAAGCTGTGGTACATATATACAATGGAATATTACTCAGCCATAAGAAGAGATGAAGTATAGCCATTTGCGACAACATGGATGAAACTCGAGATAATCATGCTAAGCAAAATAAGGCAGACAGAAAAAATTGAAAATCACATGATATCTCTTATATGTGGGATGTAAACCTAAAAGCAACAAAGGAACAGGACAAACAAATAGACTCATGGACATGGGCTATAGACTAGTGGTTACCAGAGGGTAGGGGGAGGGGAGGAGGGGGGAAGTAGATGGGGTAAAGGGGGTCAAAATAGGTGGGTAGAGAGAGGGTGAAGTGGGTAAAGGGGATCAAATATATGGTAGCTGAAGGAAACTGGACTTTGGGTGGTAAACACACAATAGAATATACAGATGTTAAATTATAATGTACACCTGAAAATTACATAATTGTATTAACCAATGTTACCTCCAATAAACTCAATTAAAAAATTTTTTTTTAAAGGAATTGGGGCGGAGAACTAAGAAAACCCTGAGATTCTTGAAATTTTCTGATTTAATTGATTTGGAAAAGACTCTCTGTCATTTTGGATTGGGATATTTTGTAAGAGCCAGGGGAATTATGATTCCTTGAGTTTCTTAGTGGTGACCACAGTGATTATGGGGGAGGGGGGATAAACTGAGTAATCAAAGACTGCTGTGTAGCAGACCATGGCCTGCTTTCCAGAAACAGAGGCTTCACAAATGCTAAACTTGTATTATGGAGGTATACTATAGAGGAAAGAGTACAGACAGATTAGAAGTCCTAGATAAGAGTTAGCCACTGAACTAACTCACTGAGATTATGAACAGGGGATATCCATATTTTAGGGCCTCAGTTTACTTGTGGGTGAAATGAATATGGTAGGCAAACTTTAAGGAGTTCCCCATCATTTATGCTTCCTTGTATCCATACTCTTGTGTAATATCCTCCCCTCAAGTATAGGCAGGACCAGTGACTCGTTTCTAACCAATATAATACAGCAAAGGTGGTGGGATGACAGTCCCATAATTACATTACACAAGGCTGTAACAGTCATCTTATTAGTAGACTCTATTGACTGTCTCCCTTGCTGGTTTTGATGCAATAAGCTATCATATAGAGAGGTCCACATGGCAAGGAACTGAGAGTGTCCTGTGGCTGATAGCCTGCGAGGAGCCCAGGCCTTTAGTCCAACAATCCTCAAGGAACTGAATCCTGGCAACAACCACATGAGCTTGGAAGTGGATCCTTCCCTCAGTCAAGCTTCAGATGAGACTCCAGCCCTGGCTAACAGTTGGATGAGAGACCCCGAAATATGGGACACCGCTAAGCTGTGCTTAGACTTCTGACCCACAGAAACTGTGAGATAATAAAGGTGTGTTGTTTGAAGCCACTAAGTTTGTGGTAAAATGTTACACAGCAATAGATAAATAATACAACAAAGCAGTTGGAAACTACTATACCTGACATGCTATGAGTACAATTATTATATTCTTGTGCTATCAGCATTACACACATAAATGAAACCATTCCATTATGACATAGGCAAACACATCATAAGCTGCTGTTTCTGTGCTGAGTTGCGAATAATTTATCTTCCTAGAACCCTAAGGTACTTGTCCTATATTTAAATTCTCATTTAATCAGGCCTCATTTCCAGGCTTTTTACTGCTGATTGCAAACACCATACTCACAAGCAAAGGTCCACGTTCACACGCTCAGGTCCCGCATTACACTGAATTTAATTAAGGATCAACCTGAAATAAAATGACTCCAGCAGAAAAGAATGGAAAAGAGGACTCCTCAGAGTAAAAGTCTCAGGACATGCAGCAAAAGGCTTCAGTATAATTATTTGGCAGTGTTGAGAGAAAGGGTCAAGTAGAAGAATCTGCCAAAATGAAGTAAGCCTAAGGAAGAATTAACCTACCAAGGAAGCCCCATTTCTGCAATAAAAAATATGGCCACTTGTATTTTAATAGCAGCTAAAGATATTGGGCTTCATTTTATGAACTGATTTGTTCAAAGTGTGAAAGAACCTTGGTAAGCTGTAAGTTATTCGACACACTTTGTTCCTTTCCAAGCCTGCTTTTCTGGAATCCCGACATCTTCTACACATAAAATCAACATTATGGACTGCCTTGTTTTGGACATGAAAAGAACAAGACCGAAGTCTGGCTAGTGTCTGAGATGGTGGCTGTTGGAACATTCCAGAGTGATACAGAGGAAATATGACACCCCCACACACACACCAGCAAGGGCCTTCTAGACTGGTGAGAGAGCTAGACACTTTCTGTTCCAGGAGAATTTGATCGGTGTTGCTGCTGTGGCAAACAGGAGTAAGATGTGCCAAGAATATGAGGAGGTGAAGATATTCTGAGATCAGTACAGGGCTGGAGGGCCAGTGCGCAATGCTCAGTAAACGTTTTTTGAGTGAATGAATGAATGAAGCATTAACTTTTGCTTTTATAGGGCTAGAGCTACATTTCCCCAGGGTTTCCCCTAGCACTTCTACTTTGTCATCAAAAGTAAGAATAAGATCTACCACTACCCTTCAAGGAATTTATAGGCAAGCAAGACTCGTAAAATGACCAAATACAACCCTATAGGTAAAGACAAGGCCCGGCCCAGTTCATTGAGCTTGGGAGAAATTTCAGGAGACTGGAATTTCGGGTGATCCCCTTCAAAACTCTAAAAAAAGGCTGTATTAGGCAAGAATATTTTTCCTTTCCTTTTCTTTTCTTTTCTTTTCTTTTTTTATGGTATGACACCGTGGTTTTAATTTGCATCTCTCCAATGGCTACAGGAGACTGGAATTTCGGGTGATCCCCTTCAAAACCCTAACAAAAGGCTGTATTAGGCAAGAATATTTCTTTTTTCTTTTCTTTTCTTTTCTTATGGTATGACACTGTGGTTTTAATTTGCATCTCTCCAATGGCTGGTGATATAGAACAAATTTTCATTTGCTTATTTGCCATCCATATGTTTACCTTGGTGAAGTGTCAATTGATATCTTGCCCATTTTTAAAACTGAATTGTTTATTTTCTGATTTTTGAGTTTTGACACCTCTCTCTATATTCTTGATACGAGTCTTTTGTTGGATATATGATTCTAAAATAGTTTGTTCCATGTGGACATTTCTTGATGAATCCAAAGTCTGCTGCTTGTGGCCCCAGCAGAAAGCCCTTGGAATTCCAGATTTAAGATAGAGGGAAGTGTCCCTTCTCCTTCAGGTGTTGCCCTGTACTCAGTCCCTGCGCTCCTAGGTCAGCAGCCCGGACAGCGACCTCGGCCTAGGAGGGCCACTTGCTGACGGGGGAAGTCGCGAGGGGCCCCGGCAGGGCCATTGTGGCGCGGGGACAGCCGCCTTTGTGTGTCCCGGGCTCGTGCGCCCCGCCGGGCGGCCGCCTTCTGCAAAGAACACCCCACCGTGGCGCCATACCTGGCCCTTTGTCACCAGCTGCCAAAGAATTCAGAAAATCAAATTTATTTCCCGATTACAGCCGGCGCGCCCCTTTGTGCAGCGAGGTCTCTTTAACTGTTGAAATTCCAGCAGACATTGTGAAGGCCTTTATGGCGCAAAGAAAAGCCGGCTGCGCCTCTGCCCCGGACCCCGCCGCCCCGCCTGGCTCCTCTGACTCCCCAGCTCCTGTGGGAACTCGCCATGGAAGTTCTTCTCTCAATAAAAATCGCTAACGAGCCCCAAGACGTTGGGTTCTCAAGTGTCTTCCCTGTTAAAGAGGATAAATCAATAGGCATTTTTGAGTCCGGAGGGTGTGTTTCTTTGCCGCCCCCCGCCCCACCTTCGGGAATGAAAAGATGAATGATAACTCGATTTTTTAGCAGCCCAATGCGGTCCTCAACTCGCCCCAGCAAGTCCCATTTCATCCTGAGTTTTCAGCACTAACCGCTCCTCTCCTGTGCCAAAGTCCTCCCAGGGCTGCATGCTAATCTGAAAATGCCTCTTAGGCCAGATTCTCAGCTAAGGCACCTGCAGATAAAAAGATGTTGCCGTTATTTTCCTTGATTAGGTTGATATTTTCTGAAATACAAAATATTGCCTTGCCAAGTTTTTGTGTTTTGTCTTTTTCGTTGATGGAGCAGGGGCAAAATGTCCTTTTTTTTTTTTTTTTTTTTTAAAGAAACTAATAAAAGGAAAAAGGCAATCCAGAGTAGGCACATGCTTACAACAGATAGGGTTTACACTCTTTGTGTTCACTCATAAAGTAACGTGTAAGAGAGATGGTTACACACAAATCTACCAACACATATCACATCAGTCCAATAATCTCTCATGTGAAAACACTTACAAAGACCATCATAATTCCTACTCTCATTATAAAATAATATATAGCACTACAATTTGAATTATATAGTCATGAAGCAAAGAATTCCATAATAGGAGAATTTGATCCATTGGTTGTAAATTATGCATGTTATAAAGCTTTCGTAAACACTAAAAAATAACAATAATGAAATATAGCACTTGGGCAGGAGTCTTTTTTTTCTCTACCTCTTTTTTTTTCATGAGAATTTGGAGATGTCACTCAGTTGTTCTGTGACTAAAGGAAGTGAATATAAATCAGTGCCACATTTGCTAACAAACAGCATTCCTCTCTTTATGCACATCTGTGTGTCTATACACACACACACACACACACACACACACACACTCCATAAGCACACTTATGGGGCCCACTCAGCTTCCCCATAATTTTACAAAAGAGTAACTCTAATGTTTTCTGCTTCCTAGGGAGTCAGTGGGCAAGGCAGTGAATTGGATACCTACACCAGAGAAGGCCTGAGAGGCGTAATCAAATAAGGGAGCCACTTGAACTGAACTCCCAGCAGGAGCCGGAGGGAGGCCTGAAGAGGTTACAGGTACTTTTTATCCAGCCTCGCAGGAAAGCACCAACTTCCTGCTGCTAGAAATTTGTCTGCACATTTTTTCCTCATTCATACAGAGAGCTGGGGTTCAGGAGACACTGGGTTGATAAGATAACTTGATTAAGGCTGGGACAGATGACACGGGAGTACCAAGTCGGCTCAAAGGAATCTGTGCTCTCCTCTTTAACCTCTCCTTGGGAGCCTACAAATTATATCTATTAATGTATCAGCCCCCTGGCATCACACAAATACGTCGTCCGCTTAAATGTATGTCAATCATTCACAGGAGCCTTTCTGGAATTCCCACCACATTTTCATTTCTCTTCTCCCTTAAAAAAAAAAGTTTAACCTGTTGAGTTGTTCAGACAATGGCTCACAGCCTGCCTCCTCTTGCTGAAATCACTTTGGAGGAAGAAGTCGAGTTCGTCTGCCAAAGAGTTCAGACAATTATTTGAATGGGCCCTGGGCAGCTGGAACATATCCAGGGGAGGGCCACTATGAGATGGAAGGGTTTGGAAGTCATGTTCAGCGAAGCATGGATAGAAACCCCAGGGATTAGCCTGGAGAAGAAAACACAGAGAACTGGAGATCCGAAGAAGTGCTAAGGGGAAGAAGGATGAGTATCTTCTGTGGGCCCTGAGAGAGCCCAGGGAGAAATAGACGTTCACCAAGTGCCAGCAAAGTGCCTGGATGAGAAATGGGCCACGTGCTGGGGCCGCCCCAGGCGGATGTGAGGAAATCTGCAGTGTGGCCACAGCTGCAGGAATCATAACTTGCCCTTCCGGTATCTGAGCCAGAAGACAGCCCGCTATTGAAAGGCTGAGAAACTTCAGCTCCAAATATTGTAGGGGTTTAATTGAGGGTTAATTTAGTAAACAGTATTATGTACAGATTTTTAAGTGTACGGTTTAGTGAGTTTTGACTTATGTAACCACCACGCCAGCCAATATATAACTATTTTCATCACCCCAGAAGTTCCCTTGTGCCCTCTTTCTGGTCCAATCATCCTCACCTTGCCCCACCGCCACCTCCCCCACCCACACCCCCAGGTAATCACTGTTCTGAATTCTATCACTCTAGATCAGTTTTGTCTGTTTTAGAAATGTATTTAAATGGAATCATTCAGTATGTATGCTTTTGTGTCTGGCTTCTTTCACTTAGCATGCTTTTAAGATTTATCCATGTTGTTTACTCCTTGCTATTACTGAGTAGTATTTCCTAGTAAAGAAATAATATATTTTGTTTGCCCATTTTTTTGCTGATGGATATTGGATTGTTTCCAGTTTAAGGCTATTATGAATGCAGCTGCTACAAATGGCCTTGCACAATTTCTCATTGCTGGGTTATAGGGTATATTCCAAATGCAATTTCGACCAAGACTGCAAAGCAAAGAAAGCCTGAGGTTTTTAGCTAAGGTGTGGTTTTTAGTCAAGACAAGGAAGTGTTTCTGGGAGTCGACAGTTTCTAGCTGTTCATATCTTCCTCAGAAAGGATAAATTGCAACCCAATTACTCTCACTGGTGACAGGAGGCATACACCAGGACTGATCTAGGTAGCCTAGAGTTCTTCATGAGCAAGAATATTTATCTCAGCAAAATGGATATCGCCATCATTCAGGTCTACTCAAAACATTTACTGAGCTCCTATTATGTGCTAGGCCCTGTGAGTACACTAGGGCAGTGGTCTCCAACCTTTTTAGCACCAGGGACCGGTGCTCTTATAAGAATCTAATGCCTCATGATCTGAGGTAGGGCCGAGGTGGTGATGCTAGCGCCGAGGAGCGGCTGCAAATATAGATGAAACTTTGCTCATTTGCCCACCACTCACCTCCTGCTGTGCTGCCTAGGTCCTAACAGGCCACGGACCGGTACCGGTCCACATCCCAGGGATTAGGGATCCCTGTACTAGAGGCTATGAGAAGAGAGAAATAATTTGAAGAGCCTCGATCTTTGAAGTGCTTGCAGTCTAGAAGGAGAAATACAATGAGTAATAAATTATGAAACCATAACTCAATGTCAACAAACACTTATGGTTCACCTGCTTTGCTGGTGTGCTGGGGAGATGGTCAGAAACCTGCGGTAAGAGAAGGCTGAGCCCACTCTTCCTAGCACTAGGAAAAGAGCCTCCTACCCTGGGAGAACACATCAGGCAGAGGGACAGGTTGGATTTGGATCTGGAACAGGTATTCCAGAACCCAGATCTGCTGTGTCACCTTGGGACACAGAACCTCTCCATGCCAAGGGTTTTCATGTATACTCATTGCCTCATTTCAGGCGGTCCTGAGGATGATATTGGCACTAAGGCTTGGAAGGTCACAGCAAAGCCATCAAGACACAGAGCGTTGGTTATGGGTGGCCCTTTAGAGTTCATGTTCTACTCCATTCCAAGAACAGATGTGGAAACTGAGAACCATGCTGAGAGAAGTTATTTTTTCAATGTCACAGGGCAAAAATGCTTTTCCTTCCCAGTATAATCATTATTCCACTGTATCAGTCTACTGTATCAGTTTATTATAAAGTTCTTATTATATGGCAGAAACCTATTTACAATGCTGGTTTTAGAGGGATGAGATTAGCACATTCTCTGTAGGATTGGTAGGTTAATCAATCAGACTTCGCATGTGAGCAGCTGTTACATTTGGAGAAACATGTTTTAATCCAGAAGTAGCCTAAACTGCATGATAAAAATTGTACACCATGTTATGATTGTGGCTTATTTGTTTTCTCTGCTAAGTGTTGGTCTTTTGGTTTATTTCCTTGTCATTGTTCTATACACAGGTTCGACAACTGTGTAATCATAGAATACTGTATAAACTACTTTATATTTTGCTTTTGACATAGAGTAAAACTTCCTTACTTTAGCTAAACTACTCTGGTCTTTAAAAACATTGATGTATATTTTATTACTACAAGGAGGAAAAAAGTTGTAAACAGGCACTAGAATAACTAAGGGGATCGCTTCGTAAATTATATAAATGTCTAACCATTGTGCTGTACACCTAAAGCTAGTACAAAGTAATATTGAATGTCAATTATAATTGGAAAAAAAAAGTTGTGAATATGTTGGAGTTTCATACTATCTCCTAAACAATTATTAACTGATTCATTTACAAGAAAAAAAGAGACGAATTTGGATTTATTCAAATACGATAGGAATTGATTCAAAATTTATCTGCAAATCAGAGAGAACAAAGACACCAATGTTCACAATTCCTGCTTTGTGGTTTTTAAATAATACTAAAAATTATAAAGTACTCTATACTACACAACACTTTAAATTTTGCAAGACATCTTCATATCCTTTCTTTTCTTGGAACACCCAACAAATGGGCAAGGCATATGTTATCTCCATTTTGCAGATTAAGAAAACAGAGGCTAGGGATAAGTGGTTTATCCATGTTCACTCAGGTAGCATGTCTACATGGCCTCCACCACACCACCCTCCGCCCACAGAGCGATGCAGTACCAGGCACCAGCCCCTCATTGCACCCAGATAAAATACGAGAACGTGACCACTAGGAGCAGTTCTTTTTGAGTTAATTGAGATATCTGTGATCAGAGGAGATTTAAAAAAAACACGCACACAAAGTATTAATTTCTGTATGTCTTCTGCCAGAAACAGAGCTGGCCCCATAATTTTCAAGACCTAGTACAAAATGAGAGTGTGGGGCCCCTTGTTCAAATAGCAGGGGCCAAAAATGCCATTAAAAATCCTAAAATATAAAGCTTTTTCTTCTCTTGTCTCTCTCTTGACTTGTCATGATGGTTTTTATTTGCTCTTTAATATCATTCTAAGTAAAGGAAATTAAAATTTTAAATTATGAGCATGAGTTTTATTGTTCATCTTTAGATTTACAATGCCAGTTTTAAATACAAATATAAGTGCATTTAACTCTTATGCAGAGTCACCGAAATTATAGAATTTTGATTCTGTAGCTCACACAGTCACATGTTTTTTGTTTTGACCACAACAGTGGAAGCGCAGCTCGAAACTACTCGATACTTTGCAAGACACACACAATTCTCCCAGCACTCTGATGAGGCCACTGAAAAGACAAGCAACTCTGCATCCTCTTATCTCTCCCTTTCCTTCTGCCATCGTTTTCAGTGTAAATGATTAGCTCATCAATAAGAAAGATATGATGAGGTTCTTCGGTCAGTCGTGTTTCTTAGAACGCCATTGTCATCTTTCTGCATTCTTCCACTTTGATTTGAACAGAAAGCATGGGCTTCTCAGGGTCATCAGCACCCTGCTTACTCAGTTGCAGACATAGCACATTTAATTTATTTTGAGTGTCATTGAACCCCCATGCACTGTGGACCCACGGGGATTCTGCGCTCCTGGGGCATGGAGAATGTACTATACAAATGGAGTAGCAAGCAGGAGCAGTAGACAAGTGTATTGCACGTATCTCCCTTGCTCCACCGTCTCATTAGACTTCACTTATCAAACAGAAATTCAAGATGAAATTATTTATAATGTCAAGACAGTGACAGCAGAGTATTAAACCAGACACAGGGCCCTTTCCAACACAGAGTCCTGGACAATTGCGCAGATCACATGCCCTTGAAAATGGCCCTGGTCGGAAATCAAAATCAACCTTGATTATTGCTAGTCCAGAGCCTTTGAGGGTGTAAACACATCTCTCAGGCATGAAGTGTGGCCAAACTTCTCGATGAGTTCCAGGGTGAACTCCCTTCCTCACACCATGGCTGGAGCTGATAAGGCTCAGAGAAACGCTATCCTGTAGGGAGATGGAATATCCAGTACTGCTCTACTCAGCAGCCATCTGCCTGTAGCTAGGTGACTTGGGGATGAGAACGGAAGAGGGTACAATCAGCTGAGCACAGAGACAGTGCAGTGAAAGGAGAAATCTTGTCAAGGAAATGATATCATGACCACAAATTAAGAGAGAAATCCAAAATGTCATCTTAATCTACGGGTGACTTCCTCCAAAAAAATAATGTTTCAAGAAACTCATCATTGAAGCTATCTCTCTGGCACATGATGGACGATCCCTAGAACAGCTGTGAGAGAGTGGAAAAAGTCAGGGCTTCTAAGTTCTGGTCACAGCTCTACCTTTTTCTTGATGTCTGACTCTACGTGGGCCACTTAACTTCCCCGCATTTCAGTCCTCTTATCTGTAAAATGAGAATAACGATGCCTAATCCAGAGGTAGGGTGCTTGTGAGAATTCAACTAAAGAATGGGTTGTGAGCCAAAAATCACTGTACTCACTTGAAGACTTGTGTACTGCCTTGGCATGTTGGTATCCTGTGTGTAAATGGTATATATCACATACAGATCCCATCAGGAAATTTCACTCTGGGGCAGAGTGATTTACAAAGCCTGCTCAGAAGTGGAGTCAATTAAGGTCAGCTTTCTATGTTGCTAAACAACAGGGGATTCTGGGTTCAGTAACGTTGAAAGGCAGGCCCAACACACCCCTTGAAACCGGGCTTTTGAGAGGGTTCAAAGGAATGCGAAACAAAAGCCTCTCTTTGTGATGTTTTCACTCTTCCCTCATTGTCCTCTTTCACCCTCCAAGGGCCTTCATGTAAAGAAAGGGGCTGCTAATGTGGCGAGTGGGAGTTTAAAATTGTCCTGGGCCAACAATGTTGGCACATTCTGCCGGGGCCTCATTACAGAATCATCTGAAATGCTTGAGAAGTGTTTCCCACTCATTAGCATAAATAGCAGAAAAACTCTTTCACAAACAAAGCAGGTTCCATCTGCCCCCAGTATGTCCTCACCTTGACTTCAAATGGCCAGTCCCTCCCCCAGCACAATACCGGGAGCGCAGGCCTCCGAGGCCCCAAGCACCCCACTTCAGAATGGCATTCAGTGAAATATCAACACGGTAACCTGCATGTTTATTCATTGGCCATCCCCCTCCTTTTAATGGAGTCCCTTCCCCATTGTGGCCACTTGATTCTTTCACAGACCTAAAGGGGAGACGCAGGGAGAGGCTTCCTTTCCAAGCTGTTGGCATCCTTAGCAACCCACACCTTGTGAGTGGGTCGACCAGGCTAATTAGTTTTGTTCTGCCTTTTTGGCCCAAGCATATTTTGTCAGGTATTCTGCTGTGGGATTAAAGAGTCATTAATCACCCCAGCCTGAGGCTGACAAGGTAGCTTTTACAATGAAGTCCACTTCCCTGGTGTTGCCTGCATCCAAGGCTGGATCTGTTTTGCATTATGTTGCAGAAGAATGTAAGGGCTTCTTCTCCCCATCAACCTTAAGACATCTACCCCAGGCCCTAGTCCTGTAAGAGGCTAGTGCCAGGGACAGAGTTAGCATCTATCTCGCAGGCAAACTGTGCTCACAGCGGCTGGGTGGAGTTGGTTCTGAGAAGGGCATTTCGCAGAACGAGATTATAGCATGACAGAGTTGGGGTGGGGGTGGGGACCTCAGTCACCATCCACACAGCCCCACATTTTACTGAAGAAAGCACTGACGCTCAGAAAGAGGGATAAACAGCAAGTCACTGTGAGAACCAAGATTAGAACTGGCATCTCACCGCTAAGGCTACCATCACATTTGATTCCAAATCTAAGTTTTTTATAACCATTTTCAACACAATTGACATTGTTGTGTTTGGCATTTCAGAGAGCCCTGAGTTCTTCAGAGGAGAAAGAAGGGAAGTCATTTTCATGTACCAAGTGCTACAAAAGGCTTGGTATTGAGATCGGTGTTTTGCATACAAATGATTTAACTTAACTTAAATGTCATTTCAATGAGATGACTGGCGAAAGTGCTAAGCAACTACTTAGTTCTCACTCAACACAACAGTTTTCCTAGGTAGGTATTATTATCCCTATTTTTGATGGGCAAAAATCAAAATGCAAAAAGTTTAAGTAACTCATTCACAGCCTATATATTTTCCCAGGTTCCAGACTGCCTTTTGAAAAGATGAGAAGAGTTCCCTAAATCCAGGTGTTCTTCTGAACTTTCATGATTACTTTTATAAATCATAAATTAAAGTTTTGGTCAGTCATTTAAACATCAGATTATCAAGATTTATTGTTTCCTTTTTATCTCGTAGATTTGTGATAGTTTTTCTCTGCTGATGCTCTCTTGTCTTCTTTTCTTCCTTTGTCCTTTCATTAATTTAATAAACATTTATTGAACACCTATGATGCAACGTTCCGAGGATGCTGAGATTGCAAATGCATGGCTGCCTGCTCCCTTTATCATGAAGCTACTGGAAAATGAGCTCCTCACAAATAAGAGAGTAAAACGAAAAAGAAGACCTGGGATATAGGGAACCGGAAATCCAACCCAGACAGGCAGTGAAGGAAGCCCCAAGAGGCTGCAGGGGGTCCCAGGAACATGAGGGAACACCAGTCGTGAAGGGTCACTAGTCCTCACTGCTGCAAGGCAGAGCTCCTGGAGAGGCTTCTGGACAGAGATGAATTCGATAGAACACCTACCTGATCGTCCAAATAACTATGGAGGGGATTTAGATCTTTGGCAAAGAGTTTGAACTTTAATTATTGCTTAATACAAAGGAAACGAAGCAAATGAAAAAATAAGACAGTTACTAACTTCAGGAAAGGAAAAGTAATGACAGTTTATTAAAGGGTTCTGTTACAAATATAATTTATATTTTCACAATGCTGTTAAAAACAAGACAATAGGCTCAAAATGGAGTCACTTATGCTAAGTCCCATGCCATCAAACCAAAAATTAATTGTGTTTCATGCTCTCCCAGAAGTGGAATCTTAAAACAGCCAGTTGGGATTTGCCTGATCGGCACTAGTGAGGTAATCTGCTTGATAGACCACTGCCATTCCTGAAAGTAACCTTCCTACTATAACTTCTTTTTTCTGCTCCCTTCTTTCTATATAGCTCTTTGGAGCTCTTTACTATCTGTTAGGTTGGATGCTGTCTGATTCATGAATCATTGAAGAAAGTCAATAAGATCTTTAAAATTTACTCAGTTGAATTTTTTTTTTTAACATTGTAAACATAGGGTTTTAAATAAGTGCATTTGTATATAACAATATTGGGAGCATGAGAAATGGAAAAGGAGTATGTACATGAGGAGAGAGGGTGAAGAGGGCAAGAGATGAAAGAGCTAAATTCATCTTTCATAGTGGGAACTCAAGAGTTAATGCTTAAAATTGAAAAATCAGAACAGAAACACAAGCATGTTAGAGACAACCCTTGCAGAACTATTTGACTCTCTAAATTATGTCCATGTGAAACTTTGGTAAATATAAAAACTAAAATTAAAACGTCATTGACTAATTCAATTTTAAAAATTAGACATTGCGTTTGTTGTCAAGAGGTTAGCAACATCATTGGGAGACTGTCAGGTAAAGAAATATTTTAAGTATACCTGGGAAGTGCTGGCGATTCTAGTCTATTCGGAGGTGGACGAAGAGGTGGACGGGGGAGGGGAAAGCCAATGTCTTGAATAGCTGCAGCTGGGAAAGCTAAGGAGCCCTAGAGAATGTGTTCCATAAACAACGAAAGTTTGGAGGCAGGAGAAGGAGGTTAGAGCATTGGAGAGATAATCCTTAGACCCTGTCTGATGAGGTGGACTGGACTGGAAAGTGAGCCTGACCTGGACCCAGTTTGAATCCCAGATTCTGTACTTATAGGTCACATGACTTCAGACAAGCTATTTAAGCTCACTGAGCCTCACTTTCTACATCTATAAAAAAGAAAAATAGCTCCCCCAAATACTTTTTGTTGGTTTAAAAAACCCCAATGGGTTTTAGAAAAACAGGATCAGGACAGAAGTGTCATATTCATTCCAAGAAACATTTTTTGAATATTGCCTGTGTTCCAGCTAATACACTATATCGCTAGAGTAGACTTTGTTTTCCTTAACTATACAGTTTTTGAATTATTCCTGTTAAACTTCCTCTGATCATCTATTTATCAAAGTCACTTTGAGTTTTCTTTGTTTAAAACATTAGCAATCCTTTTCAACTTAGTGTTAACTACAAACTAAATAAGTATGCTTGCCATTTCACTATTTCGATTCAGTTCAAACACACGCGCGCACGAAAGGAAAAAAAAAGGAATAAAAAGAAAGGAAAGAAAAGAAAAGAAAAAGAAAAAAATATCTCCCACCCAGGATTATTTTTAGGGTTGATTCAGAGAAATTTATAAAGCCTCTACAAAATAACACATACCTGGCACTAAATAAAAGCTCGTCCTCAAAAACGTTATCAACAAAACTCATAAGGTCATTTTCTTTTCTTTCTTGCAAATGTAGAAAATACAGATATGATCTATTCAAATCTACAGAATGACTGAAAGACATAAAGAAATGACTTGTACTTAGTTTATCAGCCCTGCTATATGTTTAATTCCTGAATAGACTTTCCTGGGTCTGTCTTTCAATTTTTAAAGATGCTGTCAAATCGTCCATTAAAGCCATTTTTCTTACACATTCTTTTTTCTCATGTCAAATATTTTCTTAGTTTGAACTCTCCAAAAACTATACAGGCAATCTGTCCTTGTTTTATCTTTTCCCCCCAGGTCCTCACCCCACATATCTATCTCTTTTTCTCAATCTGTTTCTCTGTCTGTCTCTCTTTGTATCTCTCTCTGTGTCTCTCTGCCCCCTCAGGCCCAAAGACACACCTCTTCTTTCCTTCTTTCTCTCTGTCTGAGGCTTCGCCCTCTCTGCCTATGCTCATCAATAAGAGCCTTGCCATCCTCCCTGCTTCACTCCCCTGTCATCAGCGGGTATGCCCTTCCCACATCAATGTTGGTCCCAAAGACTTGAGGCTGTTTTCAAAAAAGATTTAATATTCCCATAACAAACGAAAATTTGACTTAGCCTCGGGAAAAATATAATCAGAGGCTGGCCTCCCAGACTTTCAGGGGGTGGGAACGGGTTCCCCAGAGGGTGGGTTTTTAAAAAATACATTTACTTGTAGTATTTTACAGGGGAAGGTGGGGTACAGGGAAGCAAAAAATCTGTCTGAACAAGAGAGGTATAATTCAAAAGCTGCCACACAGTAAGTGGGAACCTCCAAGGAGGGTAGATCATCACTCTTTATGGGTTTGACAAGAAGGTTGATGGGAGAAGTCGTGACTGGACTTGTACCTGCTCTTCAAGGAGCATGAAAAACGCTGCCGGCCTCGTCCCATTCACAGTTTGGGGAGGGTGGGAAGGGCTAAGCAGTACCAGGGAAACCATCCTCCACAGATCTTTATATATATAATCACTAAGCTAGGAGATAAAAGTTAGCAGTATATTTTATAACCATGCTAATGTCATATGTCATTAAAATCATAACTACTATTTATTGAATATTTGCCATGTGCCAGACACTGTGCTAAGTATTTTGCATGCAATCCACATTTAAGTCTTATAACAGTTCCATGAAGGTGTCTCTACTATGATTTTTCCTAATTTACAAATGAGAAAACGAAAGCTTAAAAAGGTAGCGATTTGCCCAGAGAAAGCCAGCACTCAGACAAATGCAGATTTTCCCTGATTGCAGAGCCATTTAAAAGTGGCAGGATCATTTTTAAAGTATTAATTTGTATGCATTTTTCCTGAATTTTCATAAGTCTTCCGAGTAGATAGACAGTCCTGCCTCAGGGTTTTCTGTAGGACATTATGCAAAAAAGCCTAAAAATCTAGTTTCTTGCAAACAACAAATCTAATTGTTTGTAGAAGCCAAAGTGCAGAGAGATGCCAGGTGTCCTTGAGGGACATTTTAAAGTATCCAGGAGAGAAGAGTGATGAGAAATTTCTCCCAGCCTGGGAGAGGTCCCTGGAGTCCTTTACAGTCTCAGCTGTGTGGGAGGTGGCAGAGCCTCCTCAGGACAGCTCCGTGCTGCACCAGGAAGGTCAAGCCTGGGAGGGCTCAGGGCTTCTCAGCCTCCCCTGGGGCCTGTTGGGGAGAGAGAAGGCGAGAGTCCCAGTGGTGACTGGGGTTGACTTCCTCCAGGAATGGATGGGGGCATGGAGGACTTAAGATAATTCTAAACAAAACAAAGAAAGTAGTATTTCTTACACAAATGAATTTAGGTACTAAGAATCATACCCACCACAAAATCACATACTGAATAAGTGAGTAGACAGTCCCTCCATCTCAAACTTCTATTTTCTGCCTGTTAATAAGAGTTTGGTCACATGGGATCAGAGGATTGGCACAAAAATTTGAAAAAGCCAAGTTTTATCTTCATCTGCTGCACAGAGGAAAACCAGTCTTCACACTGCAGAGAAGCTTTGCCCCAACTCACCCTCAACCTAGGGATCACCCACTGAGCTCACCCTCCAGCTCCAGGAGGACTAAACATATCAAACACAAAGCCAGTGGAATCCATCATTGCAATGGAGAAAGCATCTGCCCCCATGCGCAGCCCATGGCCAGGGACTCAGCCAGAAACTCTCCCCCAAACCATCTCATCCCCTTCCCCTGAAGCTTGAACATATTTAAAAGTAAGAAGATACTATTTTTTTGGAGTAGGTTTGTCTGACTTTAGGATGCCCACGAGATGCTCATTTAGAAGTTCTCATTGTATCTTTTACTTCCCCTTCCCAATGAAATTTGTAATGACATATTTGTTTGTATAACTATTTGTCTAATCTCTGTCTTTATGTTAGAAGTTCTGCAGGGAAAGGACTATGCCTTGTCCTTCGCTGTATCCCTAGTCAGTAGCACAGTTTCTGGAATATAGGAGATGTTCTATTAACACTTAGTGAATGAATCATAGAATGAACACAGAGCAATCATATTTGGCCAAAACCTTAGTGATCATTCAGCACAATGCCCTGGGAAGCTAAGGCCCAGAGGGGTTGAACAACTTGCCTAAGATTCCAAACTTGGTTGAAAAAAATTCAAGGACTCCAGGCAGAACTTTGAGTGACTCTTTTCTCTTTGATTCTATCATCCTTCAGTCTCTGAATCTGTCATGAATCGACCAAAATCAAATCCTGGACCACCTGTCTGTACCCATCATTGTCTTTCCTTTATGCTCTTAAGCTCACCCATCACAATATTGTCTCAGTCCTCTTCTATCTATATTTTTGGTGCCTTCTGTCCCCTACAGTGTCTCAGTCTTCCCAGCCATTAAAAAATGTTCTTTCTTCCTTCTTGCAAAGAGTTTTGTATTACGGGATTGACAGGCTTTAAAATATGTCCTTGTTCAACAGATATTCACTGAGTACCTATAAATATGGACACTCTTCTAGTACAAGGGACACAGCAATAAGCAATATAAGCCCTCATAGGGCATATATTCTGCTGCAGAAGACAGATTATAAAGGTAAACCAATAATAAAATAATTTCAGATAGTGGCCAGTTCTATGAAGAAAAGAAAACATGGTAAGGAGTTATAGGAAGTGAGGGCTATTTTGGATCAGGAGTTAGAGAAGACGTCACTGAAAAAGAGGTATTTAAGTTGAGGCTGAATCATGAGAAAAGGCCAACCTGTAGAGTTCTTGCGGAAAGGATTCCGGGCAGAGGAAGTCACTACTGGGATGAACCTGAGAACCTGGCCAGTTGCCGGGACAGAGTGAGCAATGCTTACAAGGTGTCAGTGAGGTGGGCCAAAGGCAGATCACATAGAGTTTTGTAGGCCTCCTGTAGTCCACGGAGGAATATTGAATTTTATTCTGTATGCATCAGGAAGCCATTGAATATTTTTAAGTTGGGAGTAATATGCTCTTTTCACATTTCAAAATGACCAAAAGCCTTGGCAGCAACAGGAAGACAAATTAAGAGACTACTGTAGTGGTCCAGCCAAGAAAAGAGTGTCCCAGTACTAGGCTGGTAGCAGTGGAAACTGCTAGAAGTGACTGGACTTGGGAAATATTTTGGAGATAGAGCTAACATGAATTGCCGATGGATTGCATGCAGGAGATGAGGGAAACAGAAGAATCAAATATAACTCCCAGATTTTTGGCTTGAGTATAGGAGGACGGTGGTACATTTCCTAATATGGAAGAGGATTTGGAAAAAGCCTCTTTGTAGGGTGCAGGTTACCAGGAAATGGTTTCGGGTGCATTAAGTTCAAGAGGACTATTAGACGGTCCAGTGGGGATGCCAAGTAAGCAGGTAGATATACAACCCAAGGAATAGACAATGACTGAGAAATCTCTGAACTCTAACAGAAAGACAGGGCAAGACTGGGGATAGGGTTGGAAAAAGAGAGGCCTCCTATTTCTTCTTGAGTCGTACCACCCAGCCACTGGACAGGTGACACTCCCTAGTGGTTTCAGCACAGCAACCTCTTTAACTTAGTCTTCTCAGGTCTAACCCCTCAGCTGCAGGGACATGGGGCTGTCTAATGAATTACTTAGCATTGTGAACTGTCCACAAGTCCTACCTCCAACTGTGGGACTTCCAAGGTCTAAACTAGGTAGTACAGTGGACATATCAGTTGTCCATGAACCAACTGTGCTCACCCCACCCAGTTTTTTGCTTGCTGGTGAAGATTACTGATGACATTAGGGAACCTCTGTGCCACTCTTGGAAGGGCCACTGTAAGGCTCTTTGTTAGGTGCTGCAATAAACGTCTTTATTTTTAAAGCTTCTTAGAACTGGCCCTTTTCTTCCCTCCATATACTTAGATTTCACATGGAGCTCACCCCTGCAAGCACAAAAACCCCTTTACTCTAACCACTCTCACTTGTCTCCTGCCATGTGCTACGTATTCAGTAAAATGTAATGAAGATGCAGACCTGTCTTGGTGGTGCCCGTCTTTGTGGGTCTAATAGTCTGGCGACAGATGTTATACGGGTAAATGACTAAATGTGTCATTACAAATTGGGATTAGTGCACCTTTGAAGGGGAAGGACGGTGTGCTGTGAGAGACAGCCTTTGAATCTGTTCATCTGAGGAGGCATCTCTGAGGAGGTGGAATTTAACTAAGACCTGAAAGATGAGGAAGAGAGGACAGAGGAGTAGTTCAACAAGAGAGAACAACTCAAAGTGTGACGTGTTCCCATTCCTTTTGAAACAGAAGTTACCCTCTGCTATATGACTTAGTGTTGTCACTCTGAATCTAAATTATCTTAGGACCTGGGAGGTGGAAAGGATGCTTTTACCCCTTCACTAGGCATCCCCAAACAAAGAACAATAAAGCCTCTCCCCCAGGAAGTTTGTCCAGCAATGCTTTTTTTTCCTTTGCTTTTTTTTTTTACTTTTTGGAGGCACCTACAGATTCTCCTTTTGCGGGGAATGAGAATTGAGGCTGGGAAATAGTACTCAAGGTTTCCCAGTCAGGAGAGCTGGCCTTGAGAAAGAAGTGTCAACTCCAGGGATCCAGAGTCAGGTAGGCCATGACTGTGTTGTTTAATAATCAATCACAGCAAGATTTCGACTTATTTTGACAAGACATCAACATGACATAATGGAGGCATAGAAAGACAGATAGACAGACCTGGGTTTGAATCATAATTTATTTCTCTGACTTTGGGCATATTACTTTATTTCTTCATGACTCAATGTCTACCTTACGAGAATTAACTGCGATCGTCTGTGAAAAGCACCCAGCCTGACAAGTAGTCAATATTCAGGAAATGTTGAGTCTCTTCCTTTCAAAGTATGGCTCCTCAATTGGCTAATTATATCTTTTGAGGCATTCAAATGTGGTTACAGGCAGTGCACCTCGGAGAATATTTCAATTATAGGTACTTTTTCAGTTGGAAATCTAATTCAATCA